>NC_067401.1:177461554-177774823 GCF_016432865.1 Antechinus flavipes
CTAGAATGATTGCATACAATTCATCCTGCTGAATGGACTGAAAAGGAGTTCTGACTACTCTCTTTATAGTTAAGTCATGAGAGTATACAGCACAAATATTATATTTGGATGCATCTATAAAGATAGTTGGTCCTTTAAGTGGAACTTTAAACACTTTTTCTTCAAGATTTTTTGCGATGAGTAATGATCTCTAGTTCTTCTTTGGTCATAAATTCCTTCCTCTTCCACAGGTCTGAGAGGTAAACTATCCTGCGTTCCTCTAATTTATTTATAATCTCATGAACTGATGCTGAGTGAAGGGAGAAGAATCAAGAGAACAATATATGTAGTAACAAGATTATATGATGATCAACTGTAATAGACTTGGCTCTTCTCAACAAAGCAATGATTCAAAACAATTCCAATAGATTTGTGATGAGAAATGCCATCTGCCTCCAGAGAGAGAACTATGGAAATAATGTAGATTGAAGCATAGAATTTTTGTTTTTTAAAGTTGCACGTATTTAACCTATATTAGATTGCCTGCTGTCTTGGGGAAAGAGAAGAAAAGGAAAAAAATTTGGAACACAAAGTCTTACAAAAATGAATGTTGAAAACTTTCTTTACATGTATTTGGAAAAATAAAATACTGTTGAAAATTTTTTTAAAGAGTTAAAACTTAGAAGCCAGTCAAAGCTAACAAAAAACAGTGAGGGGATATATGTACATACCTTTTCTGAAATAACAGAAATTAAAGCTCCTCTATTATGAATCCCCAATTGGGAGCTAAACTCATGCTTTTTGTACAACCCAAATTACCCATATGCTGTTTTCTCTGATAAAATGTGTTTTTAAAATATTCCTTTTGAACTTAAATGCAAAAAAATGAAGAACATTGCCATGTACATAGCACAATATGAAGAATTCAATATAAAACTGTAGTATTCTCTTCTCTTAAATATAATCATCCTCCAGGAGCAGATTTCTTGGGGGACTTCTGGAGGCAGTCTTAGTTTCAGTTCAGTGTAATAATCATCTCAAATGCAGCCAGGAGTTAAGAGTTCAGATCTTTTATTGTCTCTTCCAAAATAGCCCAGTTAGCTTCCTTAGAGGCCTATCTCTCTCCTTGGTTCCAAGAGCTCTTGCCTCTAGTCTTTTGCCTCTTCCAGCTTCAGCCTCTCTTCTTCCGAATCCCCCGTTCTGCTCAACTGAATCCTGAAAGCTCTGAGAGCTTTTAGTAGGCTTGTCCTTTTATATGCTCTTTTAGAGGTGTGAACTCAAATTTGACTCCTCCTTCCGAGAGAATGGGATTATGTGTTCCTGACTTGTGAAACTCCCAGACTTATGAATCTCCTCAACTGAATCCTGACTTGTGAATCTCAAATGCTAATGTATGAACTAATGTGTGAACTCTTAAAGGTGTGAACTTAAGTACATAAGCATTGTTTCTATCAATTCCAGTGAGTTAGCACCTTGTTTCAAGTTCTGTCCCTTAACATAAATCCATAAATTTTCATTTCAGACTATATACTTTAAAAAAAATCTATGTAATGAATATTATTGTAATTGTTTCAAAGTTATCCAGTTTTTCTGTCCTTCCTTCTAAATTTTCTTTTGTTCTCTGCTGGCACTTTTTATTATCTTTTTCTCTCTCCCTTCCCACACCATCCTAGAAAAGGATACAATTAAACACAAATATATATGTAACTATACTACACATACTTCTATTTATCTGTTCTTTCTCTGGTGGTGGATAAAATTTTTCTTCATAGATCCTTTATAATTAGTTAGCGTTGATATGATACTGAAGATAAATTAATAATTCAAAGTTGTTCTTAGGACAATATTTCTGTTACTATATACAATGTTCTCATTTCCATTTTCATTATTTTATGCAAGTCTTTCCATGTTTCTGAAATCAAACAGTTCATTTCTTATAGCATAGTAGTACTCTATCACAATCATATACCAACTTTTTAAGCTATTCCTTAATTGAAGGACATCTATCATTTTAATCAATCTGATAGGTGCAAGATATCTCAAAATTGTTTTAATTTGTATTTCTATAATAAGTAATGATTTAGAACATTTTTTCATATGATCACATGTAGTTTTGATTTGTACATCAAAAAGATACCCATTTATACCTTTTGACCATTTATCAATTGAGAAATGACTTGTGTTCTTAAAAATTGGATAATATTACTTATATTTTTAAGAAATGAAATCTTTAAGAGACTCTTTAAAATTTTTTCTCTACTTTCTGCTTTCTTTCTAAATTTGCTACATTGGTTTTATTTGTACAAAACCTTTTAATTTAATGTAATTGAAATTATTTTACACTTCACAATGCTGACTCTTATTATTCATTCATAAAATTATTCATCTATATATAAAATAGATAATATGACCCACATTCTGCAAATTTTATTGTGTTATCTCCTTTTATATTGAGTATATACATCAATTTTAATCTTGTCATGGGTAAATGGTTTAAGATATTGTTTTTGTGTTCAATTTCTACCAGATTGTTTTCCAGTTTTCCCAACAATTTTTTTTTTTGCCAAAACACAAGTTTACTAAAAATATGTTTTTTGAAAATATAAAGCAATTTTATTTTTTGTCTTTGAATCTCCAGTTTCCAATACAATATCTAAAAGAGAGCAGGTATTTAAATATTTCTTAATTGGTTCATTGGAATCAATGTATCATTGGATCACGGGCATCAGTAATCAAAGCCTCATGTAGGACATAATGTTTGAACTGAATATTGATAGAAATTAGGTCATCTAAAGAAGTTAAGAGGGAGTCTATCACATAAGAGGATCCTATGTAATCTTTTGTTTGGAATGGAGTCTCCTCTTATTTCTTCTCACCTTTAGAGCCTTCTGAGAGTTCAAAAGACATTTTATGGGAAGGGGAAGAACCAAGATGGTGGAAAGGACTTGTGCTTCTTCGAAATTATCTAAAGAAAGGACTATACCATAGTGTTGGCTATTTTGTCCTGGTTACAAGCCAGTAGATCAGCAGAGAAGTTATAAAACATCCAACACAAACACAAAAAGGTAAAGAGTAAACCCCAAAGCACTGGAGTCTCATAGGACCTGGCCACACCCACCCAAAACCAGGAGTGACTCAGAACAATCCCAGCATACTTGCTGCCTCTTCCTAGTGCCTGAAGAGGAGACTTAGAAAATATTCCTTGCCCTAAAAGCAGATCCCAATCTTTAAAAAAAAAATGAGTAAAAAAGCAAAGCAAACTCTAAATATGGATAGTTTCTATGGTGAAAGAGAAGAACAGATTTCAAATCCTGAGGAGACCAAAAGTAGATTGTCTCCAGATTAAGCCCCAAAGAGCGATATAACTAATCTGGTCTCCACCACACAAGGTTATCCTAGAAGAAATAAAAAAGATCTTAAAAGAGAGCTAGAAGAAAAATGGGGAAAAGAAAGGAAAACTTTGCCAGAGAGTTTGGAAAAGGTATATAACTCATTAAAAGATAGGTTTGACAAAGTGGAAAAATAAAACAACTCCCTGAAAAGAGACTATGTGAAATGGAAAAGGTAAAGAACTCCCAGGAAAACAGAATTTGTAAACTGGAAAAAGTAAATAACTCCCAAGAAAACAGAATTTGTGAAATGGACAAAGAAAGTCACTCTTTAAAAAAATTTTATGAAATGGAAAAAAATTCCATAGAACAAAACAACTCATTGGACAATTGGACAAATACAAAAAGAAGTTTTAAAAAAAAGTAAATGAAGAAAATAATTTATTAAAAATCAGAACTGGACAAATAGGAATAAATAGGAAAAAATGTTAAATATCTACTTAGGAAAACAACTGACCTGGAAAATAGATCTTGGAGAGACAATCTAAAGATTACTGGACTCCCACAAAACCAGAATGAAAAAAAGAACTTAGACACTATTTTTCAGGAAATCATCAAGGACAACTGCCCAGGTATAGAATCAGAAGGTAAAATAGACATTGAAAGAATTCACCAAACACATCCTGAAAGAGACCCTAAAATTAAAACTCTAAGGAATATTGTGGCTGAATTTCAGAACTATTGGATCAACGGAAAAAATATTACAAACAGCTGGAAGGAAACAATTCAAATACCAAGGAGCCACAACAAGGATTACTCAGGATCTAGCAGCTTCCACATGAAAAGATCAAAGGCCTAAAATCTGACATTCCAAAAGGCAAAGGAACTTGGAATGCAGCCAAGAATAAACTACCTCACCAAACTGAGCATTTTCTTGCAGGGAAAAAGATGGGCATTCAATGAAACAGGTGAATTCCATTTATTTCTGATAAATAACCAGAGCTAAACAAAAAAATTGACCTCCAAATATAGGACTCAAGAGAAGCATAAAAATCTAAAAAGAACTTTTGAGAACTGTATTTCTTTTTTTTTTAATTATAGCTTTTTATTTACAAGTTATATGCATGGGTAATTTTACAGCATTGACAATTGCCAAACCTTTTGTTCCAATTTTTCCCCTCCTTTCCCCCACCCCTCCCCTAGATGGCAGGATGACCAGTACAAGTTAAATATATTAAAGTACAAATTAAATACAAAATAAATTTACATGTCCAAACTATTATTTTGCTGTACAAAAAAAATCAGATTCTGAAATATTGTACAATTAGCCTATGAAGGAAATTTTAAAAAATATGCAGGAAGGCAGAAATATAGAGACTGGGAATTCAATGAAATGGTTCTTAGTCATCTCCCAGAGTTCTTTCGCTGGATGTAGCTGGTTCAGTTCATTACTGTTCCATTGGAACTGATTTGGTTCATCTCATTGCTGGAGATGGCCAGGTCCATCAGAATTGATCATCATATATTATTGTTGTTGAAGTATATAAGAATCTCCTGGTCCTGCTCATTTCACTCAGCATGAGTTCATGTAAGTCTCTCCAGACCTTTCTGAGATCATCCTGTTGGTCATTTCTTACCAAACAATAATATTCCATAATATTCATATACCACAATTTATTCAGCTGTTCTCCAATTGATGGGCATCTACTCATTTTTCAGTTTCTGGCCACTACAAAGAGGGCTGCCACAAACATTCTTGCACATAAAGGTCCCTTTCCCTTCTTTAAGATCTCTTTGGGAATCTTGTCTGCATTTGTTTTGTTTGTACAAAAACGTTTCAATTTGATATAATCAAAATTTTCTATTTTGTGATGAGTAATGATCTCTAGTTCTTCTTTGGTCATAAATACCTTCCTCTTCCACAAGTCTGAGAGGTAAAGTATCCTGTGTTCCTCTAATTTATTTATAATCTCATGCTTTATGTCTAGGTCACGAACATATTTTGATCTTATCTTGGTGTATTGTGTTAAGTGTGGGTCAATGCCTAGTTTCTGACAAACCAGTTTCCAATTTTCCCAACAATTTTTATCAAACAGTGAGTTCTTATCCCAAAAGCTGGGGTCTTTAGGTTTGTCAAACACTAGAGTATTAAGGTTATTGACTGTTTTGTCCTTTGAATCTAACCTATTCCACTGATCAACTAATCTATTTCATAGCCAATACCAAATGGTTTTGATAACAGCTGCTTTGTAATATAATTTTAGATCTGGTGCAGCTAGGCCACCTTCATTTGATTTTTTAAATTAATTCCCTTGAAATTCTTGACCTTTTCCATATGAACTTTGTTGTTATATTTTCTAGGTCATTAACATAGTTTTTTGGGAGTCTGATTGGTATAGCACTAAACAAATAGATTAGTTTAGGTAGTATTGTCATCTTTATTATATTTGCTTGCCCTATCCAAGAGCATTTAATATTTTTCCATTTGGTTAGATCAGACTTAATTTGTGTGGAAAGTTTTTTGTAGTTTTTCTCATAAAGTTTCTGATTTTTTTTTTGGCAGATAGATTCCTAAATATTTTATACTATCAGTAGTTATTTTAAATGGAATTTCTCTTTGTAACTCTGACCATTGGATTTTGTTGGTGATATATAAGAATGCTATATTCTTATTTTATTTTATTTTGTATCCTGCAACTTTGCTAAAGGTGTGGATTATTTCTAATAACTTTTTGGTAGAATCTTTGGGGTTCTCTAAGTATGCCATCATATCATCAGCATAGAGTGATAATTTGGTTTCCTCATTGCCTACTCTAATTCCTTTAATCTCTTTCTCAGCTCTTATTGCCAAAGCTAGCATTTCTAATACAATATTGAATAGTAACGGTGATAGTGGGCAACCTTGTTTCACTCCTGATCTTATTGGGAAGTTTATCCCCATTACATATGATGCTTACTGATAGTTTTAATTAGATGCTGCTGATTATTTTAAGGAAAAGTCCATTTATTCCTATACTCTCAAGTGTTTTTAATAGAAATGGATGTTGGATTTTATCAAATGCTTTTTCTGCATCTATTGAGATGATCATATGGTTTTTGTTAATTTGGTTATTAATATGGCCAATTATACTGATAGTTTTCCTAATATTGAACCAGCCCTGAATTCCTGGTATAAATCCTACTTGATCATGCTGTATTATCCTGGGAATGATTTTCTGTAGTGTTTTTGCTAATACTTTATTTAAGATTTGGGCATCAATATTCATTAGGGAGATTGGTCTATAATTTCCTTTCTCTGTTTTCAACCTACCTGGTTTAGGTATCAGTACCATGTCTGTCATAAAAGGAATTTGATAGGACTCCTTCATTCCCTATTTTATCAAATATTTTATATAGCATTGGGGCTAATTGTTCTTTAAATATTTGGTAGAATTCACATGTAAATCTATCTGGTACTGGGGATTTTTTCTTAGGAAGATGATTAACAGCTTGATCTATTTGTTTTTCTGAAATGGGATTGTTCAAGAAATTTACTTCCTCTTCTATTAATCTGGGAAGCCTATATTTTTGGAAGTAGTCATCCATTTCACTTAGGTTATCGAATTTATTGGCATAAAGTTGGGCAAAGTAACTCATTATTTTTCTAATTTCTTTTTCATTGGTGGAAAATTCTCCCTTTTCATTTTTAAGACTACTAATTTGATTTTCCTCTCTCCTTTTTCTAATCAGATTTACCAAAGGCTTATCTATTTTATTGGTTTTTTCATGAAACCAACTCTTAATTTTATTTATTTGTTCAATAGTTTTTTTTAAATTTTCAATATTTTTAATTTCTCCTTTCAATTTTAGAATTTCAAATTTAGTATTGATTGGGGATTTTTAATTTGGTCTTTTTCTAGCTTTTTTAGTTGTAAGTCCAATTCATTGATCTTCTCTTTCTCTACTTTATTCAAGCAAGCCTCTAAGGATATAAAATTTCCTCTTATTACCACTTTGGCTGCATCCCACAAATTTTGGTATAATGTCCCATCATTGTCATTATCTTGAGTGAAATTATTAATTGTGTCTATAATTTGCTGTTTCGCCCAATCATTCTTTAAAATGAGATTATTTAGTTTCCAATTACTTTTTGGTCTATTTACCCCTAACTTTTTGCTGAATGTAGTTTTTATTGCATCATGATCTGAAAAGAAAACATTTACTATTTCTGCCTTCTTGCATTTAATTTTGAGGTCTTTATGTCCTAATATATGGTCAATTTTTGAATATGTTCCATGAACTGCTAAGAAGAAAGTATATTCCTTTCTATCTCCATTCAGTTTTCTCTAGAGATCTATCATATCTAATTTTTCAAATATTCTATCTACCTCTTTGATTTCTTTCTTATTTGTTTTATGGTTTGATTTGTCTAATTCTGAGAGAGCAAGGTTGAGATCTCCCACTATTACAGTTTTGCTGTCTATTTCTTCTTGAAACTCTCTTAACTTCTCCTTTAGGAAGTTAGATGCTATACCATTTGGTAAATATATATATATATATATATATATATATATTATATATATATATATAATATATATATATATATATATATATATATATTACACTTAAGTAATTCTCTCTTTTTTTTATTTTAATTTTATTTTATTTAATAATAACTTTGTATTGACAGAATCCATGCCAGGGTAATTTTTTACAACATTATCCCTTAGACTCGCTTATGTTTCGATTTTTCCCCTCCCTCCCTCCACCCCCACCCCCCAGATGGCAAGCAGTCCTATATATGTTAAATATGTTGCAGTATATCCTAGATACAATACATATTTGCAGAACCAAACAGTTCTCCTGTTGCACAGGGAGAATTGGATTCAGAAGGTAAAAATAACTCGGGAAGAAAAACAAAAATGCAAATAGTTCACATTCGTTTCCCAGTGTTCCTTCTTTGGGTGTAGCTGTTTCTGTCCATCATTTATCCATTGAAACTCAGGTGTCTTTGTCATAGAAATCAACTTCCATCAGAATACATTCTCATACAATATCATTGTCGAAGTGTATAATGATCTCCTGGTTCTGCTCATCTCACTTAGCATCAGTCCATGTAGGTCTCTCCAAGCCTCTCTGTATTCATCCTGCTGGTCATTTCTTACAGAACAATAATATTCCATAACATTCATATACCACAATTTACCCAGCCATTCTCCAATTGATGGGCATCCATTCATTTTCCAGTTTCTAGCCACTACAAACAGGGCTGCCACAAACATTTTGGCACATACAGGTCTCTTTCCCTTTTTTAGTATCTCTTTGGGGTATAAGCCCAATAGAAACACTGCTGGATCAAAGGGTATGCACATTTTGATAACTTTTTGGGCATAATTCCAGATTGTTCTCCAGAATGGTTGGGTTCGTTCACAACCCCACCAGTATCCCAGTTTTCCCGCATTCCCTCCAACATTTATCATTATTTTTTCCTGTCATCTTAGCCAATCTGACAGGTGTGTAGTGGTATCTCAGAGTTGTCTTAATTTGCATTTCTCTGATCAATAGTGATTTGGAACACTTTTTCATATGAGTGATAATAGTTTCAATTTCATCATCTGAAAATTGTCTGTTCATATCCTTTGACCATTTATCAATTGGAGAATGGCTTGGTTTCTTACAAATTAGGGTCAGTTCTCTATATATTTTGGAAATGAGGCCTTTATCAGAACCTTTAACTGTAAAGATGTTTTCCCAGTTTGTTGCTTCCCTTCTAATCTTATTTGCATCCATTCTGTTTGTACAAAGGCTTTTTAATTTGATATAATCAAAATTTTCTATTTTGTGATCAGTAATGGTCTCTAGTTCATCTTTGGTCACAAATTTCTTTCTCCTCCACAAGTCTGAGAGATAAACTATCCTATGTTCCTCTAATTTATTTATAATCTCGTTCTTCATGCCTAGGTCATGGACCCATTTTGGTCTTATCTTGGTATATGGTGTTAAGTGTGGGTCCTTGCCTAATTTCTGCCATACTAATTTCCAGTTATCCCAGCAGTTTTTATCAAATAATGAATTCTTATCCCAAAAGTTAGAATCTTTGGGTTTGTCAAACACTAGATTGCTATAGTTGACTATTCTGTCTTGTGAACCTAACCTTTTCCACTGATCAACTAATCTATTTCTTAGCCAATACCAAATGGTTTTGGTGACTGCTGCTTTATAATATAATTTTAGATCAGGTACAGCTAGACCACTTCATTTGATTTTTTTTTCATTAATTTCCTTGAGATTCTCGACTTTTTATTGTTCCATATGAATTTTGTTGTTATTTTTTCTAGATCATTAAAATATTTTCTTGGAAGTCTGATTGGTATAGCACTAAATAAATAGATTAGTTTAGGGAGTATCATCATCTTTATTATATTCGCTCGGCCTATCCAAGAGCACTTAATATTTTTCCAATTATTTAAGTCTGACTTTATTTGTGTGGAAACTTTTTTGTAATTTTGCTCAAATAATTCCTGACTTTCCTTTGGTAGGTAGATTCCCAAATATTTTATGCTATCAACAGTTATTTTGAATGGAATTTCTCTTTGTATCTCTTGCTCTTGGATTTTGTTGGTGGTGTATAAAAATGCTGAGGATTTATGGGGATTTATTTTGTATCCTGCTACTTTGCTAAAATTATGAATTATTTCCAATAACTTTTTAGTAGAATCTCTGGGGTTCTCTAGGTATACCATCATATCATCTGCAAAGAGTGATAGTTTGGTTTCCTCATTGCCTACTCTAATTCCTTTAATCTCTTTCTCGACTCTTATTGCACAGGCTAGTGTTTCTAATATTGAATAATAATGGTGATAGTGGGCAACTTTGCTTCACTCCAGATCTTAGTGAGAAAGGTTCCAGTTTTTCCCCATTGCATATGATGCTTACTGAAGGTTTTAAATATATGCTCCTGACTATTTTAAGGAAAAGTCCTTTTATTCCTATGCTCTCAAGTGTTTTTATTAGGAATGGCTGTTGGATTTTATCAAATGCTTTTTCTGCATCTATTGAGATGAACATATGGTTTTTGTTTGTTTAGTTATTGATATAGTCAATTATGCTAATAGTTTTCTTAATATTGAACCACCCTGCATTCCTGGTATAAATCCTACTTGGTCATAGTGTATTATCCTGGGGATGATTTTCTGTAATCTTTTTGCTAATATTTTATTTAAGATTTTAGCATCAATATTCAATTAGGGAGATTGGTCTATAATTTTCTTTCTCTGTTTTCAGCCTACCTGGTTTAGGTATCAGTACCATGTCTGTGTCATAAAAGGAGTTTGGTAGGACTCCTTCAATCCCTACTTTTTCAAATAGTTTATTTAGCATTGGAGTTAATTGATCTTTAAAAGTTTGATAGAATTCAGATGTAAATCCATCTGGTCCTGGGGATGTTTTCTTAGGGAGTTGATTGATAGTTTGTCCTATTTCTTTTTCTGAGATGGGATATTTACTTCTTCCTCTGTTAGTTTAGGCAAGCTATATTTTTGGAGGTATTCTTCTATTTCATTTAAGTTGTCAAATTTATTGGCATAAAGTTGGGCAAAGTAACTCCTAATTATTGCTCTAATTTCCTCTTCATTAGTGGTGAGTTCTCCCTTTTCATTTTTAAGACTAACAATTTGATTTTCCTCGTTCCTTTTTTTAATCAGATTTACTAAGGGTTTGTCTATTTTGTTGGTTTTTTCATAGAACCAACTCTTAGTTTTATTAATTAATTCAATAGTTTTTTACTTTCAATTTTATTGATCTCTCCTTTTATTTTTAGAATTTCAAGTGTAGTGTTTGACTGGGGGTTTTTAATTTGTTCCTTTTCTAGCATTTTAGTTGCAAGCCCAATTCATTGACCTTCTCTTTCTCTATTTTATACAAATAGGCCTCTAGAGATATGAGATTTCCCCTTATTACCGCTTTGGCTGCATCCCATACATTTTGGTATGATGTCTCATTATTATTGTTTTCTTGGGTGAAGTTATTAATTATGTCTATGATTTGCTGTTTCACCCAATCATTCTTTAGTATGAGATTATTTAGTTTCCAATAATTTTTTGGTCTACTTTCCCGTGGCTTTTTATTGAATGTAATTTTCAATGCATCGTGGTCTGAAAAGGATGCATTTACTATTTCTGCCTTACTGCATTTGAGTTTGAGGTTTTTATGTCCTAATATATGGTGAATTTTTGTATAAGTTCCATGAACTGCTGAAAAGAAGGTGTACTCCTTTCTGTCCCCATTACATTTTCTCCAGAGATCTATCATATCTAATTTTTCTAGTATTCTATTTATCTCTTTGACTTCTTTCTTATTTATTTTGTGGTTTGATTTATCTAATTCTGAGAGTGCAAGGTTGAGATCTCCCACTATTATAGTTTTGCTGTCTATTTCTTCTTGCAGCTCTCTTAATTTATCTTTTAAGAATTTAGATGCTATACCACTTGGTGCATATATGTTTAATATAGATACTGCTTCATTATTCATTCTACCCTTTAACAAGATGTAGTGCTCTTTTGATTAGATCAATTTTTGCTTTAGCTTGATCTGAGATCAGGATGGCTACCCCTGCTTTTTGGACTTCACCTGAAGCATAGTAGATTTTGCTCCAACCTTTTACCTTTAACCTGCATGTATCTCCCTGCTTCAGGTGTGTTTCCTGTAAACAACATATTGTAGGATTCTGGCTTTTAATCCATTCTGCTAACTGCTTCCTCTTTATGGGGGAGTTTACCCCGTTCACATTTATGGTTAAAATGACCAATTCTGTATTACTTGCCATCTTGTTAACCCCGGTTTATGCTTTTCTTCCTTCTTACCCCCTTACCCCCCTTCCCAGTATTAAGCTTGTGAGCACCACTTGCTTCTCACAGCCCTCCCTTTTTTAGTATCCCTCCCCCCCTTAGAGTTCCTCCCCCTATCTTACCCCTTTCCCTCCCAGTTACCGTATTCCCTTCCACTTAGCTTATTCCTTCCCTTTTCACTTTTCCCTTCTCACTTTTCAATGAGGTGGGAGAAGTTTCACCATAGATTGAATATGTCTAAAATTTTTCTCTTAAAGCCAATTCTGAAAGCAGTAAAATACTCACAATATTCATCCCTCTCCATTCTTTCTCTCAGATATAATAGGTTTTCTTTGCCTCTTCATGAGATGTAGTATCCCCACTTTCCCCTTTTTCTGGTACAATGTCCTTTCCACATCTAGTTTCTAGAACAAGGTATACATGTATTCTTTATACATCTTTATAGCCGAAATATAGTTCCCAAGAGTAATCTTTACCTTTTTAGATTTCTCTTGAGTTCTGTACTTGTAGATCAAACTTTTTATTAAGTTCTGGCTTTTTCATCAAAAATAGGTGAAATTCACTTACTTCGTTGAATGTCCATCTTCTTCCCTGGAAAAAGATGCTCATTCTCACTGGGTAAGTTATTTTTGGTTGCATACCAAGTTCCTTAGCCTTTGGGAATATCATATTCCAGGCCCTTCGATCCTTTAATGTGGATGCTGCTAGATCCTGGGTGATTCTTATTGTGGCTCCTCGATACTTGAATTGGGTTTTTCTAGCTGCTTGCAGTATTTTTTCCTTCATCTGAGGGTTCTGGCATTTGGCCACTATATTTCTTGGTGTTTTGATTTTAGGATCCCTTTCAGTAGGGGATCGATGAATTCTTTCAATGTCTATTTTACCCTCTGTTTCTGTGACTTCTGGGCAGTTCTCTTTGATAATTTCCTGGAAAATAGTGTCCAGGCTCTTTTTTTCGTCATACTTTCCTGGGAGTCCGATGATTCTCAGATTGTCTCTCCTGGATCTGTTTTCCAGTTCTGTTGTCTTCCCCAGAAGGTATTTCACATTCTTTTCCATTGTTTGATTTTTTTGGATTTGCTTGACTGATTCTTCTTGTCTCCTCGAGTCATTCAATTCCATTTGTTCGACCCTGATTTTCAGTGAAGTATTTTCTTCACTCACTTTTTAAAAATATTTTCCTAATTGTCCAATTGAGTTCTTTTGTTCTCTGAAATTTTTTTCCATTTCGCCAATTTTGTTTTTTAGAGAGCTATTTTCTGTTTCCAGTTCACTAATCCTATTTTTCAAGGATTTGATTTCTTTATCCACTCTCTCTTTAACTGAGTGGGATGACTTCTCCAGACTCTTTTGCCAAGCCTCCCTCTCCTTTTCCCATTTTTCTTCTAGCTCTCTTGTGAGAGTCTTTTTAATTTCTTCTATGAGATTCATCTATGCTGAGGAACAGATGTTCTCCTCCTTTGGGGATTCACCTGGAGACTGTTTGTTTTTAGTCTCCTCAGGATTTGGAGTCTGCTCTCTATCTGTATAGAAGCTGTCAAGGGTTAAAGTCTTTTTCAGTTTCTTGCTCATTCTGTCTAATAATCAAAGACAAACTATCAAAGAAACAGAAGAAAAAATCCTTGAATGGAGGCTGCTTTCTTTGGGGGAGGGGATGGGTGATGTTACCGAGCTTCCTCTACAGACTGTGAGTGCAGTAGCGAGGCACTAGCCCGACTGTGCTGCCCCTGCGCTCTGAGACTCCGAGAGCGTGCTGAGACACTGTGGGGGAGGGGTGGCCAGGTCCCGAGAGACTCAAGCTGTTTGGGGTTGTATTCTTCACCCCCGGTGTTTTTAGCTTCTCTGCTGGGCCGCTGGCTTGTGCCGGAGCAAAGTATCCAATCCTGTAGCAAAGCTCTCCCCGCAGAGACTGCTGCGATCATGCCCCACCCCCTCTCCGCTCTGCTCGGCCCGCTTCCATGTTCTCGCTGCCACTGTCTGCCAGCAGTCTGCTTCCAATCTAATAACCGTCCCCGCTCTTGAGCAAAAACAGACCTTTCCTGACGAGTCTCAAGGATGGTTTCTCTTGGTAACTAATTGTAGGTTTTTTTTTTTCAGTCGAGCATTAATTCAGAGGCATGAAATGAAATGGATAATGAGAGAAAAACGCAGAGGTTACACAGCTGTGTGCCTCCTCTCTGCCATCTTGGCTGGAAGTCCACCATTTGGTAAATATATGTTTAGTATTGATATTGCTTCTTTGTCTATGCTACCCTTTAGCAAGATATAATTTCCTTCCTTATCTCTTTTAATTAGATCAATTTTTGCTTTTGCTTGATCTGAAATAAGGATGGCTACCCCTGCTTTTTTGACTTCACCTGAAGTAAAACAGATTCTGCTCCAGCCTTTTACCTTTATTCTGTACATATCTCCCTGCTTTAAATGTATTTCTTGAAAACATATTGTAACGTTCTGACTTTTGATTCAGTCTGCTATCCGCCTCCACTTTAGGGTAGAGTTCATCCCATTCACATTTACGGTTAAAATGACTAATTCTATATTTCCTGCCATCTTGTTATCCCCAGATTATGTTTTTCTTTTACTTGTTCCCCCCAACCCTCTTTCCCAGTTTTAAAGTTATGTGCCCCACTTGTATCATGCCGCTCACCCTCTTTAGGATCCCTCCCTCCCCACCTTTTGAATCTCTTCCCCTTTCTTGTACCCTTCCCTTATTACCCTTTTTCTTTTCCCTTTTCCTCTCTCCCTTTTTAATGAGGTAAGAGAAGATTTTCTGTAAAACAAATATGTCATTTTTTTCTCTTTGAGACAACTCTGTTAAGAGTAACATTCACACAATATTCCTCCCTCTCTCTGTTCCCTCAGATATGATAAATTTCCTTTGCCTCTTTGTGGGATGTATTCCCTCTTTTTATCCTCCTTTTCCCCCTTTTCTGACATTATCCCTTTTCCATTTCTACTTCCCTTTTTTTATATTATATCGGTAAAATCAAATTATACATGTAGTCTTTTTGTATATCCACAACAGAAATACAATTCTCAAGAGGTCCTTTTACCTTTTCTGCTTCTCTTGAGTCCTATGATTGGAGATCAAAATTTTTGTTTAGTTCTGGTTTTTTCCTTAGAAACAGATGGAACTCATCTGTTTCATTAAATGTCCATCTTCTTCCCTGGAAGAAAATGCTCAGCTTAGCTGGGTAGTTTATTCTTGGCTGTATTCCAAGTTCTTTTGCTTTTCAGAATATCAGATTCCAGGCCCTTTGATCCTTTAATGTGGAAGCAGCCAGATCTTGGGTGATCCTTATTGTGGCACCTCGGTATTTGAATTGTTTTTTCCTGGCTGTTCGTAATATTTTTTTCTTAATCTGAATAGTTCTGAAATTTGGCCACAATATTCCTTGGAGTTTTTATTTTAGGATCTTTTTCAGAAGGTGTTCAATGAATTCTTTCAATGCCTATTTTACCTTCTGATTCTATTACCTCTGGACTATTCTCTTTGATGATTTCCTATAAAATAGTATCTAGACTCTTTTTTTTTCATCATAATTTTTGGAAAGTCCAATAATTCTCAGATTATCTCTCCTAGATCTATTTTCCAGGTCTGTCGTTTTTCCAACTAGATATTTCATGGTTTTTTCATTGCGATCTCAATGAATCATTAGTTTCTATTTGTTCAGTTCTGATTTTTAAGGAATTATTTTCATTAGCTTTTTTTACTTCTTTTTGTATATGTCTAATTGAGTTTTTAAATTAATTGTTTTCCTCTATGGAATTTTTTCCCATTTCACTAATTTTTTTTAAGTGAATTATTTTCTTTTTCCAATTCACAGATCCTACTTTCTTGCAAGTTCTTTGTCTTTTCCAATTCACAAGTCTTATTTTCCAGTGTTTTTTTCCTTTTTCCAATTCACAAGTTCTGTTTCCCTGCACTTCCTGGGAATTTTTAACCTTTTCCAATTTATATTTTAAAGATTCTCTTTCCTTTCCCCATTTTTCTTCTCTCTTTTGAGACTTTTAATGGTCTCTTCTATTAGAGTTTTATATAAAGGGGGACAGATAACATTCCCCTTTGGGGTATTGTCTGGAGACTGTTTGCTAGTAGTCTCCTTGGGGTTGCAAACCTGCTCTTTTTCTGTATAGAAGCTATCCATCAATTTTTAAACTCATTTTTAAAGCCTTTAGGGTCTGCCTTCAGGGCAAGGGGATTACCAGCTTCCTCTGCAAAGCAGGGAAAGATGTAAGCAGGCTTCAGGCAGCTAGGTATGGGAGTCTTCTGGGCAAAAGTTCCCCCTCCCCCAACCGGAAGTGATTCAGCACAGCAGAGCAGTGAAAGTGTCACTACCCCAGGCCAAAGCCCACCTTATGGCTGTAGGTATTAGCAGCTGACTAGTGAATTGCCCTGTTCCAACCCGAAGTGTCTCTGCCCCAAAGCAAATCGCACTGCAAAAGTTCTATTGCCCCAGGTCAAGCTTCCCACTGTGCAGATTAGAGGCTGCCCCAGGCTGTGCCCCCCTGCTGTGCAGGTTCACAACTTCTCCAAGGAAAAGCCCTATACTGTGTGTTGGGGCTACAAGGTTGTGCTGTGATCTGTGCTGTCACTTCCAGTTTGGGGTGCTGGTCTGCACAATATGTTAGCCTCTAGTTCTCTCCCTGCCTGTGCTGATCTTCTCCCCAGCCCCTCAGGACTAACCTTTTCTGGCAAAATTCCAGATTATCTTTGGCTGGTGAGTTATTGTACTTCTAATCTTTATGAATTTTAGCAGTCAAGCTATATTTTTGAAGCTGAATATAATGTTGGTTGTGAGGGTAAGAGAGGAGCTTAGAAAGTCACGTGTGCCTTCTCCACCATCTTGGCTTCACCAAGAACTTTATTTCTGTTATGGACATACATAGAGAGTGCATGTATGATTTGATTCTATTGTTACAATATAAAAAAGGAACTAAAGATGGAAAAGGGATTGTACCAGAAAAAGGGAAAAGTGGAGGTAAAAAGAGGGAAATGACATCTCACGAAGAAGCAAAGGAAATCTATTGTATTTGAGGTAAAGAAGGGAAGGGGATGAACATTGTGTGAATCTTACTCTTTATATTTGGCTCAAAGAGAAAATATTAGACATATTTGATTTACAGAGAAACTTCTCTCACGTTATTGAAAAGTGGGAGGAGAAAGGTAAAAGGGGAAGAGGTAGTCTAAATAGAAAAGAATACAGAAATAGTAAGAGAAAATTATAAGAAAGGGTCTTTAAAGGGGGTAGGATTCTAAAAGGGGAGGGCTGCTTGAGGCAAGTGGTGTCCATATGTTAAATACTAGGGAGAGGGAGAAGGGAAAAAGAGAAAAACATAATCTGGGGATAATAAGATGGCAGGAAATACAGAATTGGTAGTTTTAGCCATAAATATGAATGGGGTGAACTCTCCCATAAAGCGGAAGCTGATAGCAGACTGGATTAAAAATCAGAATCCTATAATATTTTGCTTACAAGAAACACATTTAAAGCAGAGTGATACATACAGAGTAAAGGTAAAAGGGTGGAGCAGAATCTATTATGCTTCAGATAAAGTATAAAAAAACAGGGGTAATGATCTTGATCTCAGATCAAGCAAAAGCAAAAACTGATCTAATTAAAAGAGGGAAACATACTAAATATATATACACCAAATGGTATAGCATAGAAATTGCTAAAGGAGAAGTTAAGAGAACTGCAGAAGAAAGACTGCAAAACTATAATATTGGGAGATCTCAACTTTGCACTCTCAGAACTAGATAAATCAAACCACAAAATAAATAAGAAAGAAGTTAAAGAGGTAAATAGAACACTAGAAAAGTTAGGTATAATAGATCGTTGGAGAAAACTGAATGGAGACAGGAAGGAGTAAACAGTCCATGGAACCTATACAAAAATTGACCATATATTAGGACATAAAAACCTCAAATTCAAATGCAGAAAGGCAGAAATAGTAAATGCATCCTTTTCAGATCATGATGCAATAAAAATTACATTCAATAAAAAGCCAGGGGAAAATAGATAAAAAATTAAGTGGATACTAAACAATCTCATCCTAAAGAATGAATAGGTAAAATAGCAAATCATAGGCACAATCAATAATTTCATCCAAGAGGATGACAATAATGAGACAACATACCAAAATTTGTGGGATGAAGCCAAAGCAGTAATAAGGGGAAATTTTAGATCTCTAGAAGCTTGCTTGCATAAAAAGAGAAAGAGAAGATCATTGAATTGGGCTTACAACTAAAAATGCTAGAAAAAAATATTAAACTTGAAAGTAAAAAAAAAAAAAGTATTGAATTAATAAATAAAACGAAGAGTTGGTTTTATGAAGAAAACAACAACAACAAAATAACCCTTTGGTAAATTTGATTAGAAAAAGGAAAGAGGAAAATCAAATTATTAGTCTTAAAAAGGAAAAGGGAGAACTTTTCACTAATGAAGAGGAAATTAGAGCAATAATTAGGAGTTACTTTGCCTGACTTCAGGTCAATAAATTTGATAACCTAAGTGAAATAGATGACTACCCACAAAAATATAGGTTGCCCAGATTAACAGAGGAGGAAGCAAATTGCTTACATAGTCCCATTTTAGAAAAAGAAATAGAACAAGCTATTAATCAGTTCCCTAAGAAAAAATCCCCAGGACTAGATGGATTTACATGTGAATTCTACCAAACATTTAAAGAACAATTAACTCCAATACTATATAAACTATTTGAAAAAATAGGGAATAAAGGAGTCCTACCAAATTCCTTTTATGACATAGATGTAATGTCCAGAGTAGCTCTCTGGAGGATCTCAGAACCACCCTTGATCTTAGTGGAGGAATGCAGGAGACAAGAGAGCTACCAGGAATATGATCAATGATGGAGTGTCTCATTTCCAGTCCTCTCAGCCCTTATATACCTTAGTACAATTATAGCACACTGAGCATGTGTCAACTGTAGAATCATTACATCACCATACTAAGTACTAAGTATATGCAAACTAGAGAACCATTATCTCATAAATCATATTGAGTAAATACCCTGTTGTAAGTATCCTTGTTTCAAGTATACTTTTCCAGAGTTTCAGCCCTTAACACACAGACATGATACTGATACCTAAACCAGGTAGGATGAAAACAGGAAGAAAATCATAGACCAATCTCCCTAATGAATATTGATGCTAAAATCTTAAATAAAATATTAGCAAAGAGATTACAAAAAATCATCCCCTGGATAATACAACATGTCCAACTAGGATTTATACCAAGAGTGCAGGGCTGGTTTAATATTAGGAAAATTATTAGCATAATTGACTATATCAATAACCAAATTAACAAAAACCTTATGTTCATCTCAATAGATGCAGAAAAAGCATTTGATAAAATCTAACACCCATTCCTATTAAAAACTAGTGTATAGGAATAAATGGACTTTTCCTTAAAACAGTCAGTAGCAAATATTTAAAACCATCAGCAAGCATCATATGTAATAGGGATAAACTGGAACCATTCCCAGTAAGATCAGGGGTGGAAGAAGGTTGATCACTATCACCATTACTATTCAATATTGTATTAGAAATGCTAGCTCTGGCAATAAGAGATGAAAAAGAGATTAAAGGAATTAAAGTAGGTAATGAGGAAACCAAATTATCACTCTTTGCACATAGTATATTTAGAGAACCCCAGAGAATCAACAAAAAAGCTATTAGAAATAATCCATAACTTTAGCAAAGTTGTAGGATACAAAACAAATCCACATAAATCATATGCATTTTTATACATCACTAACAAAATCCAACAGCAAGAGATGCAAAGCAAAATTCCATTTAAAATAACTGTTGACAGCAAAAAATATTTGGGAATCTACCTGCCAAAGAAAAGTCAGGAATTATATGGGCAAAGTTACAAAACACTTTCCACACAAATTAAGTCAGATTTAAACAATTGGAAAAATATTAAGTGCACTTGGATAAGCCAAGCGAATATAATAAAGATGACAATACTACCTAAACTAATCTACTTATTTAGTGCTATACCAAACTCCCAAGAAACTATTTTACTGACCTAAAAAAAATAACAAAATTCATCTGGAAGAACAAAAAGTCAAGAATTTCAAGGGAACTAATGAAAAAAAAAATCAAATGAAGGTGGCCTAGCTATACCAGATCTAAAACTATAATATAAAACAGCAGTCATCAAAACCATTTAGTACTGGCTAAGAAATAAATTAGTTGATCAGTGGAATAGATTAGGTTCACAGGACAAAATAGTCCATAATTATAGCAATCTAGTGTTTGAGAAACCCAAAGACTCCAGCTTTTGGAATAAGAATTCACTAATTAACAAAAACTGCTGGGAAAATTGGAAACTAGTATGGCAGGAACTAGACATTGACCCACACTTAACACCATATACCAAGATAAGGTCAAAATGGGTTCATGATCTAGACATAATGAGATTATAAATAAATTGGAATAATATAGGATAGTTTACCTTTCTTTCTAGATTAGATATTTTCTTGTGCAACAAGATAACTGTATAAATGTATATACATATATTGGATTTAACATATACTTTAACATATTTAACATGTATTGCACTACCTGCCATTTAGGGGAGGGGGTGAAGGGAAGGAGGGAAAAATTTGGAACAGAAGGTTTTGCAAGGGTCAATGTTAAAAATTTACCCATGCATATGTTTTGTAAATAAAATATTTTATATTATAAACTATATATAATACACGTATATACTATAATAATAAAAATAAAAATTTTAAAAGACATTTTACCTTTCTTCCTCTGCTTAGGCATATGAGCAATGGGTTGTCAACTATGAGAGCAGTTGTTGAGACAATAGAAACAGTGGTAAAAGCAGAATTGATGGCTTATCAGTAAAAGGTAAATAATTATCCAAAAAGAAAACACTGAGAGTGACAGGTATAGAGCTAAAGTAAAACATAAAATGCCTCAACTATTTTGTGCTCCCATGAGATCTAAGAATTTCTTTCAGTCTCTCTCTCCATCTTTCTCTCTCTCTCTCTCTCTCCCCTCTTTCTCTCTCTCTCCCTCATTCTCTCTGTCTCTCTCTCTCTGTTTCTCTCTCTCTCACTCTCTCTCATTCTCTCTCACTCTTGTGCTCTCTCTCTCTCTTTCACACACACACACACACACACACAGTATGTATGCATATACACACATGTATAAACACACATGCATGTGCATATATCCACACATGTGCATTGTATGCGTGTATGTATATATGTATTGTGGATTGCATGTGAATATATTTATATGTGCATGTGCATATATGCACACACATATGTATAGACATATAGGCATGCATACATGTATGTGTGTATATGCTTAGATGCATTGTGCATATGTGCATATTTACATGTGTATATGAATGTGCGTATGCACGCATTTGAATGTGTAAGTGAACTGCACTATGTATATGCACACATGAAGTGAATTGCGTGCACACACATGCATGCATACATGCGTAGTACACAAGTACATATGTCTACACATGTATAGAGTGTACACACACATATCCATGCATACATATTCATGTGCATAGTATATATACATACACATATACATGTACATATACATATATACATTGTATACACATATACAGTATACATATGCATGTACACATTTACACATACAAATATACACACAATTTATTTATAATCTCATTATGTCTAGATCATGAATCACTCATATATATATTCACACATATATACATATACATACCTATATATACACATATATCTATACCTACATCCAAATACAGACACACACACACACATACACACACACATATATATACACACATACATACATATATATGTACACACATATATACACACACATGCATATACATACAAAGACATATACACATACACATAGCCACACGAGGTCTTACACTTACACGTACACACAGGCACATACATGTACACATGTATACATGTATATGTGCATGTATACATGTGTGTGTGTGTATAGATATATAGATGAAAGGAGTTGTCTTTACCTTTCTTGGTATCCCCAGGGCTTAGCACAATGACTGACACATAGTAGATGTTTAATAAATGTTTATTGACTGAATGGTTATGTATTTGTTTTTCTGCTGTTTCAATTATGTCCAACTTTTCATGATCCCATTTGGTGGTTTTTTTGGCAAAGATACTAGAGTAGTTTGCCATTTCCTTTTTCTAGGAAATTACTGTCCCATATATGATTCACACAATATAACAAGGACAGTTTTATTTCCTCTACTTTGGGATACCTAGATAATCTAAGTTTTAAAAGCAAATTTCCTTGCAAACTAAGATAACTCTTAGATACCAGTACATAACTTTCAGATTGGCTAAGATGGCAGGAAAAGATAATGATAAATGTTGGAGGGGATGTGGGAAAACTGAGACACTAATATATTATTGGTGAAGTTGTGAACTGATCCAACCATTCTGGAGAGCAATTTGGACCTGTGTCCAAAAGGGTAATCAAACTGTGCATACCCTTTGATCTAGCAGTGTCTCTACTTGGGTCTGTATTCCAAAGAGATCGTAAAAAAGGGAAAAGGACCCACATGTGCAAAAATGTTTATAGCAGCCCTTTTTATAGTAGCAAGAAACTCATATCTGAGTAGATGTCTATCAGCTGGGAAATGGTAGAATAAATTATGTTATATGAATGTTGTGGATTATTGTTTTATAAGAATCAGCAAGATGATTTCAGAAAGAACTGGAGAGACTTACATGAATTGATGCTAAATGAAGTGAATAGAACCAAAAGAACACTGTACACAGCAACAACAAGATTATGTGATGATCACCTCTGATGGATGTGGCTCTTTTCCACAATGAAGTGATTTAGACCAGTTGCAACAGACTTGTAATGAAGAGAGCCATCTGAATCCTGAAGGAGGATTGTGGGGAGTGAATGTGGATCACAAGATATTATTTTCACCTATTTTGTTGTTGTTTGCTTGCTTTTTTTCTTTCTCATTTTTTACTTTTTTGATGTGATTTTTCTTTTGTAATATGTATACATGTATACAAATGTGGAAATATATATAGAAGAGTTGCACATGTTTAACCTATATTGGATTACTTGCTATTTAGGAGAGGGGAATGGGGGGAAGGAAGGAAGAAAAATTTGGAACACAAGGTTTTTCAAGGGTAAATATTGAAAGCTATCTTTGCATGTCTTTTGAAAATAAAAAGCTATTTATTATTAAGGAAAAAAGCAAATTTTCCAAAAGCATCAAGGTATGGGACTAATGAGATGAAGATTATAAGAAAAGAAATTTTAACCTGTTTTATTAGACTTTCCCAGAAACAAATCTATTGGTCAAAATTTTCTGTATGGGTCCAGAATTGAAAGAGATGGTGTCAAGTTTTGAGTCAATTAGAAGTAGAGAAGAGGAAGCATGGCAAATAATACTCTGTTCAATTTAATTTAAATTTTCAGGAAAGTAAGAGAATGAAGAAGGTGAAAGAATTGGAAAATTTTGAATGTTTGAGAACAGAAGAAAAAGTTTAGAATAGCCTCCATGGCAATGGGGTAGGAAATAAATTAGAAAGCGAAAAGATTGTCTGTTCATAGTAATGGTCCAATTGAGTTTGGATAATTGGTAATATTAATTTACTGTATTCTTGTTCAACTCAGTTGCACAATTTCCATTTCTATTGAGTGGGATAGAAATGAAGCAGAAGACACAGATATTGAGAACAATCCCTTAACATTAAGGTCTGACAAGGAATAAGTGGCGATGGGACAAAAATACAAGGGATTTGAGAGAAAACAAAGGGAGAAGTAGAACTGGTTAAATTATATGGCCAAAACAGCAAAGGAAGGAAAACGAGGACCTAGAAAGGAGGGGAAAGAATATATTTAAAGAGGATAAGGAATTAGAAGAGATAAAAAGGTAGAAGATCATGGTCAGGAAGAAACACTTGAGGGTAATGATATGATCCAGAGTGTGAGCATTTCTAGGTACAGTTTGTATGAATTAGGTTGTAGATTTGAAATGACTGCAAAACTAGAAGGGTAATGTATTTGAAGAGACATCCTCATGAATGCTGAAATCCCTTAGTAAAAAGTCAGGAATAGAGTTATAGATTCATCAAGAAAGATGGGAAAAATCATTCTCTATCTTCTATTTCTCAGACAGAAAAACCACCTTCAACGTTCCCTTCAGTTTTCTCTTCCTCATCATTCTAAACCTGACCTCCCACATCTAATTCAAATTCTACCCAATTCTTCTATTATGCACCCAGGAATTCCTGTTTCATAATGAACAAACTTACCTTCTTTCTTAGTCTCTTCCTCTTACGATTGTACTGTTTGCACTCAAAAATTTAATACTTGCTATACCATTTCCCTTATATACTACTTCCTTGGGCCTGGAAAAAGAGTCAAATATTCCCTTGCTTTGCACTACCATTCATAGACTCTCTCTCTTTGCACTACTAATCAATTTTTCTTTCTTTTTAATCCATGCTTTCAAAATTTTTCACCCAATAGAGATCATGGTGATTGTTAACTACTAACCTCCTGATCACTGAATTATAGTGTTTTAGTTTAGTTTAATTTAGTTTAGTTTAGATCACTCAGAGCAGAAAAAGAGAAGTATATGTGAAATTGGGAATCTCTAATCATACTATGTATTTTAAAGAAAGTATAATACATTTAAAACATTACTTTCCAAAATACACTGTTTATTTATAGTTTCTTCTGAAATTCTTTCCCTTCTATGTATTTAAAAATGTTTTCTTGTACTTGATTATATCATTGCTTGTGGTGTTCTCTTCTTTTTCTAGAATATATGTTGGTTCTCTGGGAGAGCAGATTTCTTGGGGAGGTTTTCTGGAGGCAGCCTTAGTTTCAGTTCCAAGTAATAATCACTTCAAATACAGCCAGGAGTTAAAATCCAATCTTTTATTGTCTCTTCCAAAATAGCCTGGTTAGCTTTCCTTGATTCTGAGAGCTCTTGTTGCTAGTCCTTTAGCTTTTCTAGCTTCTGCCTATCTCTAACTCTCTTCTTATTCTATCAATCTCCCGAACTGTCTGACTTCTGGCTTTCAATCTTTTTCAACTGACTTCTCCTGACTGAGCTCAACTCTTTTTATGCTCTTTTAGAGGTGTAAACTCAAAGGTTGACTCCTCCTCCGAGAGTGGGATTATGGGAGGTGTAAATTCACAAAATTACAAAATTAACTTTCTGTATGTCCCATACTTGTAAACTCCAATGTTTGAGCCAATGTGTGAATTCTCAAAGGTGTAAACTCAAGCACATAAGTACTCATTCCATATAATAACTCATTCCATTGAGTTAACACTAGGATTCTAACAATTGCTAACCATCCCCTTTCTCTCCCATCTATCCACCTATCCACCTTACTCTCAATTGAAAATCAAGGGGAAAAACCCCAGATAAAAAATGAGCATAGTCAAGAAAAATAAATCAACATATGGCAATATCCAAAAACATAGCTCTTTTTCTTCATCATAGGTCCATCATCTTTTTGTCAAGAGGTGGGTAAAATGCATCATCATGGACACCCTTGAAGTTGGTCATTGTTTTTATAAGAGTTTTAAGTCTTTCAAAATTGTTTTTCTTCATAGTATTATTTTATAAATTTTTCCTTCTGGAGTTCTGCTTGTGTGACTTCTTTAAATAAGTTCTTAAAATTCTTAGAATAATATTCTATTACATTCATATGCTACAATTTGTTCAGCCAATCCCTAATTAATAGGTACTTCTTAATGTCCAGTGGTTTGCTTTTCCCCATTTAATTTTCCCTTCAAGAACAGATTTTTTTCTTTTAATTATCCCCCTTTGATATTATCCTCAATTTTAAACCTCTTTCTCTATTCTTAACTGTTGGAATCCTTACAAAATGTTAAGTCAGTAGAGTTGATAGAGACAATAATTATCTAATTTAGCATGGTCCACTATGATTGATCTGATCCTGTAATGGGCTGAGGCTCAAGTTGGTGCACCGAGGTCCCAAGCACGTGAGGCTAAATAGTAATTGGACCATACTCTATTAATATACATACTTGGAGAAAGAATGGCCCCTGCCCACTCTTTGTGCAAGTCTTGTTGTATAGGAAATGACATTTTTTGGTGGGTGGAGGCAGGGGAGTGGAAAGGGAAGTGGAAAGAGAGAGACTGCTGGCTGGTTTCTTGACACAGCTGCTAGTATTGCTGTTGTGACCCCCTTCACCTCCAATCCCCCTTTCACCTGCAATCCCCCTTCACCTCTGCTGGCTGGCTTCCTGTCGCAACTGCCCATATTGCTATCACAATCCCCCTTCACCTCAAAAAGAATAAAGATTGAAGATTTTTCGCTTAATCTGAATTCCTGACTCCAGCTGATTTTAAATACGCGGTCATCATATCATCCTACGAGGAGATGTTATGGACCAGAACTTGAAACAAGGTTCTAAGTAGAATTGATAGAAACAATGCTTGTGTTCACACCTTTAGAGAGCTCATATAAGCAAGAAGCTCTTAGGGCCAGAGAGCCCTCTGGGAGGAAACCCATAATCCCACTCTCAGATCCCACAATCCCACTTTTGGAAAAGGAGCATAAATAGAGCTTCAGTGAGCCAGTCAAGTCAGTTCAGAACAAGCTCTCTCTCTCGGAGGCAAGACAGATTCATTCCATCTTCCACCTTTGTGCTGGATGGAGGCTGAAGGGGGCAGAGGCAAAGGACTAGCGGCAAGAGCTCTTGGAACCAAGGAAAGAGATAAGAAATAAAACGTTTGGATTTTAATCACCTGGCTGCATTTTGAGGTGATTATTACTTTTAGCTGAAACTAAGATTGCCTCCAGAAAACCTCCCCAAGAAATCTGCTCCCAGAGAGAACCATTATATTTTAAAGAAGAGAACACCACACTTAACTGTATTGTTGGAGAATTTATTTCTGCACCAAAATGAGTATGTTCAACCTTTCTTTATCCGACTCAGGTAAGAGTGAGGTTTATCTAATGGTTTATTTGGAAAATCTCAGGTCAAGATCAGAAAATTGAGTTAACTTTGCTTACCTTTGAGATAATCTCCAATCACCACCTGAAATATATAGGGGCATCTAGATAGCACAGTGGATAGAACACTGGCCCTGGAGTTCAAAGGACCTGAATTCAAATTTAGCCTCATATGTTTAAGTTTCACTACTGTGTGACCTTGAGCAAGTCTTTAACCTCAATTGCCTTGTCCCTACCCCCCCAAAAAGATAAAGAGCTCTATAGTGTCCTTGAAGAACTACAAAAATCAATTAATTTCTAAAAAGCCCACTCAAATTCATAGTCAGCAGAGAAATCACATTTGATTTGAATTACCAGTTTTTTGATAGCATAATTGTCTCCCATTTTCAAATGATGCCTAGGAGTGGCTTCTTCTTTCCCATAAATTTTGCTGTTTGAATGGAGCAATCACTTTTTGTTCCTTGACACACATCCTGTCTATGCCTGTTGCCCAATGATCAGCTCTTTCTTCTTACAGAAATTACTTAATTCCCTGAGTGTGACCCTATCCTTCAGATATCTTTCCTCTCTTGCCTGGCCTATATTTTTCTTTAGATTTTACTGCCTGTGCTGCTGGCCTCTGGACATTTTTTATATCCCCATCATACTCTGGCAGTGTTAAGTTTCTATATGTTACTAATGAAGCCTCAAATGATGATTCTTATGGTTGTCCCTTCCTGCCATAATCTAACCAAACTGGTGGGATAGGTAATAAACCAAGTCTGGACCACCAGCCTCTCTCCTTAGCTTGTGAGCAATTGAACAAAGCTGAAACTATATTTCCTGCCAGCCATACTTCCAAAGGCAGTATCTCACTAAAATTCTTTCTTTTCTCTCTCTTTCAGACAGAATCCTGGTCAAATTCAGGGCAGGGACAAAGCGTCAGGATGTGAAGAAGAGAATAAATAAATACTCCAGATTACTCAGCTGTTTTGTGTTCTCTCCGACTTTTGTTGCCATCTGGAATTCCTGTTCTGCTTTTGCAATCTGATTCTTCCATACAAATAAAATTAGTTTCCATTTTGAAACTATTAGATTATTTTGTTAGATAAATGACTATAATGTTAAATTTCCAAAATAATTTGGATTATATAATAATTTGTATTGTATCTGTGCAGTCCAAATTTGAGCAATGGCTATCTCTTTATTAGGTCTTTCATGAATTCTTTAAAGGGTTTGTATTTATACTCCTGTATGTCTTGTATTTATCCTCTTAGATATGTCTTAATAAGTTATTATTTCTTTGGTTTTGCAAATATTTTCAATTGTACTTTACTTTCTAACTTTTCATCTTATCAATTAATATTTATTATGTATGTAAGTACTATGTACCAGGCTCTGTGTTAAATAGGGTAATATATAGAAAGACACTAAATAAAGGCACTAACGAAGCTCATAGTCTAATGGGGGAGACAATATATATACAACTATGGAAAATAAGATATATACGGGAAGAATGGGAGATAATCAACAGAAAGAACATTAATAATAACAGGGATCAGGAAAATCTTATGAAAGGTGGGATTTTAATTGGAACTTGAAGAAATCCATAGTTTATTGAGTGCAGGGGAAGGGGTAACATGATCAAATTATGTTTTATGAAAACCATCTTGACAAATGAGTAAAAGATGGATTAGAATGTTAAGACCCAGAGCAGTAAAAATCTGAGAGCTAGGCTGTAAAGACTATGGAAGGAATATGCGAAATTGAACTATTTGAAACCCTCTGTTCAATCCTTCTTTATCCTAGATAGTCAGGATCATGAAGGTTGTTTTTATGTACATGTCTAATCACTAAAATTCACTGAAAAGATATAGAATTCACAATTAGTTCATGCTTTCACTTCATTATCCAAAATGATTCCCCTTTTAAGATCTCCAATTCTGAAATTCTCCCTGATGAAACAGCCATTTTACTTTACTTCTTTGTCATTCCCCTGTTACTGCTAAGCCTGTTCTTTCTCTTCTGCCTCTCCAGTCCTTGAATAAATATTTAAGCTTCCAACCTAATATAAATCTTCTGTTTTTCCTTGTCTCATTATACAGCTTGGGCACCATGATTAGTCTCAGTCAATGATTTCAGATTAGTTTTCTTCATCCCTTAAGACTTTCATCATAAATATTTAGCCAGTATTCAGCAGTAGTTCACTTTCTCTGCTCCCTTTGCAGGACTGATGATTGTTACCAAAACAGTTATTAAAAACATTTTATGGTCAAAGGATATGAACAGACAATTTTCAGATGATGAAATTGAAACTATTTCTACTCATTTGAAAGGATGCTCCAAATCACTATTGAACAGAGAAATGCAAATTAAGACAACTCTGAGATACCACTACATATCTGTCAGATTGGCTAAGATGACAGGAAAAGATAGTGACAAATGTTGGAGGGGATGTGGGAAAACTGAGATACTGATGCATTGTTGATGGAGTTGTGAATGGATCCAGCCATTCTGAAGAGCAATTTGGAACTATGCTCAAAAAGTTACCAAACTGTGCATATCCTCTGATGCAGCAGTGTTACTATTGGGCTTATATCCCAAAGAAAAACTGAAGAAGGGAAAGGGACCTGTATGTGCCAAAATGTTTGTAGCAGCCCTCTTTGTAGTGGCCAGAAACTGGAAACTGAGTGGATGCCCATCTTGGAGAATGGCTGAATAAATTATGGTATATGAATGTTATGGAATATTATTGCTCTGTAAGAAATGACCAGCAGGATGAATACAGAAAGGCTTGGAGAGACTTACATGAACTGATGCTAAGTGAAATGAGCAGAACCAGGAGATCATTATACAACAACAATACTGTATGAGGATGTATTCTGATAGAAGTGAATAACTTCGACAAAGAAATCTAATTCAGTTCCAATTGATCAATGATGGACAGAATCAGCTACACCTAGAGAAGGAATACTGGGAAATGAATGTGGACTGCTTGCATTTTTGTTTTTCTTCCCAGATTATTTTTACCTTTCTGAATCTGATTTTTCTTGTGCAACAAGAGAACTGTACGATCTGCACACATATATTGTATCTAAGATATACTTTAACATGTTTAACATGTATGAGGTTGCCTACCATCTAGGGGAGGGGATAGAAGAAGGGAAAGGAAAAGTTGGAACGAAATGAGTACAAGGGACAATGTTGTAAAAATCACCCATGCATATGTTTTGTCAATTAAAAAGCTATTAAAAACATTTTAATTAGATCACAAATATATGCTATCAGTCTTGCCTGGGTAATCATTATGGCTCCTCTAAAAGTCTTAAGATTTTCTTAATGATTCCTTCACACATTTCCCCCAGGCAACTATCATAAACTTTTCCTTGCTCTCATAATATCCTTTCTCAAACTCAGCAGACCTCCTTCACACTTGGAAAATAGATGCAGCTCCTATTTCTCTGGGAAGATCAAGGCTATTCAAATTTATTATATATACTTATTTCCTCCTCTTAGAACCTCACAAGAAATCAAAGTTGAAAGGGATTTCAGAGAACTTCTAGTCCTAAAGACTTTCTCTGGTGGAATGGGTGAATGAGCACAATTTGTTCAAACAGCCATGAAGGTGACAGAAGTAGGCATTGTGAAGCTCTTAGAGCTTGATAAGCATAAAAACACTAAAGTCATCCATTAAATCCTGGGCCATCACCATTCATTAGACTTTTGTCCTGCCACTGGAGTTACTCAAGAAGAGAAAGTGAAGCTGATGACTTTTTATAACTCTGTCCCACTTAAATCCAATTTATACATATAATGTGTGATGTTATTTGAAAATGAAGGATGAACCAAAAGAATCCTATGGTAAAATCTACAAACCTTGGCACACATACACAAAGATTATGAGCCTAGGGGACAGGGAGGATGGGGCATCTTCAACAGTAAAAGGAAATTTAGGAAGAGGGGAGGATTATTGATAAGTTCAATTGTGAACAGCTTGAATTTAAGATGTCTAGAGGACATTTTGAAGTCCAATAAACATTTGGAGATGCAAGACTGGAAGTCATCAGTGAAGTTAGGGCTAGATGAAGAGCTAGCAATGGTAACTAAGAAGTCAGATAGAAGAATTAGGAGAAAAAATATTGTAAAAACTCCATCTAATATTTGTGATCAGAAAGTTACTGAATAAAGTTACTTTTGTTGTTTTTATCTTACAAAGCACTTTGAATGATTTGATGGGAAATGTCTTGTTGAAAAAGCGACTATAGGCAGTATTTTGATTTGCCAGATGAATTTTTTTTCATAATCAACAAACAATAAGAATAGCAATATGTTGTATTATGTACACCTTTTGGTCAATTATGAAGTAGTAAGTATATAGATCATAGTTGTTAATGTTCTCTGAGTCATCTATAACATATCACTTTCAGTTTTATATATTACATATATATGTTATATATATATGTGTGTATATATATATATAAAACACATATATGAGAGTAATCCAATTACTTTTACCATATTTGCTTTCTTTAGTATCATATATACCCCTCATATAAATACAGCAGAGATCATGATGTTATAGCGGTGGTTACATTTTCCTTGATGGGAAAAAATTTTTTGTTAAACTCATTTTTGCAAGAATTATAAAATGAGAGGATGCCCAACAAGTGGGGAATAGCTGAAAAAAGTGTGGTATATGATTTTGATGGAATACTATTATTCTATAAGAAATGATGAATAGGATGGTGCCAGAAAAACTTGGGAAGATGTATATGACCTAATTCCAAGTGAAATAGTGAGAACCAGGAGAACATTGTAAACAGCAATGCTAATAATATTATAATGATGATCATCATGAAAAACTTAGCTACCCTGATCAAGACAATGATCCAAGACCATTCCAAAGGACTCATAGTGAAAAATGCTGTCCACTTTCAGAGAGAGAACTGATGAATTCTTGAGTATAGGTTGAAGCATACCTTAAAAAAAATTTTCTCTTTTTAATTGCCTAAATATCTATTAGGGAAATATATATTTGTATAACTTCACATGTATAATTGAAAATTTGGACCTCAAATTTTTCTTAAAAAATGAATGTTTAAAATAATCTTTCCAATCAAACCATTCTCATCATAACAAATATCAAAGGATACAAATAGACAATTCTCAGACAAAGAAATTGAAACTATTTCTAGCCATATGAAAAGATGCTCCAAGTCATTATTAATCAGAAAAATGCAAATTAAGACAACTCTGAGATACCACTATATACCTGACAGATTGGCTAGAATGACAGGGAAAGATAATGTGGAATGTTGGAGGGGATGTGGGAAAACAGGGACACTGATACATTGTTGGTAGAATTGTGAATACATGCAACCATTCGGGAGAGTGATTTGGAATTATGCTCAAAAAGTTATCAAACTGTGCATACCCTTTGATCCAGCAGTGTTACTACTGTGCTTATATCCCAAAGAGATCTTAAAGAAGGGAAAGGAAACTGTATGAGTAAGAATGTTTGTAGCAGCCCTCTTTGTAGTGGTCAGAAACTGGAAACTGAGTGGATGCCCATCTTGGAGAATGGCTGAATAAATTATGGTATATGAATGTTATGGAATATTATTGCTCTATAAGAAATGAGCAACAGGATGATTTCAGAAATGCCTGGAGAGACTTACATGATCTGATGCTGAGTGAAATGAGCAGGACCAGAAGATCATTATATACTTCAACAACAATACTATATGATGATCAATTCTGATGGACATGGCCCTCTTCAACAATATGATGAACCAAATCAGTTCCAATAGAGCAGTAATGAATTTAATCAGCTACACCCAATGAAAGAACTCTGGGAGATGACTATGAACTACTACATAGAATTCCCAATCCCTCTATTTTTGTCTGCTTGCATTTTTGATTTCTTTCACAAGTTAATTTTTTAACTATTTCAAAGTCCGATTCTTTTTGTACAGCAAAATAACCATATGGACATGGATACATATATTGTATTTAACATATACTTTAACATATTTAATATGTATTGGTCAACCTACCTTCTTGGGGAGGGGATGGGGAAAAGGAGGGAAAAATTGGAACAAAAGGTTTTGCAACTGTCAATGTTGAAAAATTACCCATGCATATATCTTATAAATAAAAAGCTATAATAAAAAATTAATGTTTGCAGATTTCCCCCCATTTTTCTTCTGTTTTTAATTTTTCTCTTCTTGTCTATTTGTTAAATTGGTTTAACTTTCTATTGCTTCTCTGTACTTTATGTATTCTTGCTCATTGTCCTTCTTTTATTTATTTATTTATTTATTTATTAGAGCTTTTTATATACAAAACATTATGCATGGGTAATTTTTCAACATTGACCCTTACAAAAACCTTTGTTTCAGCTTTTCCCCTCTTTCTCTCCACTCCCTCCCCTAGATGGCAGGTAGTCCCATATATGTTAAGTATGTTAAAATATATGTTACATACAATATGTGTACACATATTTATACAGATATCTTGTTGCACAAGAAAGATCGGATTTAGAAAGAAGGTAAAAATAACCTGAGAAGAGAAAAAAACAAAAATGCAAACAAACATTAACAGAAAGAGTGGAAATGTTATGTTGTGGTCCATACTCATTTTCCAGTGTTCTCTGGGTGTAGCTGGTTCTGTCCATTACAGATCAATTGGAACTGATTTGGATCCTCTAATTGTTGAAGAAAGCCACGTCCATCAGAAGATCATCATGTAGTATTGTTGTTGAAGTATATAGATCTCCTGGTTCTGCTCATTTCACTTAGCATCAGTTCATGAATGTCTCTCCAAGCCTCTCTGTATTCATTCTGCTGATCATTTCTTAGTTATTGATATAGCCAATTATGCTAATAGTTTTCCTAATATTGAACCATCCCTGAATTCCTGATATAAGTCCTACTTGGTCATGGTGTATTATCCTGGAGATGATTTTTTGTAATCTTTTTGCTAAGATTTTATTTAAGATTTTTGCATTGATGTTCATTAGGGAGATTGGGCTATAATTTTCTTTCTCTGTTTTCATCCTACTTGGTTTAGGTATCAGTATCATGTCTGTGTTATAAAAGGAATTTGGTAGGACTCCTTCATTCCCTATTTTTTCAATAGTTTATAAACCATTGGGGTTAATTATTCTTTGAATTGTTTGGTAGAATTCACATGTAAATCCTTCTGCTCCTGGGGATTTTTTCTTAGAGAGTTGATTAATAGCTTGTTCTATTTCTTTTTCTGAAATGGGACTATTTAAGCAATTTACTTCTTCCTCTGTTAATCTGGGCAACTTATATTTTTGAAGATAGTCTTCCATTTCACTTAGGTTATCAAATTTATTCACATAAAGCAAAATAACTCCTAATTATTGCTCTAATTTCCTCTCATTAGTGGAAAGTTCTCCCTTTTCATTTGTAAAACTAACAATTTGATTTTCTTTTTTCCTTCTTCTAATCAAATTTACCAAGGGCTTATCTATTTTTTTTTATAAAACAACTCTTAGTTTTATTTATTAATTCAATAGCTTTTTTTTTACTTTCAATTTTATTGATCACTCCTTTTATTTTTAGAATTTCAAGTTTAGTTTTTGATTGGGGGTTTTTGATTTGCTCTTTTTCTAGCTTTTTTAGTTGTAAGCCTAATTCACTGATTTTCTCTTTCTCTATTTTATGCAAGTAGGTCTCTAGAGATATAAAATTTCCCCTTATTACTGCTTTGGCTGCATCCCACACATTTTGGTATTTCATCTCATTGTCATTCTCTTGGGTGAATTATTAATTATTAATTTTGTCTATGATTGGTTGTTTCACCCATTCATTCTGTAGGATGAGATTATTTAGTTTTCAATTATTTTTTAATCTATTTTCCCCTGGCTTTTTATTGAATGTAATTTTTTATTGCATTGTGATCTGAAAAGGATGCATCTACTATTTCTCTCTTTCTGCATGTGAATTTGAGGTCTTTATGTCCTAATATATGGTCAATTTTTGTATGGACTGCCGAGAAGAAAATGTACTCCTTTCTGTCTCCATTCAGTTTTCTCCAAAGATCTATCATACCTAACTTTTCTAGTGTTCTATTTACCTCTTTAACTTCTTTCTTATTTATTTTGTGGTTTGATTTATCTTGTTCTGAGAGTGCAAGGTTGAGATCTCCCACTATTATAGTTTTGCTATCTATTTCTTCTTGCAGCTCTTTTAACTTCTTGGAGAATTTAGATGTTAACCACTTGGTGCATATATGTTTAATATTGATATTGCTTCATTATCTATGCTACCCTTTAGCAAGTGATAGTGCCCTTCCTTATCTCTTTTAATTAGATCAGTTTTTGCTTTTGCCTGATCAGAGATCAGGATGGCTACCCCTGCTTTTTTGACTTCACCTGAAGCATAGTAGATTCTGCTCCAGCCTTTTACCTTTATTCTGTATGTATGATCCCACTTCAAGTGTGTTTCCTGTAAACAACATATTGTAGGATTCTGGCTTTTAATCTATTCTGCTAGCCACCTCTGCTTTATGGGGGAGTTTACCTCATTCATATTTATGGTTAAAATTACTAATTTTGTATTTCCTGCCATCTTATTATCCCCAAATTATGCTTTTCTCTTTCCTTTCCTCCTTACCCTCATCTCCAGTTTTAGACTTATGAGCACCACTTGCCTCACACAGCCCTCCCTCTTTAGAATCTCTCCTTTCCTCTTGAAGTCCCTGCCTTTTTCTTAAACCTTTTCCTTACTATTTCTGTATTCCTTTCTATTTACCCTACTCCTTCCCTTTTGCTTTTCCCCTCCCACTTTTCAATGATGTAGGAGAAATTTCTATGTAAACCAAATATGTCTAATATTTTCTCTTTGAGCTAAATCTGATGAGAGTAAGATTTACACTATGTTCATTCCCCTCCCTCATTCCTTCAGATATAATAGGTTTCCTTTGCCTCTTTGTGAGATGTAGTTTTCCTCTTAATCTCCACTTTTCCCTTTTTCTGGTACAATTTCCTTTCCACTTCTAATTCCTTTTTTATATTATAACAGTAAAACCAAATTATAGATGTACTCTTCATGTATAGCCGTAACAGAAATACAATTCTCAAGAGTTCTTTTTACCTTTTTAGGCTTCTCTTAAGTGCTATTTTTGAAGGTCAAACTTTTTGTTTAGCTCTGCTTTTTTCATCAAAAAAAAATGGAATTTACCTATTTCATTGAAATTCCATCTTCTTCCCTAGAAGAAAATGTTCAGTTTAGCAGGGTAGTTTATTCTTGGCTGCATGCCAAGTTCCTTTGCCTTTCAGAATATCAGATTCCAGGACCTTTGATCCTTTAATGTGGAAGCTGCTAGATCCTCAATGATCCTTATTGTGACTCCTCGATATTTGAATTATTTTTTTCTGGCTGCTTGTAGCATTTTTTACTTGGTCTGATAGCTCTAGATTTTAGCCACAATATTTCTTGGAGTTTTACTTTTGGGATCTCTTTCTGTAGGTGGCAGATGAATTCTTTCAATGTCTATTTTACCTTCTGTTTCTATGCCATCTGGGCAGTTCTCTTTGATGATTTCCTGAAAGATAATGTCTAGGCACTTTATTTTTAATCATGTATTTCAGGGAGTCCAATAATCCTTACATTGTCTCTGCTAGATCTATTTTCCAGTTTGTTTATTTCCCCATTAGGTATTTAACATTTTTTCTATTTTTTTATTTTTTTTCTCCTCAAGTCATTCATATCCATTTGTTCAAATCTGATTTTTAATGAATTATTTTCTTTCATTTACTTTTTAAATTTCTTTTTGTATTTGTCCAATTGAGTATTTAAATGAGTTGTTTTGTTCTATGGAATTTTTTTCCATTTCACCAATTTTTTTTTTAAAGAATTATTTTCTTTTTCCAATTCACAAATTGTTTTCCTCGGAATTGTTTATTTTTTCCAATTCACAAATTCTGTTTTCCTGAAAGATATTTATCTTTTCCAATTTGCAAATTCTGTTTTTCAGGGAGTTGATTTCTTTATCCATTCTATCTTTTAATGAGTAACATGACTTATCCTGACCCTCTTGCAAAGCTTTCCTTTCCTTTCCCCATTTTTCTTCTAGCTTTCTTTTAAGATGCTTTTTAATTTCTTCTATGAGAGCCTTGTGTGATGGGGACTAGATCATATCCACCTTTGGATCTAGAGAAAAACTGTTTTTAATATCCTCAGGATTTGAAGTCTGTTCTCTTTCCACATAGAAGCTATCAATCATCAGAGCCTGCTTTGCCTTTTTGCTCATTTTGAAAGAGAAAAAAAAAAAAACAAAAACTCTGATCTGCTTATGGGGGGCAGTGGGGTATTTCCAAGCTGTCTCTGCAGACAACAGAAAGTGACAGTGAAGGGGCAGTGGGACAACACCCACTGGCTGCGCTATGATTAGCAGTTGTACTGAAATCAGCAGTAGTGGAAAGGCAACTACTAGGGCTGCACAGGGACCAACAACTGAGGCTGCGCTTGGATCATGCTGAGTTACTCTGGGTGTTAGGTGGGTGTGGCCAGGTGCCAAGAGACTCTAGTGTTTGGGGTTATAGTCTTTACCCTCTGTGTTTATAGCTTCTCTGCTGATCTAGTGGCTTGCTACCAGGGCAAAGTAGCTCATACTATGGTAAAGTTATCCCTGCAGATTTTCCACCAGCAGAGACCACCCCCCCACTCCCCTCTGATCTGCTCAGTCTGAGCTGTTTTCCGTGCTCTCAGTGCCTGCTTGAGGTCTATGCCTGGCCTAACCCCATTCCATCCCTGCACATGAGCAAAACAGACCTTTGCTGGAGAATTTCGAGATTATTCAATTGGTTGGTAATGTGTTATTTGTTGGTAATGTGGTATTCGTGAGTTCTGACAGTCAAGCACTAATTCTGAGGCCAAATTTTGTTAAAATAGATTGAGGGAAAAGGAGAGTTTAGGAAGATACCTGTGTCCTCTTCACCATCTTGGCTCTGCCCTTCATCATCCTTCTTTTTGTGAAATTTATAAAGGAGATGTTATTCTAAACTGCTCTTATTTACTAATTCTTCTCTCTGCTAACAAGTAAAATAAGTGTTTTCTAAATGAGGTATTTTCTGGGCTCTTTTGTCTTCCTTATTGTGAAATTGATTTATATTGATTAATCTGTATAAAAATTATAAGTATTAATGTCATTTCATTTCTATTATCCGTTTCCCATTTTCATGATAATTGCTTGTTTTAAAATGTCAGTGTTTGATTGGTTTTAATTACACTACATCTTTTTTTCACTAAAATTCTCTCTTTTTTGCCTTTTTACTTATTCTGAAATGTGCTCTGACAAGTGGAAAAACATACACAGACAGCTTTTTCCTATGTAAATAATGAATCTTTTTCCTTTCAAAAATGTTTAAAATGTAATCAGTAGGGGAGGAATTGGGTTAGAAATTGGAGCTTTCAAAGTACAGTTAACAAAGATAAACAAAGTAGACAGCTTATAAGAAACACTGAAACATCTTTGTAATGTGGTAGAGGATTAGAGATTAACAGTTTAAATAAATTCAAGGAATTTAAGACAAGACAGAAGTTGTGGGAAAGCCTGGGTAATAAGCCAGCAATCAACAGAGGGAAGTCACTAGAAATAAGGGGGACTGGAAAAGACTTCCTTTAGAAGAAGGAATTTTAGTGGAACTTAAAGAAAGTCAGGAAAGATAAGAGACAGATATGAGAAGGAAAAACGTTAGAGGGATAGGAGATAACCCAATGAAAATGCTGAGTCAAGTGATGCAGTCTCTTGTTTGAGGAGCAGCAAAAAGGCCAGGGTTAATTCTTCACAGAGTATGTAGAGGATATAAGGTGTAAGAAGTTAAGAAAGGTGGTGGAGATGTGGGTTATGAAGGACTTTGAATGCCAGATCTTACATTTTATCCTCTAAGTGATCACAGAAAGTGAGGAGTTACTGGAGATCATTGAATATGAGATGACCTAGTCAAACATAAACATTAGAAAGATATCTTTGACTACCAGAAATAAACATTTATATGGTACCTACTATGTGCCCGGGACTAAGCACTCTATAAATATTATTTCATTTATTCTCACAACAAACCTGAGAGGAAGGTGCTATTGTGTCCATTTTACAGTTTTCCCCAAGGCAGAGATCACATTGCTAGGTTACATAGCTAGTAAGTAGGAGAGCAAATCTAAACTCAGGTCTTCCTCAATACAAGCCCAATGCATTTTCTTCAGTGATACCTAACTGATTCAACTGGATTGTGTGGCAGAGAGACCACCTAACAGGATGTTGCAATAATCCAAGCAAAAAATGATGGCACACTGGGGTGTGACAGTGTCAAAGGAAGAAAAATATATGAGAGATGTTATAAAGCTTCCTTAAGGAACTGATCACCTACTAGGGAGAGGAGACATGCACTAATAGCTATGATATATGAGAAAATAAGTTTTAGACAGAGATAATTTTAATAATTTACATTGTTGAAACACTTTAAAATTAATAGAATATTTTCATTAAGATTTTAATGCAGAGAGCTCATATATTGTTATCCTGATTTTAAAGATGAAGAAACAAAATCTATAGGAAGTGAAGTGACTTCTCCAAAGACAAAGAGTAATATAGATGAGACTAGAATTAAGGCCTCTATAATGTTGCAAACAAATCTTAGAATATTGTTATGCTTTAGGCTGAATATTCCAAGTCCAGACTAAGGATAAAGTAAACTAATGGCCTAAAAGGGACAGCTTTTGCTTTGCAATATCATTTAATCACCTCCCTTTTTAGGCTGGATAAGTTCCTCCACAAGCCTCTGTAGGAGGGTTTTATACCTTTAGAAATTCTTTCCATGAAACTGAGGCAGTTCCTTTGATTGGCTTATTAAACTCAACATCTCAGTCCGGCCCTTAAGTTCCTGGCATACCCCTGCAGATGATTAGTTGCTTAAATGTTCTGTTCATTTTTCCTCTTTTGTTTGAATAAACATCATGAATCTTTGTTTCTAACACATGGATTTTCCCCTGACAGCTTTAAATCAAAGGAAGTTTCTGTTGTGTTTTATTACTTTCTTCTGTGAATTAGAGCTGAAAGAGGGGAACTAAATTAAGGAAGCTAAGAACAAATATCCTTATTGTTCAGTTGTGGCTATATAATAATTCCATCTCAAAGCCATAGTTCCAATAACTGGAACTAGTACATAAAGAGAAAAGAGCAATGGATTATTTGACCAAAAATGGAATCCTAAAATTTGGCAATGAGGAGGGTAGTGAAGATGGAAGAAAGAAGACCAGCATTGTGCAAAGCAGAAAATATTGAGTCTAAAAATCAGATTAGAAAAATCTGATTTTAAATCCCACTTTTTTTTAATAATATGATCTGAGACAAATTGCTCTCAACCTCAGTTTCCTTGTTTGTAAGTGAGTATAATAATAGCATTTCCTTCATGGGGCTGTTAAGGAGCAAATGCAGTGATATATGTAAAAGGCATTGCAAAACAGAGTGGTACATAAATATTTGCTACTATTATATGTGATATGTATCCAGTATAAAACATATATATCCACATGGGTTGCTTAAAAGGTTCTGTCAACTTTTTGTAGTGTCTAGAAATTGGAAATTGAATGGATGCCTATCAATTGGAGAATGTCTGAATAAATTGTGGTATATAAATGTTATGGAATATTACCGTTCTGTAAGAAATGACCAGCAGGATGATTTCAGAAAGGCCTGGAGAGATTTAAATGAACTGATGCTGAGTGAAATCAGTAGGACCAGGAGATCATTATATACTTCAACAACAATACTATATGATGATCAATTCTGATGGAAGTGGCTCTCTTTAACAATGAGATGAACCAAATTAGTTCCATTTGTTCAATAATGAAGAGAACCACCTACACCCAGCAAAAGAACTCTGGAAAATGAGTGTGAACAACAACATAGCATTTCCACTTCTGTTATTGTCCACGTGTGTTTTTGTTTTCCTTCTCCAGTTATTTTTATCTTATTTCCAAATCCAATTTTTCTTGTGCAGCAAAATAACTATATAAATATGTATACATATTTAACATGTATTGGTCTACCTGCCATCTAGGGAAGGGGGTAGGAGGAAGGAGGGGAAAAGTTATAATAGAAGGTTTTGCAAGTGTCATTGCTGAAAAATTATCCATGCATATATCTTGTAAATAAAAATCTATAATAATAATAATAAAATAAAAATAAGTAGATTTTTTAAAAGGTTCTGGCAAGAGGCATTGTAGATATATCTGAAAGTTTGTCCACTTGTCTCAAAAGAAGATTATGATTCTTGTTTATTTAGTGATAGAGGACCTGGATTCAAATCCTGATTCTGTTACTTCCTTCCTATGTCATTTGGACAAGTCACCTAACTTGTCTAAAATTCAAGTACTTGTAAAATTTGAATGTTTGACTAAGCAAATTCTCTTGTCTTTTGACAGATTCAACATTTTGTCTTTATAGTTTGAACCATGACCACCAGTACACAACTGTACTGTCAATTATACAAAAGATAAAAAATCAGAATTACAAGTGATTCCTAGTGGTAACAACTTCAGCTACCAGGAATAAGAAACATTTGGACCAAAACAAAAAGAAGCTGTTATTCAAGGATAATTTTTGAGTATAATGTATATTTCTTATTCATTATTGTGATCATTTCCCTTAAAGTCCCTCATAACCACTGAACATTTCATTATAATAACAAGAATATTTAAGTAAAATCAATAATCACAATGTCTGTGGCTGATAATTTCTGCTGCATGCTATAGTAGTTTTGTAGTCTTGTAGTCCTTTGTACTTGCAGTCCTTTGAGACTTTATTGAGAGAATCGATGTTTACTCATCTTTTTTGCAGAACAAAGAATGGCCATTATATTTAATTAATAATCATCCAACTATTTGTTTTCATTTAAATTTAAGGGTTATTTATTAATAGTTTTCTTGGTTCAATTCTCCTTGGATAAATCTTCCTATACTTCCCTAAATTATATTTGTCATTTATTATAAGACTAGGATTCTTCACCTCTTTCGTGTCATGAACATCTTTGGCAGACTAGTGAAGTCTCAAAATAATGTTTTAAGTATATAAAATAAACATATAGGATTACTAAGAAAGAAATTATATTGATATTTTAAAGAAAAATGTATGGACCTCAGGTTAAGAAACCTCTATTTATAGTGTGACATATCTAATTACATTCATATACTACAATTTGTTCAATCATTCCTATTTTGTTACCAGTACCAATAATAATCTCCAACTCAAATAAGACAAGATTTATGAAATGTTCTGAAAGAATATAGAAACAAAATTACTAGATTAGTCGGAGTTGTATTCCCAGACACGACATCTATTTTACTATGTCAACGGTGCCAATTATTATTTCTTTAATATTTTGTTGAAGTTCTTGAAGATTTGTTAAGTCCAAAATATTAATTATTATGTAAGTAATCCAAGGATGTACAATTCTGAAATTAGCTAGGCTAGTTCTCTGATTTAAAAAAAACCTACAAAAATTGTACTTAATGCCTTTTAAATTTGTTTACTCTAAAGTTTATTCTAAAGTTTATGTTTCGTAGGCATACCCTTCAAATGCCTAGAAAAGGATTTTAGTGGTTAGTCTGAAAACTTTTTTTACCTACAAAAACTGTTAGCTGATGAAATAACTTATTTATTATTTCCAATTTCTTCTCAGTGCTTAGAAACAGTAGATATTTAACAAAATCTTATTCATTAAATGGTTGATCTTAAATAACATTATTGTTCTGAAACTGGACTATGATGGGTACCGAGGTCACTTCTAATTGAAATTCTATGATTCAATGATTGTACCAATCATAGTAAAGCTACTGGACCTTAAAGAAATTAATTATAAAAATTCATAACAATGCTCAATTAAAACAACTATTGAATGTATTTATATAGGGCTGTGATATTTATTAGAAATTCTAGAAATACCAGAACCCAGTATTGGCTCTGGATTTCTATTACCTACATTTCCAAACTGGCATGAAGGCAGAATAATTTCTTTTTCTAGTTTAAAAAATTACTTATTAAAAATTTAAATTTATGAAACAAAACAAGCATTTCCATAACATAGTATGATTAAAAGTTGATTGCACATGAAACTACAAATCCACTATGCTATTCCTTCTAAATATTATCATGTACATTTCCTTTTTTTCTCCTTGTTTTCTTCCCTCCTCCCATACCCCTCTCAGAGATGGCTACCATTAGACATATATAGGTAGATTTATATAAAATTATTCCATGCATAGTTCTGTTTGTTCTTTCTCTGGATGCAGATAATATCTGTCTTCATATGTCCTTTATAGTTAATTTATGTATGTATTATAGATATAATGACTTGCTCAAAATCATTCCTAAAACAATATTAGTTACTGTATATAATGTTCTCTTAGTTCTGGTCATTTCACTCTTCCTTATTTCATGCAAGCATTTCCATGTTTTTCTAAGATTGTTCAACTCATCATTTTTTATAGTATGGTAGCATTATAGCACAATCATTTGCTACAATTTTACTTTTACAAAGACTGACCATATACTTGTACATAAAAATTTTATAGTTAAAAGTTAAAAGTATCCTTTTCAAATAACAATGAAATAAAAGTTATATTTAATAAAGGACCATGGAAATAGATTTAAAATAATTGGAGACTAAACAACTTGATCTTAAAGCATAATTGGGTTAAAGAACAAATCATTAAATTAAACAATAATTTCATTAAAGAGAATATCAATGATAAGACAACCATATCAAAACGTACAAGATGTAGGGGGAAAAAAACCAGTCTGGAAAACAAAGAGGGGAAAAGTTTTTTTTAAAGAGTGCTCATCTAATTCATTTCTTATTCAAATCTTTCTTTTAAGGTTTTGATTAGTACCTTTGCCCATTTGGAAAATATTTTTATGGTCAATTATAAGAACCTTGAATTCATGGCTTCAGCTGCCTGCAGCTGAGAAAGCAATATCCAAAAGGAACTCAGTAAAATTGCCATTTAAACATGTTTGCATCTTAGTACTGATATTGAGTCATGAAGTTTACAGGTTGGGTAATATTTCATCTTTTAGAAGATGAAAGCACTTTACACTGGTTGAATTTGTCAAAAGCTGATGAGAATTAGACTCAACCTAGTATCTATTTGAAATTCCTGCATGATTTATGTAAATCAGCAAAGCTCTCATAAAATGAGTCACACCATTAATAAAGGGAATGTTTATTTCAGTGTTGATGGAATCCAGGACATAATGGTCTTTAAAAAAAAATAACCTTATTTCAACAATGTTGAATACCTGACTTGGGTTAAATCTTTCAGCATATTTTAAATCCTATGGGTGATATTAGAATGGATCCCATGGCATACATCTAGAAACCAACTAAGTTATTTCTAATCTTGGCTACTCTCCAAGTAGGGGTTCTCTCTTACTAGAAGGGATTTTGCTTTGTCCCATATGAGTTAAATAGTTATTAAGCACCTCTGTTCCTCTCTGGAAAGACCTAAATGAGCATATTCATGGTTAGAAAAAGAGATCTGAATATAACTTAATCTACTTAGTTTTCAGCCTGCATCTTATTTAAAAAAATACATAAATTGACTGGGTTTTTTTTTTTTGGTAGTTTATATTAATAATCTTGTAGCATAGTTTCAACAAAGTAGGAAAAATAAACTGGAATCAAATCAAAATAGATTTTCCCCAATTTTATAACAGGAGACATAGCATAAAATGAAAATTCACTCTGTTTCTCTCTAGATTCTCAATGATTTTTAATAGAGACCATTACATTCATCTCCAGCAAAGCAATGAGGTATCCTGAGATGTCAAGGAAAATATTCACTATAACATAATGTTGTGCCTCAGTTCCCTTTTATTGTCCTGCCTCACTTTCCCTAAATTGTTCTGCCTCAGTTTTCCTGGTTGCAACCCCCCTTTCCTGGTCATTAGAACTGAGATAATTAGGGCTCTGGAGATCTGACATTCCAGAAAATAAAACTCCAGATGTCCTATCTCAGATACCTAATTGGCATTGTCTGTATCCTCTAAGTCCAGACTTCCTGGCTCTAGTTGGACACCTCCTTAATTCTCAATTTGTTAGAATTTATGGTCCTACCCTCCAACCTATTAAAACTGGATTGATGATCTCTGCCTGGAGATTCCTGTTCATCAGAGTTTGGACTCCAACCCTCCCACCCCTGCCTTTGTTTAAGCTTGTGTGTGTGTGTGTGTGTGTGTGTGTGTGTGTGTGTGTGTTTGTGTGTGTGTGTGTGATTGAAAACTCACATTTGCTGCTGGATGCTTTGGACATTAGCCCTGGGGGCATTGTGCCCCCAGCACAATTGCTCTCTCTCAGAAATCCAAATAAAATATTAGAAATTCTCTAAACTCTATCTTGCCTCAGTTTCTCCAGCATTACAATACCATAACATAAGTTGTGACATAAGAGGAAACATTTAACCAGCGTATTTCATCAAAAGCAACCCAACATCAGCTTCATTCATCATTAACCAACTGTTTCTTTTTAATATTAAATTATATTTCTTGGAGCTTTTCCACATAAGATCTTTTTTGGCCTTTTCACTACTTATCTTGTTTTCATGGTTTCTTAATACACTAGGCCTATTAGAATGAAACAATGAAGACATACAAATTTAACGTATGATCTCAATGGTGCTATTGCATCATTTCCTCTGAGGTGATCAGGAAGGGACTCAAAGCTTGAAGAATTCCAAAATGACATTTCATACAGTCTACTTTATTGTAATCAACTTTTTAATTACTCCCAAGTGAACCAGATTTATCTGGGGACAAGCTAACCACATGCTTGAATTTACCTAAATCACAGCTTAATTTCCCTCCTCAGTCTTACTAGTAAACTGTTAAAACCACACCTTGGTGGTACCAAATCTATTTCCTTGAAGGTAAGTAGGAATCATCGAAGTAATTTATATGTTTGATGCATGTGTGAGTATCTTAATTCTTAAATTATACACATGTTTACAACTTTTTGTATGATGAATATTTTCACCTTCAATATCAATAATTTTTTAAAAATTTCTTTTATTTACTATTTTTAAACCAAGCATGTTCCATGCATCTGTTATAATTCTATAATCATACTTTTAATCTATCTATGTGTGCATCTTAGTTCTTAAGTTACACACTACTATGTGTACATACATACTAATATATGCTATACACTTTGCTAATACCTTTACTTAAAAAATATTTTTTCTTTGTAGCTGCTAGAAACTGGAAACTGAGTGGATGCCCATCAATTGGAGAATGCTGAATAAATTGTGGTATATGAATGTTATGGAATATTATTGTTCTGTAAGAAATGACCAGCAGGATGATTTCAGAGAGACCTGGAGAGACTTACATGAATTGATGCTAAATTAAATGAACAGAACCAAGAGATCATTATACACTTCAACAACAATACTATATGATGATCAATTCTGATGATCACTCTTAAACAATGAGATGAACCAAATCAATTCCAATTGATCAGTAATGAAGAGAACCAGCTACATCCAGTGAAAGAACTATGGGAAATGAGTGTGGATCACAACATAGCATTTCCACTTCTTCTGTTATTGTTCGCTTGCATTTTTGTTTTCCTTCTCAAGTTATTTTTACCTTATTTCTAAATCTAATTTTTCTTGTGCAGCAAGATAACTGTATAAATATGTATGCATATATTGCATTTAACATATACTTTAACATATTTAACATGTATTGTTATACCTGCTATGTAGGGGAGAGAGTGGGGGAAAAGAGAGGAAAAGATGGAACAGAACGTTTTGCAAGGGTCAATGCTGAAAAATTATCCATGCATATGTCTTGTAAATAAAAAGGGATAATAAAAAAATAAAAATAAATTTTAATTGTAAATGCTATTTGATTTCAGGTTGAAGCATGTTTTTTTTAATCTTTTTTTGTACCCTGGCTTATATAGAAATATATTTTGCATATGTGTAATTGGCATTATATTTCTTGAGTTATCAATGTTGGGGGAGGAGTGGAAGGAGAGAGAATTTGGAACTGAAAATTGAAAGAAAAATTTCAATTGACAAAAAGGTGAATCCAAGATGTTGGACTAACAGGAAGAAATACATCAAATTCCTAGTGCAATCCCTCCATAAAGATCTAGAAAAGGAATCAGACAAGTCCTGATAGGAAAATCTAAGTTAAAAACAAACAAACAAACAAAAACAGTGAACCATTAAGTTGTCATAGGGAGACAGAGAAATCTGCAGACACTGGAAATAAAGTCTGACCAGAGATGTACTTAATGAAACATTCCAGCATGCAGGAAGTGAGAAAGAAAAGAAACTGCACACCAGAATAAAAAGTGCCACAAGAATTTGCAATTTGACAAATTTTGCTGGGAAAATTGGAGAATGCTGAATAAATTGTGGTAAATGAATGTTATGGAATATTATTGTTCTGTAAGAAATGACCAGCAGGATGATTTCAGAGAGACCTGGAGAGACTTACATGAATTGATGCTAAATTAAATGAGCAGAACCAAGAGATCATTATACACTTCAACAACAATACTATATGATGATCAATTCTGATGATCACTCTTCAACAATGAGATGAACCAAATCAATTCCAATTGATCAGTAATGAAGAGAACCAGCTACATCCAGTGAAAGAACTATGGGAAATGAGTGTGGATCACAACATAGCATTTCCACTTCTTCTGTTATTGTTCGCTTGCATTTTTGTTTTCCTTCTCAAGTTATTTTTACCTTATTTCTAAATCTAATTTTTCTTGTGCAGCAAGATAACTGTATAAATATGTATGCATATATTGCATTTAACATATACTTTAACATATTTAACATGTATTGTTATACCTGCTATGTAGGGGAGAGAGTGGGGGAAAAGAGAGGAAAAGATGGAACAGAACGTTTTGCAAGGGTCAATGCTGAAAAATTATCCATGCATATGTCTTGTAAATAAAAAGGTATAATAAAAAAATAAAAATAAATTTTAATTGTAAATGCTATTTGATTTCAGGTTGAAGCATGTTTTTTTTAATCTTTTTTTGTACCCTGGCTTATATAGAAATATATTTTGCATATGTGTAATTGGCATTATATTTCTTGAGTTATCAATGTTGGGGGAGGAGTGGAAGGAGAGAGAATTTGGAACTGAAAATTGAAAGAAAAATTTCAATTGACAAAAAGGTGAATCCAAGATGTTGGACTAACAGGAAGAAATACATCAAATTCCTAGTGCAATCCCTCCATAAAGATCTAGAAAAGGAATCAGACAAGTCCTGATAGGAAAATCTAAGTTAAAAACAAACAAACAAACAAAAACAGTGAACCATTAAGTTGTCATAGGGAGACAGAGAAATCTGCAGACACTGGAAATAAAGTCTGACCAGAGATGTACTTAATGAAACATTCCAGCATGCAGGAAGTGAGAAAGAAAAGAAACTGCACACCAGAATAAAAAGTGCCACAAGAATTTGCAATTTGACAAATTTTGCTGGGAAAATTGGAGAATGCTGAATAAATTGTGGTAAATGAATGTTATGGAATATTATTGTTCTGTAAGAAATGACCAGCAGGATGATTTCAGAGAGACCTGGAGAGACTTACATGAATTGATGCTAAATTAAATGAGCAGAACCAAGAGATCATTATACACTTCAACAACAATACTATATGATGATCAATTCTGATGATCACTCTTCAACAATGAGATGAACCAAATCAATTCCAATTGTCTCTTTACATAGCTCTTTAGTTTAGCAGAAACTGTACAGAACTACATTTCTCACTAAATATTAAAATAAGGTCAAAATGTATTCATGATTTAGATAGAAAGAGTAATATTACAAGTAAATTAGGGTAGCACAGAAAATTTTACCTGCCGGATCTACAGGAATAAAAGAATTTATGGACAAATAAGAGCTAGAGAGAATTATGGGGTGTAAAATGGATAATTTTGATTACATGAAATTAAAAAGGTATTTCACAAAAAAAAAAAAAAAAACAATGCAACCAAGATTAGAAGGAAAGAAGAAAACTGTGAAACTTTTTTACAGTAAATTTCTGTGACAAAGTCCTTACTTCTCAAATATAAAGAGAACTGAGTCAAATTTATAACATCTATGTCATTCTCCAATTCATAAGTAGTCAAAGGATAGGAACAGGAGAAGAAATCAAAACTATCTATAATCATATGAAAAAATACTCTAAATTATTATTAATTAGAAAAATGCAAATTAAAACAACTCTGAGATACTATCTTGCACCTATAAGATTGGCTAATATAACAGAAAAGGAAAAAGACAAATGTTGGAGGGGGAATGTGGGGAAACAATGATATTGCTGGTGGAGTTATGAACTGATCTAACCAATCTGGAGAGCAATTTGGAACCATTCCCAAAAGGCTATAAACCATGCTTACCCTTTGATCCAGCAAAGGTCTATGTCCCAAAGAGATTCAAAAAATGAATAGGGACTCACAGATACAAAAATATTTATTGTAGCTCTTTTAGGTAACAAAGAATAGGAAACTGAGGATCAGCCCATCAATGGGGAGTGGCTGAATAAATTGTAATATATATACTTGTGATGAAATATTATTGTGCTATAAGAAATGATAAACAGGATACTTTAAGAAAAACTTGGAAAGACTGTGAAATGAGTAGAACCAAGATAATATTGTACAGGTTAAGAGAAATATTGATTATCTCAGCAATAAAATGATCCATGACAATTCCAAAGAGATTAAGGGATAAGTCAAAGGATTTATGATTAAAAAAAAATACTATCCATCTCCAATGAAAGAATTGGTACAGTTGTAATATATAGATTTAAGACTACTTTTTTAACCTTATTTTTCTTTTATGGGTTTTTTTGTTTGTGTTTTCTTTTACAATGTGACTAATATGAAAATGTTTTGCATGAGTACACATGTATAATTTATATCAAATTGATTTCCTTCTCAAAGAGAGAATTGGACAGGGAGAAAAAGAATTTAGAACTAAAAATTAAAAGAAAAAACCCAATGTCATAATTTTCTTTTCATGAAATTGACAAAAAAAATTAAACAAAAGAAAACTCTTACAGATGGACCAGTCTTGTACAAACTAAAGGAACAATTAATGGCTCTTGTTATTTAGTTATATACTATGCCCAAAGGGCTATCAAGCTGTGAATACCCTTTGATCCAGCAGTGTTTCTACTAGATATGTATCCCAAAGAAATCATTAAAAAGGAAAAAAGAATCCACATGTACAAAAATGTTTGTAGCAGCCCTTTTTGTGGTGGCAAGGAACTGGAAAGTAAGTGGATGCCCATCAATTTTGGAATAACTATAATGAAATATTATTTTTCTATAAGAAATGATGAGCAGGCTGATTTCATAAAAGCCTGGAGAGAATTACATGAACTGATGCTAAGAGAAGTAAGTAGTAACCAAGAGAAGTAGAACCAAGAGAACGTTGTACACAACAACATCAACTCTGATAGATGTGGCTCTTTTCAGTGATGAAGTGATTCAGGCTAATTGGAATAGACTTGTGATGGAGAGAGCCATCTGCATATAGAAAGAGGACTATGTAGAATGTGAATCACAACATAGTATTTTCACCTAGTTTGCTTGCTTTTTTTCTTCTCATTTTTCCCTTTTTGATCTGATTTTTCTTGTGCAGCATGATAAATGTGGAAGCATGTATAGAAGAATTGCACATGTTTAGACTACTTTTGATTATTTCAAAAGAGGAGGGGAGAAGGAAGGAATAATGTTTTTTTTAAAAGAACTAAAAGTGATTTTTAAAAACAAGTGACATATATCCAAGGGTTCTGATAAAAGCCTCATTTCCAAAATACATAGAGAATTGACTCAAATTTATAAGAATACAAGCCATTCTTTAATTGATAAATGGTCAAAGGATATGTACAGACAATATTCAGATGAAGAAATTAAAGCCATTTCTAGTCATATGAAAAAATGCTCTAAATCACTATTGATTAGAGAATTAGAAATTAAGACAATTGAAGTATCATGACATACCTCTTAGATTGGCTAAGATGACAGGAAAAAGATAATAATAAATGTTGAAGGGGATGTGGAAAAACTGGGACTCTAAGGCATTGTTAGGGGAGTTATATCTGGAGAGCAATTTGGAACTATGTTTTATATATGTGTGTATGTATATATATATATATATATATACATATATATATATATATATATACTTGTTAAAAATTATATATATACTTGTTATATTGTTATTTACATATATATATATACTTGTTAAAAATTATATATATACTTGTTATATTGTTATTTACTACCCTGTTCCAGGTCATAGATCCAGGATGGTCTGAGAAGGAGACCTATGTTTAAAGAACCTAGAATGTGCACTGAGTTAAAACAAGTTCAGAAGCAAATAGTCCCAGGAACAGAATGGTGTCTCCATTTCAAGCTCCATCCCAGTCTGAAACCTACAGAGAAATAAACAGGGCAGAAATCCTGTATCAAAGAGGAAAGTGTATTTATTTCATTTCTAATCTGCAAAGCTTTCCATCTGGATAATAGTGACTGAGTCCAGCAGTAGACTACTGAAATTTCCAAATAAATGTAAATCCAAAAGAGTGTTACACAGACCTGTAATGTCCTGTTTTGCTTTCTGGAGGTCTCAGGACCAGCCTTGTTCACCACAAGAATAGTTAGAGATAAAGTCCAAAAGTCTTTATTGTCTCCTTCAGTCTGTCTCCTTCACTTGGGGCTCAGCTAGCTTTCTGGAGGCCTTCCAAAATGGGTCTTGGTTTCAATGGAGGAAATGCAGGAGAACCACCACTAGGCTGATGAAGATGGAATGTCTCTCTCTCAGTCCTTGTTGACTCTTATATACTCTATATACATATATACTCTATATACACAGAGAGAGGGACAGAGACAGTGACAAGAGAGAAAGGAAGAGAAAATGTTAATTTAAGGTATCTCCTAGATGTTCAATAGGAGAAGTAGTTTGCAGATGCAAGATTGGAAGTTAGTAGAGAAAGTAGGACTGGATGAGAAGATTTGTGAACAATTAGCATAGAGATTATAATTAAATCTATGGGAGATGATAAGATTATCAAATGATGCAATACAAAGGGAGAAAAGAAGAGAGTCTAGGACAGAATTTGTGGGACAACTAGGGTTAATATGTATGACCTAAATGAAGAATCAGTGGAGTTTGAGAAGAAGCAGTCAAATAGGAGATAGCATGTGAAATTGTCCTAAAAATACAGAGAAATATCAAGGAGAAGGGATGATGACCAATGTCACAGACTATAGGGAGATAAAGAAAGATGAGGATTATTCTTATAAGCCATTGCATTTGTTAATTAAAAGATCATTCTGTTCTGGAGAGAACAGTGTCAACTGAGTGAAGAGGGCAGAAGCCATACTGAGGAGAGTTAAGAGAGTGAGAAGAAACAAATTGGAAGGGGTAGCTAGATGGCACAATGAATAGAGCACCAGCCCTGAAGTCAGGAGAACTGAGTCACTTAACCCTAATGTCTTAGCAAAAAGGAAAAAAAAATAAATGGGGGAAAGAAATTGGAAGTACTTATTATAGATGGCCATCTCTAGTTTAGGTAGAAAGAGACACTGCCCAAGAGTTAGCAACAAATAAGTGAGGGGTTTTTTGAAGATGGAGAAGACAAGAGTATGTTTATAGGCAGTAAGGAAGCAGCCAATAAACATGGAAAGATTGAAGATATATGAGAGAGAGATATATGAGAGAGAGATATGAGAGAGAGATAGAAAGTTCAAATTGCTAAATGATTTGGGAAAGAATGGGATCACTTTAGAGTTCTCCTTGGCAAAGAATGAGGCTATCAATTTATGACTGGAATGAAAAAGGATATAGTGGCAGAAGCCATAAAAGTGATAGAGATGCTCATAGTTAGGCCAAGCAAAGGTAATAAAAATTGAGAATTGTTCCTAAATTAAATTACATATTCAATGACATGCCAATTAAATTACCAAAGGATTGCTTTCTAGAGATAGAAAAAAATAATAAATTTCATTTGGAAAAATTTTATTTAATCAAAAATTTCGAGGGAATCAATGAAAATAATGGTAAAGAAGGGGTCCAGATTTCAAACCATGTTTTAAAAAATGTAATCCTAAAAAACAAAACACAACATTTCTACTTATTAAGAAAGAGAGATAATTAATAGAACAATTTAGAAACATAATATACAAAAGTAAATGAGCTCAAATATTTCCAATGTGTATCATATTAAGTGGAGTTGTAAGTATTTTATATATTTTGTAATTTAAAATAACATTCTCATTTTAAATAATGTAAAGTGAAATTATTTTGGCTGTAGAAACTTCTTTATCTAGAGATTAGAGAAAGAAATAGCAAACTACCCTGGTATCCTTGCCAAGAAAACTTCCCAGGGACAGTACTGGCATGCTACCATGGGGTCACAGAGATTTGGACACAAATGAATGGCTCAACAACAATGATGTTCCTAAAACTACTCAAAAATGAAATTAATTTGATTTTTTGGAACTTTTTTTGAAGTGTTGACTGGGAAAGGCTCTTTAAGGGCAAACAAACCTAAAATAAATTCCACTCCAATCCCAACACCACTGAATTGATTCAGAAGTAATTAGAGAAATTTGGGTGGTTCAAGTATGGTAAACATTTTTCAGAGACTTCCATCAGGGAACTTTTTATTACATATAAATTCAATTTGAAAATAAAATTGAAGACACATAACCATAAGTATACATAAATATATACTTCTCTACTTCCTATTTTCAATACTGTAGTTACTTTTTATTGTTGTTGTTGAGTTTTTTTTTCAGAGTTCATTTGGAGTTTTCTTGGTAAAAAATATTGGAATGATTTACCATTTCTTTCTCCAGTTCATTTTACAGATGAGACAACTGAGGCAAGCAGAATTAAGTGACTTGCCTAGGATCACAGAGCTAGTCTAAAGTCAGATTTGAATTCAGGTCTTCCAAACTCTAGGCTTTACACTCTATCCACTGTGCCATCTAGTTGCCCAAGTTACAGAATGTTTTGGAAAATAGCAAAGCAAATTCAGTTTCCATGATGTAATAAATGGAAATGTGTGTGAATAGCTCCATTACTTGAACATTAGAGTAGGTAGTAATGTCATCCTTTTAAAAAATAACCAGAATGCAAAACTTTTTTGTTGATTGTTTCATTACAAGAAAGAAAGCTTTCTGCAAGGGAATAAGAAACTGCATATGACATGATTCAAAAAGTTAAAAAGAAACATTATTTTCTTGGTATGCATGCTATAGCCAAATGGCTGGTCAAATAATGGAACCCTAGATAATTTTGCAAGGAACATGAAAAGTATAGTTTCCAATCTGATTGACACACCAGCTGGAAAGTATTAGAGTTTGAAAAGTGACAGAATGATATCATTTGATAAAATTCCAACTGGAATAGCCAGTTCTATTTTGAGAATACTCTCCTCTTGTTGTTGCTGTACAGCCCTATTTTTGAGACCACACACCTGAGATTTTTCACAGGGAGTCCAGCAATTTAATAAGGGTAATGCAATGAAAATTAAAGTGTGATTTTTCCAAATGAAAATGGAATTCAGTCCTAAAAAGTGAGAGAAATGATTAGAAAAAAAAACTTTTTCTCTTAACTCTGTGTGTGTATGTGTGTGTGTGTGTGTCTCCCTGTCTGTCTGTCTTTCTCTCCTGTCTCTGTCTCTGTCTCTCTGTCTCTCTCTTCCTCTCTCTCTCTCTCTCTCTCTCTCTCCTCTCTCTCTCTCTCTCTCTCACACACGTAATGGGCCAGAATTCTGGAGAAACATACTTAGGCAAGAATTTTTACAACAAGGTGTTAACTCAGTGGAATTGATAAGACAATGGTTATCTACTTTAGCATGGTGATTAATAGTTCTCTAGTTTAATTCATGTACTTAGTACTTGCTATAGTTCTACAAAATTGACACCTATAATGATGTAATTAAAATAGAGTATATAAACTGGGACAAACTGAGCCAGAGACATTCATTCCATCTCCCACCTTTGTGGTGTCTGGAGGCTGGAGCACAAGCCCTGGGACTCAGACATTCATTCCATTTCCCAGCACCATGGGAGACCAGAACAAACTCGGGAAAGATAGAGGATTAGAGGCTGAAGCACAAGCTCCCGGACTCAGGGAGACTTCAAGACAAAGACCATAGTGGTGGTCTTCCTGCCTCCCCCACAGAAACCAAAACACATTACAGAGGACCTCCAGAAAGCTAGCCGGGCCCCAGGCAAGGAGACAAGACTGAAGGAGACTATAAAGATTTTTGGACTTAATGTCTGGCTATTTTCATGGTGATTACTCTGATGAAATGAAGGTTGGTCCCAAGACCTCCAAAAAGCTAAACCAGAACACTACAAACACACACACACACACACACACACACACACACACACACACACACAAATTTGGGGAAGCAATGTCTAAAAAAGACAGATTATTCAGGTCCTGGGCTACTTAAATGTTTACATCCTGGAGAATTTAAAACTTTTTTTTATCAATGGCCTTAAACAAAGTATGCTTTATTTTTATGAGGCATATATGCCAATTTCTTGCCTCATGTACCTATGCTTTTGCAGTGATTTTTCAGATCCAGGTATAGAATTTCTCCATCATATTTTTCCCCATAATATTTTCTGTGGCATTCTTCATAACATACTTTTTAGGACTAAAATATATAATTCTCTTCCCAGTAAAAGTATACATTCATATTCATTTTCATTTTATGTTTTTAAAAATATACAACTTATTCTGAGTTTTAAATTTCTATGCTATGAAAAGTAAACTTACAAACCAAGGAAGTTTTATGTGGTTTGTAAACTTACCAAAGAGTTTTATAAAATGATTATGAGGGTAAAAAAATGCAAACTGCTTTGGACCTGAGCATACCCTATGAAATTTACATTTGGATCCTGAAGGAGGTGAGCTTTCTCTTCAAATTTCCCCTTGATTTTCATCATAATAACACATTTGATACAACATTTTATGACTTCCAGAGCAGTTTCCTCATGGGAACCTTGTGTGATAGCTCGTATTGCAGTGGAAAGAACATTAGATTTAGATGCAAAGAACTAGGAGTAATAGATTTCTAATTTTTAATTTGTCAGCTTTTATATTCATACCTCATCAGCACCCTTGCTAGAGTCTACCTCTCTGATTGTAGGGTTGAAAGGCAGAGTAAAAAAAAATGCCTCCTTAGATCTTCATTTAAAGAGAACTCACAGCTCAATCATTCCTCAAGGTCTGAATCACCTCATTATTGAAAAGAGCCACGTCCATCAGAGTTGTTCATCACATAATCTTGTTGCTGGGTACAATGTTCTCTTGGTTCTACTCACTTTAATTAGCACCAGTTCATGTAAGTCTCCCCAGGACTTTCTGAAATCATCCTGCTGATCATTTCTTATAGAACAATAATATTCTATAACATTCATATACCGTAACTTATTCAGTCATTCCCCAACTAATGAACATTCACTTTCCAGTTGCTTGTCACTGCAAAAAGGGCTGCTACAAACATTTTTGTATATGTAGGTCCTCTTCCCTCTTTTGTGATCTCTTTGGGATACAGATCCAATAAAAACATTATTGAATCAAAGGATATGCACAGTTTGATAGCCCTTTGGGCATAGTTCTAAATTGCTCTCCAGAATAGTTGTATCAGTTTACAACTCCATCAACAATGCATTAGTGTCCCAGTTTTTTCACATTTTCTCCAACATTTATCATTATCTTTTCCTGTCATTTTAGCTATGACTGCCTCACTCTTACAGATAAGAAAACTGTGGTTCAGGTTATTTGCCATGGGTCCACACAAATAGTATCAGAGGCGATTCAAGCCCAAAATTCCATCCACTCTGAGATGGTGAGTCTTCAGTCTGAGAGATACTCTAGTCCAACCCTTTATCTTATATACAAATCTTGAACCAGGGCAGGGTTTTGTTTAAACACCACTAACCATGTAAAGCTCATTAATTCCCTGGGGGACCCATTTCATTATTAGATAAATGTAACTCTTAGAAGTTCTTCCCTTAATGAGTTGAAATATTACTGCAAATAAACTTGAGTATCTTCTGAGAATACCCAATGTATGTGTAATTTTCCACCTTAAAATACTAAATAGATTTGAAGTACTGAAGTTAGTACTAGTATAGCACCACTAGCAATAGGTACAACAATATATAACAGACCTTCAAATATTTGTATGCAGCTACCATGTTTCTTCTGAGTCTTCTCTTCTTCAAGTTAAATATTCCAAAGATGGCAATTAACTGAATAGGAGAGGAAAGGGAAAAGAAAGAGTCCAGAATGACACCAACTCCTCATGTTGCTTTCTCTGGAAACCATACTTTCATTAGTGAGTCTAATGACATTAGCTTTTTTTTTTTGTAAATACTTTTTAATGCTATTACCATCAATAATAACAAATACATACATATTTATTTTACATTTATAGTGACATTTTTGTTTTTACATTACCTTCTTTTCAAATACATTCCTTTCCACTTTAAAGTTTACTAAATAGGTTTTCTTACCCTTTGAGGTGGCTAGTACAAGTATTATACCCATTTTGCAAATGAGATGTTGTTCTTAGAGATGTTGTAGAAAGGGATTCTTGTTCCTATATGGGTTGAATTCAGTGCTTATGAGATTAATTCTACTTCTCAGTTTCTGTGACTTATTGAAAATAAAGTACATAATTCTTCTAGTTCTAATTATTTGAATCTTAGTGACTTGCTTATGGTCATATATTTAGTAAATGTCAGTATGGTACTTGAAAGTCAAGATGGTCTAAATAGCATTAATGGTCTACAAAGTCAAAGCACCCTAAGTTCATATAGATTGGCCTAAAAACCAGTTATTTTAAATAATGAAGACCAAATAGTTTTGTTGACTTTGGTTTTGTAATAGTTTCTTTACACACATTATCTCATTTAATACTCATAATGACATTCTGAAGTATTAAAAGCCATTTTAATGTATTATCTTCATTATAAATTTAAAGACATTATTAGGTTGAGTTGCTTGCTCAGTGACAAAATAAGTGGCAGAAGCATCCTTTATAGAGATTTTCTTGGCTTGAAGTCCAGCACTCTTATCAACTACACTACTGTCTCCCATCAGCTTATTATCTAATAAGGCATATAGACAGTTCTTACCACATATTCTCCTCTCAACCTTTTTAAGTAATTTCAATTCTTTTTTTTTAAGAAATACATCACATGAATGATGATAAATGGGCTCCCTTGCTTTTGGTAATGATGCAGTGCAAAGGAAGTTCCTCAGCTTTGACAAGAAGGATGTCTTACATTATTAGTCCCATCAATCATTTCATTATAGTATCACTAATAGATTATGACTGAATTATACCATAAAGTCTCCCTCAACCCTACTATAATGCTATTTAATCAATCACTTATTTGAAAAGTCACTCTCTTTAGAATTAAGTGATCAGATAGCAGTGCTTAATCTAAAATTATATCTCCATGCAACTGATATGGATGTATATATAATTATTTTCAGAATGGGTAAATTAGTAAAACTAATTATGTGGTGAGCTTTTTCTTCTCAAAACGCAGCCAGGTGATAAAAGTTCAGATCTTTTATTATTTCCAATATAGCCCGGTTAGCTTAGAGGCCTATCTCTCTGCTTGGTTCCAAGAGCTCTCTCCAAATGTCTTTAAATCCAAAGGTCTGGTCCTTCAGCCTCTGCCTCTGCTTTCTTCAGCCTCCAGACAGCTCCAATCTTCATGTCATTCCGGTGAAATCTCGACTTGTAGCTTCTTCACTCTCTGAAGAACTCTCCGACTGGCCCATTGGCCTATTTATGCTCCTTCCAGAGAGAGGGATTATGGGTAGTTCTACTTAGTACCTTGTTTCAGGTTCTGCCCAAAACATCTTCTTGTAAGATTAGATCAACTCTAATTACTTAGCAGTTAGTAAGGATTCCAACATCTCCCCCTTTCTTTTGTTTTAAAACATAGGGGGTTTCTGAGGGGGTACACATAAATCCATCAATATGGGCCAGAACTTTGTAACAGATATACATGGTATACATAAATCCATCAATATGGGAGGCATTATACATAATTTACATAAGTACATAGCAATATAACACAGGCTAGTAGTAATGTAACAACATGAATCAACCTAAAAATTTACACATGTCCATAAGTCCTAGAAACAGTCCAATAGGATTCCATTGTCCATTAGTTCATGTGCCAGGAATCCAATAGTTCCTGTAAGCCCTGAAGTACTGCAAAAGTCTCATCAACAATTTTTCATCTCAGGGAACCCAATGATTCTTGCTGGTTTTTCAAGAAGTAAAACAGTTTCATCTTGTGTTAGGAAATCCAATGATTCCTGAAGCTTTTAAAAGTCTTTTTAACAGTTTCATAGTCAGCCATCTGATTCTTTCTCCATCTGTGGAAATATAAGCAGATCCTCTTCCCCAAGCAGTTAATCTAATTCCCTTCTATTTACCAAATTTGGGATTTCTCCTCATCATCTGGTAATTACATTGGAGTCGTTTGCATTGGATATTGTCTTGTTGTCTTAAAAGGCCTGTATTCTTCCCAACTGTAATCCTGATTGCTTTTCTGTTGGTTGATGACATCAGAATCCTGAATTTCTAAAGTCTCTCTGGGTGTGACCTCAGCTGCTATCATGCCCACCTGTCCTTTGATTGATACTTTAGAGCTGGGCCCTGCCTCTCATTCCTCTGGGTCAATATACATTTAGAGGCCCAGTGAAAGCCTCGGTTACATTTTGGACATGGGGTTTTGGGTTTTCTCTCACCCTGTCTTCTCACTCTATCTCCATATCTACAATGAGCTCTCAAATGTCCAACTTTTCCGCACTGAAAACATCGACGAGTTTCTCTAGAATTCCTCTGCCAAGAAGGACCTTGTCTTTCCATGTTCATCATAGTCTGGGCATAATAAGCATTTGTGCCCACTGTGGCACAGCATCTTATGATTTCTTCTAAAGGAGCATTTTTGTCTAGCCCCCATATAATTCTCTTGCAAATATCATTGGCATTTTCCTTAGCCAAATGTCTAGTCATTATTTCTGTTGCTGCATTGTCTCCAATGGTTCTTATTACAGCTGTTTGTAAATGTCCCACAAAATCTGCAAAAGGTTCATTGGGACCTTGCTCTATTTTTGTGAAAACATTATTTCCATCTTTCTGTCCAGGGAGAGAATTCCAAGCTTTTATTGCAGCCTTAGAAATTTGCTCATACACTGTTATGGGATAATAAATCTGTTCTGAACTCTCTGCATACTGACCTTCACCAGCTAGTTGGTCAAAAGCAACTTGTACAATAGCTCCTGTTTGCCTATTGCGTTGGGCTTGAATCCTACATAATTCATGAAACTCCGAAAGCCACAATAAATTTTGTCCCGGTTCTAGACAAGTTTTCGTTATGGATTTCCAGTCATTTGGGGTTAGGATTTCATAAGACAAATTATCCAGTAACATCTTCACATAAGATGATGTAGCCCCATAAAGAGTGCAACCCTTTTTCAAATCTTTAATTTTTTCCAAATTAAAAGGAGTGTATCTTCTCCCTTTCTGACCTGAGGAGTTGAGCTCTTCAATCACAGGATATGCATTTATAAAATCAGATATATCTTCTCCTTCATTTTTTGCTTTAATTAATGCTTTTTCTAATCTCGTCAAATTCTGCTTTACAGGAGAAGCTGACTGTGTTTCTGTCTCTCTCCCTCCCCCTTGTTCCACCCATGAAGGGTTAATTGCGGGGGGAGGGTCATGAGATGTAGAATCACCTAATTCCTCCTGCTGTGAAGTATCATACTCAGAATTGTAATTAACTCCATTCTCATCTGATTCGTCCTCCTTTTCACCTAGTAAAGTTGGCAATTCTTCCTCCTGTACTTTCCTTTTCATCATTCTATCACTTAAATAACTTCTTATAGCCAATTGTATTACATTATATGTATTAATTATTGAATTAGGCCCATTTTTATCATAGAATTGACAAAGATCCTCTCCAACCAATTTCCATTCATTTAGATCTAATTCCTTATCAAGAGAGAAACAAGGACATATGTCCTTTACAGTTTGTAAAAATTCAGTGATTTGCTGTAAACTTATAATTAAACCTTGGCTTTCCATAATTTTGACAATGCTGTCTAAACATTTTCCTTGAACAGAAACAGGTTGTTTTCTAAATATCTGTCCCATCTTAGCTGAAATTCTACTTTAACTCTTCTAACAAAATTTCTTTGTTGCACTCACCCTAATTTCTGGGTTGATGAGTCTTTTCCACTGGATAAGGATCAGAGGCTTTTCCACTTGAATCAGGATCGGAGCTTTTCCACTGAAATCCACTGAGGGGGTCTGTTAGCCCCACGTTCAGGGCGCCAAAATGTGGTGAGCTTTTTCTTCTCAAAACGCAGCCAGCTGATAAAAGTTCAGATCTTTTATTATTTCCAATATAGCCCGGTTAGCTTAGAGGCCTATCTCTCTGCTTGGTTCCAAGAGCTCTCTCCAAATGTCTTTAAATCCAAAGGTCTGATCCTTCAGCCTCTGCCTCTGCTTTCTTCAGCCTCCAGCCAGCTCCAATCTTCATGTCATTCCGGTGAAATCTCGACTTGTAGCTTCTTCACTCTCTGAAGAATTCTCCAACTGGCCCATTGGTCTATTTATGCTCCTTCCAGAGAGAGGGATTATGGGTAGTTCTACTTAGTATCTTGTTTCAGGTTCTGCCCAAAACATCTTCTTGTAAGATTAGATCAACTCTAATTACTTAGCAGTTAGTAAGGATTCCAACATAATTACTTTATAAAGTATCATAGATTAAAAATTATAACATCCAAGATGATTGTAAATAACATTTTAGACATTTAGATAACATGAAGTTTAAATGATGAAATATGACCAGGTATTTCCCTTAAAATATGTCTTCATTGAAACTTCCAATTATGGAATGACAAACCAAGGGAATAAATCAAAGAGAGTATGGACTGATAAACTGGATGGAAGCACAAAGATAAAGGGATTCTCTCTGCCTGTTGGAATTGTTCAACATTTATTAAACATTTACTATGCAGACAAAAGTAACACAGAGTATTTGTTTTAATGGTTAAGTTCCTGCCCTCAAGTAACTTAAATTCTACTAGAAATTAGTTAAAGTTGGGGATAAGGATATACATGATATAATATGTATATTAATTCAATTGAATTTCACAAACATTAAGTGCATACTCTGTTCAAGACTCTGTTGATTAGTGGACACACAAAACCAAAAGATTAAATAGCCATTAAGGAGTTTGTAATCTAGAGATAAGTATAACATACAGTATAGTGTGTGAAAATGAAGAAGAGATCAAATAAAAATACTTCATGCAAATTTGTGGGAAAAGAGAATACTTTCAGATATGGATAAGGAAACTGAAGAGGTCAAGGAAAGCTTCCCAGAAGAAGATGCATCTAAACTGATGTCAGAAGGAGGAGGATTCTGAAAAGTCAGAAAGGAGGACAAAATATATTATAGGCACTGAGCATGAGGGTAATAGGTGGAATATTAAGTTTGGGAAAACAATAACAATATAGCTTGAAAAGAATATAATAATGTAATTCATGAAAGTTAATGAGAAAACTTGATTGTAAATAATCTTGAATGCTAGAATAAAGAATTTATATTTTATTCTTTTTTATAGAAATAGATATGAAAGTGACAAGGTTAGACCTCAGTCTTAAGAGAAAATTTTTTTTTAATTCAGCTGTATAAAGAGTAAATTTGGGGGCAGTGAGTAGAACACCAGCCCAGAAGCCCTGATTTCAAATCTGATTGTAGACACTTAACACTTCCTAGCTGTGTGACTGGGCAAGTCGCTTGCCCTCAATTGCCTCAGCAAAAAAAAAAAAAAAAAAAAAAAAAAAAAAAAAAATTGAAAGGGGTAATGCCAGATGCTAATAATGTAAATGAAAAAGAATGAGAGTATGAAGTAGAATGGTGGCCTTGTAAGTAAAAAGAAATAATGGGGAGTAAGAGTGACAGGAGTGACAAGATATGTGGAAAATGAGTAAACAGGAATAAACACATTATTGGTTGTGCAAAAAGTAAATGGGAATAAGTCAAATGTGAGTTTGAAACTTGCCTCCTGAGCTTTATTATAATTACTTGGAAATACTATTGGCTTTGTGATTTATTTTGAAGCTGAAGTAACTGTTGAAGTAATTATGTATTAAATAGTTTCACTGCTTTTTTTCTATGATTTTTTTCAATGTAAATCATCACATAATTAGAAAGTAGTGATAGTTTTTTCTCTTCTTTACCTATCATTAAGCATTTAATTTGTCCTCTTGTCACATTGCTACTACTAGCATTTCTAGAATGAAATAAAATAATAGTTGGGAAAAAAGACTATCTAGGTTTTACTCCTGTATTTATTGGAAAAGTTTCTAGGGTGTTTAGGTGATGCTGTTTTATTTTTAGATAGATATGTTTTATGATGTTAAAAAGGTCCTCTAAGCCTATACTTTGTAGAATCTTCTGTAAAATTGAGTTTTGAACTTTGTCAAAGGCTTTTTCTGCATCTATTGAGATGATCATGTGATTTTTAATGTTTTCTTTTTTAAAATGTTATTATTTTGATTATCTCCCTAATATTAGATCATCCACATAGTCTTAGTATAAATTGAACTTGATGATAATGACTGATTTCATGGATAACTACTCTATAAAGTATAATAAAATTTGATATTTTTCTTTTTGATTATCTTTTTATTAGATTTACCCAATTCTGAATAAAAGGACTATTAAAGTCTTATGTTATTGTTTTTCTATCAATTTTGTATTTTTGTAACTGTTATTTTTTTCCTCATAACTTTAGATTTTATTCCATTTGCAGCATAAAGTTAAATACTTATGTTAGGCCATTTTCTATACTTTCTTATGATACAATGTAAATTCCTTGTCTGTTTCTGCATATATTGTGGAATTTTTTACTTGTTTGCATTTGTTTGCTAGCATGATTGCAACTCATGCTATTTTAGACACATATACTGCATATTAAATTTGTTTCAGCCTTTTGTATTTGTTATCTGTGTGTCCTTGATTTTTAGATGTTTCTAGTAAGCAACAGATTATGGTGTTTATTCCATGCTTTTATCATTTTTTTGTCTTAAGTATTTTTTTTAATGGAAAGGAGGAATGGAATTAGAACCCAGACTTTTTGAGCATATATAGTATCTGGTATAATCTCCATCTGAGTTTTAAAGCAGATCCAGTTTTTTTTTTTTTTATGACTGATTCCATTCTATTTACTATATGATGTGAAGCTCATTGATTGGGTATTGAACCAGAACTGTGTATGCATATCTAATAGCCAATGGACCTATCACAAGCCCCATTCTTATCGTATAATACTGAAATGCTAAAAACTTAATCCTGCTCATTTCTTTTTAGAACTAGAGGCTGACACTCTCCAGGAAGCTTGATGATATGGCCACTTTCTTCTTTTTAAGAAGTCTTTCATGCTTAATCTTTAGAGCTCCCCTCATCTACTCTACTTTGCTGCTGGTTCATGTTGCCCCTGATTTCATCTTCTATTGGTAATGTGACATCTACCATGTCTCTCTTTGTATCTTTAAATGTTATACAACCTCAAGTACTCAGAAGCTCTATGCCTTCAACCAGAGTGCATATCTTATTACTAATCTAATCTACTATCCTGGAGTCTACCTTTAAGGGACAGAATAATTTTAGATTAAATTTCTCTCTATTTGTCCAATATCCTCCTATGCTTTTCTGTGAGGAACCATAAACCATTTTGATCTATCCTAATACTGAGTGAAAACAACTTCTGCAGGGAAAGGGACCCACATGTGCAAAAATGTTTGTGGCAGCCCTTTTTGTAATGGCAAGTAGTTTCCAAACTGAGTGGATGCCTATCAATTGGAGAATGGCTGAATAAATTATGGTATATGAATTCTAGGGAATATTATTGTTCTGTAAGAAATGACCAATGGAATGATTTCAGGGAGTAGATCTCATGTAGAGATCTACATGAACTTAAGCTAAGTGAAATTAGCAGAATCAGGAAATCATTATACATGGCAACAACAAGAGTATACAATGATCAATTCTGATGGACTTGGCTCTCTTCAACAATGAGATAATTCAAACAAGTTCTACTTGTGTAGTAATGAAGAAAGCCATCTAGACCCAGAGGAACAACCATGGGAACAGAGTGTGGAACATAACAGCATTTTCATTCTCTCTGTTGTTATTTTCTTGCATTTTGTTTCCTTTCTCAGTTTTTCTTTTTTTTCCCCTTCTTGATCTGATTTTTATTGTGCAGCAAGGTAATTGTATAAATATGTATATATATATATTGGATTTAACATGTATTTTAACATATTTAATATGTATTGGACTATCTGTCAGCTAGGGAAAGGGATGGGGGAAAGGAGGGGCAAATTTGGAAAGGTCATTGTTGGAAAAATTACTTATGCATATGTTTTGTAAATAAATGTTTTAATAAAAAATAACAAATTTAAAAAAAAAACAATTTTTGCCTCCCTAAATTTATATGACACATAAAAGACTCGAATTTCTTATTTCTTGCCAAGTTCAACTGAAGACAAAATATTTTGGGCTCCTGGATGGGGAAAGAGCTGAGTACAAGTCATACAGCTGCTTCTATTTCTATGGTCTACTCTTTCCTGCTCTTATTTAAAGAAATATGAAAGATGGTTGCAGGAACTAGAGTCCATATCCAGAGTTTCTCTGAATCTGATGAGATAGAAGTATCTTAAGCAACTTGCCTGATCTAGAGAAGCAACTTTTCAACATGCCAACCAAGATACTTTTCCTACAGCAATGGAGCAACTCATCAAATATTAAAAAATGAATTTTGTTAGGGAAGTATTTTTTTAGAACCTACTTTAAGTTTGAACATTCTCCCCTGTTTCATTCTTCACCCAGGATGTAATTTGATATAAAGAGAGTGTGCACCAAGTTTGGAGGGAAGGGATGTGATTTTGTGTTCTATTTTCAGTAAATTTGCCTTTGTGAAAACTAATTAGTTGATGTTAATTGGCTAAATTATATTGGGGATTGAGCAATGTATTAAATAATGATGTGAAGGAAGATATTAAAAAAATAAGAGCTGCCTGATAATTCAATAATTCACTAATTATAGTGAATTAAGATTTTCTTTTTTTTCCATTCTAATCCCTCTATTTTGGTACTTTTCCCATTCTCCTCTAGCCTTTCCACATATTGAGATACTATAGAAATAATATTTCCTCAGTTTTTCAGATATTGCCGTTATTAGGTATTTCTTTATCTTTAACCTTCCCTGTCTCCATTTGTGCAGAATTCACTTTTATTTATTTCCATAAAATATATCAATTCTCCTGTAATGAGATTTTAGTTTACAATATTTCAGGTGTATCCAAGTGGCATAGTGAATAAAGTATTAAAGCTGGAGTCAGGAAGACATGAGTTCAAATGTGACCCCATATTGTACTTTACCGCTTAACTTTTGCATCAATTGTAGAGGAAGCTGCTGCTTACAGAGGAAGCTAGGAAAAGCAAAAGCAGACCTTAACTTTTTAAAAAAATGAATAAATATGAACCACTACATAGAATTCCCTCTATTTTTGTCTGCCTGCATTTTTTATTTCCTTCATAGGTTAATTGTACACTATTTCAAAGACCGATTCATTTTGTATAGCAAAATAACAGCAAAAAACATGTATACATGTACTGTATTTAACTTATATTTTAACATATTTAACATGTATTGGTCAACCTGCCCTCTGGAGGAAGGGGTGAGGAGATGGAGGGGAAAAGTTGGAACAAAAGGTCTTGTAATTGTCAATGCTGAAAAATTACCCATGCATAAATCTTGTAAATAAAAAGCTATAATAAAATAAATAAATAAATAAAAAATGAGTAAAAAAGCAAAGAGAACTCCAACAATAGACAGTTTTTATGGTGAAAGAGAAGAAGAGATTTCAAACCCTGAGGAGAATAAAAGCAGATTGTCTCCAGATGATGCCCCCAAAGGTGATATAACCTGGTCCCCATCACACAAGTCTCTCCTAGAAGAAATTAAAAAGGATCTTAAAAGAGAGTAGAAGAAAAATTGGCTTTGGAAAAGGCATATAACTCATTAAAAGATAGATTTAATAAAATGGAAAAAGAAAATAACTCCTTAAAAAACAGAATTTGTGAACAACTCATTTAAAAATTCAATTGGACAAATACAAAAAGAAGTAAAAAAAGTAAATGAAGAAAATAATTCACTAAAATTCAAAACTGAACAAATGAAAATGAATAACTCAATAAGATAACAAGGATCAGTCAAGCAAAATCAACAAAATGAAAAAATAGAAAAAATTTTAAAATACATAATTGGGAAAACAACTGACCTGGAAAATAGATCTAGGAGAGACAATTTAGGTGTTATCGGACTCTCTGAAAACTATGATGATTAAAAAGAGCCTAGACACTATTTTTCAGAAAATCATCAAAGAGAACTGTCCAGAAATCAGAGAAACAGAACATAAACTAGACATTGAAAGAATTCACCCAACTCCTCCTGAAAGAGACTTCAAAATTAAAACCCCAAGGAATATTGTGGCTAAATTTCAGAACTATCGGATCAAGGAAAAAATATTACAAGCAGCCAGAAAAAAAAAAAAAAACAATTCAAATACCACAGAGCCACAATAAGGATTACCCAGGACCTAGCTTCTAGTTTAAATGATTAAAGAGTCAGAAATCTGATATTCTGAAAGGAAAAGGAACTTGGAACGCAGTCAAGAATAAATTACCCAGCTAAAATGAGCATTTTCTTTCAGGGAATAAAATGGACATTCAATGAAAAGGTGAATTCCATTTATTTCTGATGAAAAGACCAGAGCTAAACAAAAATTTTGACTTCCAAAAATAGGACTCAAGAGAACCATAAAAGGTACAAAGAAAAGAACTCTTGAGAATTGTATTTCTGTTGTGGGTATACATAGATAGTGCATGTACAATTTGATTTTACTGTGATAATATTAAAAAAAAGTGTAAAGGGGAATGCACTGGAAAAAAAGGGGAAAATGGACATAAAATGAGGGAAATTACATCTCAGGAAGAAGCAAAAAAAAAAAAACTATTATAATTGAGGGAAAGAAGGAAGAGCGATGAACATTGTGTGAATCTTACTCTTATCAGATCTGGCTCAAAGAAAGAATATTAGAAATATTTGGTTTCACTGAGAAACTTCTCTCATATAGAAAAGCAGGAGGGAAAAGGGGTAAAGGGAAGGGGTAGGCTAAATAGAAGAAAAAACAGAAAGAGGAGGGGAATGATACAAGAAAGGGGAAGGGTCTCTAAAGGGGGAGGACTGCTTGAGGCAAATAGTGCTCATAAGTAAAATACTGAGGAGGAGGGAAAAGGGAAAAGAAAAGAGAAAAGTATAATTTGGGGTTAATAAGATGGCAGGAAATACAGAATTAGTAGTTTTAATCATAAATGTGAATGGGGTGAACTCTCCCATAAAGGGTAAACAACATATTGTTGTTTACAAGAAACACATTTAAAGCAGAATGATATACACAGAGTAAAGGTAAAAGGCTAGAGCAGAATCTATTATGCTTCAGATAAAGTAAAAAAAAAAAAGCAGGGGTAGCTATCCTGATCTCAGATCAAGCAAAAGCAAAAATTGATCTAATTAAAAGAGATAAGGAAGGAAACTATATCTTGCTAAAGGGTAGCATACACAATGAAGCAATATTAATACTAAATATGTATGCACCAAATAATGTAGCATCTAAATTTCTAAAGGAGAAGTTAAGACAGTTTCAAGAAGAAATAGACAACAAAACTATAATAGTGGGAGATCTCAAGCTTGCCCTCTCAGAACTAGATAAATTAAACCACAAAATAAATAAGAAAATAGTTAAAGAGATAAATAGAACACTAGAAAAGTTAGATATGATTAATCTTTGGAGAAAACTGAATGGAGAGAAAAAAGTACACTTTCTTCTTGGCAATTCATGGAACCTATACAAAAACTGGCCACTGTTAGGACATAAAGACCTCAAACTCAAATGCAGAAAGACAGAAATAGAAGTAAATGTATTTTTTTTCAGATCATGATGTAATAAAAATTACATTCAATAAAAGGCCAGGGAAAAAGAAACCAAAAAGTATTTGGAAACTAAATAATCTCATTCTAAAGAATAAATGGATAAAACAGCAAATAATAGACACAATCAATAATTTCATCCAAGAGAATGACAATGATGAGACAATACACCAAAATGTATGGGATTCAGCCAAAGCAGTAATAAGGGGAACTTTTATATCTCTAGATGTTTACTTGCAAAACTAGAGAAAGATAAGATCAATGAATTGGGCTTGCAACTAAAAAAGCTAGAAAAAGAACAAATTAAAAAACCCCAATCAAATACCAGACTTGAAATTCTAAAAATAAAAGGAGATATCAATAAAATTGAAACTAAAAAAACTATTGAATTAATAAATAAAACTGAGAGTTGGTTTTATGAAAAAAACACAACAAAATAGATAAACCTTTGGTAAATTTGATTAGAAAAGGGAAAGAGGAAATTCAAATTGTTAGTCTCAAAAATGAAAAGGGAGAACTTTTCACCAATGAAGAGGAAATTAGAGCAATAATTAGGAGTTACTTTGCCCAACTTTATGCTAATAAGTTTGACAACCTATGTGAAATGGAGGAATATCTACAAAAATATAGATTGCTCAGATTAACAGAAGAGGAAATAAATTACTTAAATAGTTCCATTTTAAAAAGAGAAATAGAACAAGCTTTTAATTAACTCCCTAAGAAAAAATCCCCAGGACCAGATGGATTTACTGTGAATTCTACCAAACATTTAAAGAGCCATTAACTCCAATTCTATACAAACTATTTGAAAAAATAGGGAATAAGAGTCTTTCATTCCCTAACACAATCATGGTACTAATACCTAAACCAGGTATGATGAAAACAGAGAAATAAAATTATAAACCAATCTCCCTAATGAATATTGATGCAAAAAATCTTAAATAAAATATTAACAAAGAGATTACAAAAAATCATCCCCAGGACAATACACCATGACCAAGTAGGATTTATACTAGGAATCAGGGCTGGTTCAATATTAGGAAAACTATTAGTATAATTGACTATATCAATAACCAAATTAACAAAAACTATATGATTATCTTAATAGATGCAGAAAAAGCATTTGATAAAATCCAACACCCATTCCTATTAAAAACTAGTGTATAGGAATAAATGGACTTTTCCTTAAAACAGCCAGTAGCATCTATTTAAAACCATCAGCAAGCATCATATGTAATAGGGATAAACTGGAACCATTCCCAATAAGATCAGGGGTTGCCCATTATCACCATTACTATTCAATATGATATTAGAAATGCTATCTTTGACAATAAGAGAAGGAAAAGAGATTAAAGGAATTAGAATATATAATGAGGAAACCAAATTATTACTTTTTGCAGATGATATGATGATATACTTAGAGAAACCTAGAGAATCAATTAAAAAACTATTAGAAGTAATCCACAACTTTAGTAAAGTTGCAGGATACAAAATAAATCCACATAAATCATCAGAATTTTAAACAAAATCTACTAACAAAATCCAACACCAAGAGATACAAAGAGAAATTTCATTTAAAATAACTGTTGATAGTATAATATATTTGGGAATCTATCTGCCAATGGAGGGTCAAAAATTATATGAACAAAATTACCAAACACTTCCCACACAAATAAAGTCTGATCTAAGCAATTAGAAAAATATCAAGTGCTCTTGGATAGGTCAAGCAAAATATAATAAAGATGACAATATTCCCCAAAACAAATCTATTTATTTAGTGCTATACCAATCAAACACCAAAGAAATTATTTTACTGACCTAGAAAAAATTACAACAAAATTCATTTGGAAAAACAAAAGGTCAAGAATTTCAAGGGAACTAATGAAAAAAAAATCAAATGAAGGTGGCCTAACTGTACCAGATCTAAAATTATATTATAAAGCAGTGATCATCAAAATCATTTGGTACTGGCTAAGAAATAGAGCAGTTGGTCAGTGGGATAGATTAAGTTCACAGAACAAAAGTTGTTATAGCCATTGACTATAACAATCTAATATTTGACAAACCCAAAGACACCAACTTTTGGGATAAGAATTCACTATTTGACAAAAACTGATGAGAAAATTGGAAATTACTATGGCAGAAACTATGCATTAATCCACACCTATCACTGTATACCAAGAGAAGGTCAAAAATAGTTTCATGATCTAGACATAAAGAATGATATTATAAACAAATTAGAAAAAATAGGATAGTTTACCTCTCAGATCTCTGAAGGAGGAAGGAATTTGTGACCAAAGAAGAACTAGAGATCATTATTGATCACAAAATCGATAATTTTGATTATATTAAGTTTAAAAAGTTTTTGTACAAACAAAACTAAGGCACACAAGATTAGAAGGGAAACAATAAACTGGGAAAACATTTTTTACATTCAAAGGTTATGATAAAGACCTCATTTCTAAAATATATAGAGAATTGCTTACATGAACTGATGCTGAGAGAAATGAGCAGGACCAGAAGATCATTATATACTTCAACATCAATACTATATGATGATCAATTCTGATGGACATGGCCATCTTCAGTAATGAGATGAACCAAATCAGTTCCAATAGAGCAGTAATGAACTGAACCAGCTACACCCAGTGAAAAAACTCTGGGAGATGACTATGAACCATTTATGGTGGAACACCCTTTCCTCACTAATCTCTTCAAGATTACCCAAAACTTTCCTTTCCTCTTTAGCCTTTTTCACAACTTCAAATCCTCCAGGCCTCATTCAGAATTCCTTCCCCTTCATTTCAAACTCCAATCCTGCTTCTTTCTGATAATATATCACCCAATGGAAAACTATGAGGGAAATAACAAAAACAATTAAAACCATGGACTTTATAATCTAGGTAGAATCTTGGATTGTTACTTATGTTGAAATACATTGAAATAGACCGACAATAAATGCTACTGAAATTCGGAGAAGGGAAAAAGAAATGTAAAATCAGTCAAATATAGTATATGGGTTCTGAATTGGACAGTGGACAGGTAGAGAAGAAGGGCAGGGAATTTTAGGATGGGTATTTACAATCAGACTTTCTATTGAAACTGTCTGTGAATATGCCTTAGTAGTGAATTCCTTGAAAAAAAAGAACTCTAACCTTTCTCTTTATATTTCTGGCACTTAGCACAGTGCTTTGCACAAAGTAATTACTTATTGAATGTTTTTTCATTTATACATTAATACCACAAATTTACTATTTCCAAAATATTTTCACAACTTTTTCTCTTAAACTTGTTCCTTTTTTAGACTTCACAATGTTCATGTTAGTGGTATCACTATTCATCCAGTCTCCCCAGTGCTACGGTTCTATCCGATTAGTGTTTTCTTCACATCTAATAAATTACTAAGCATTATTAAAATAAGTCCAAAATATATGTCTCATATTTCTTCCAACATTTTCATCATCACTACTACCAACTTCATACAGAAGTGTGCATATTATATGAGACAAATAATTCTGACGTCATGTAGTTTTCTGATGGCAATGGTCAGAAAATCTAAACTTAACCAAATGAAATTGGGTGGAGCTATTTTCCTCAGATGTTATGTATTCTCTTTCAAGAGTGCTGAGTTTCATAAACAAGTTTTTTGCTCCTGTCTTTGATAATGTTTTTCAGACTGATTTTAAGAATGCATATATTATTCTAAAAAATCAAGAAAAACTTCTGTTGATAACTTTATGGTCATTGGGCCCCAAAATCTTATTCTCATCAAGGGAATGATGAACTTTGAAAATATATTAACATATGGAATATTATTGTTCTATAAGAAATGACCAGCAGGATGAATACAGAGAGGCTTGGAGAGACATACATGAACTGATGCTAAGTGAAATGAGCAGAACTAGGAGATCATTATACATTTCAACAACAATACTACATGATGATCAATTCTGATGGATGTGACTTTCTTGAACAATGAGAGGATCCAAATCAGTTCCAACTGATTTGTAATGAACAGAGCCAGCTACACCCAGAAAAAGAACACTGGGAAATGAGTATGGACCACAACATAACATTTCCACTCTTTCTGTTAATGTTTGCTTGCATTTTTGTTTTTTTCTTTTCAGGTTAATTTTACCTTATTTCTAAAGCTGATCTTTCCTGTGCAACAAGATTACTGTATAAAAATGTATACATATGTTGTATTTAGCATATACTTTAACATATTTAACATGTATGGGACTACCTGCCATCTAGGGGAGGAGGTCCGGGGGAGAAAGGGAAAAGTTGGAACAGAAGGTTTTGCAAGGGTCAGTGTTGAAAAATTACCCATGCATATGTTTTCTATATAAAAAGCTATAATAAAAAATAAAATTTTTAAAAAGAAAATATATTAAGATGCTAAGAAGAATTATTATGGAAATACAGTAATCCATGACTTTGCACTATGTCACATGTCACGGAAAGTTAAGAATTATGTATAAAAGGTAGAGGTAGAGATAAACAAGTTTCAATGGCTTAAGAACTCAGCTGATTTAAAGCCCAATAAAATGCATGGCTTAGAATTAAGATTAGAATTGAATAAATTGACTGTTTATCAACAATAATATTTTAATGGCACTAACATTTTTATTTTCAGTTCCAAATTTTCTCCTTCCTTTCCATCCCTTTCTAAGACACTGAGAAGGTAAGAAATATAATACCCATTGCACATTTAAATGTCATGTAAAACATATTTCCATATTGGCTATAATTGAAAAAGAAAAAAAAAGTAAATACCCATAGTACATTACTGTGACTATTTTTGCCCTCCCTTCCAGCATTTATTATTTTCATTTTGTCATGCTAGTCAATCTGATAAATTTGAGGTATTATCTCAGAATTGCTTGAATATGAATTCCCCTAAGCTATAATGATTTGGAGTATGTTTTCATATGACTATTGATAACTTTGATTTTGTCTTCTGAAAATTGACTATTTTATCATTAGACCATTTATTAATTTGCTGAGTTTTTTATATCCTTGAGAAATGAGGCCTTTACCAGAACTTACTTTAATTTTTTAACCAGTCTGTGTTTTCCTTTTAATTTTGACTGTATTGGTTTTGTTTGTGTGAAACCTTTTAAAATTCATGAAATCTAAATTATCCTTTTTTACTTCCCAAGAGGCTCTCTATTTCTTTTTTTGAGAATAACCTTTTCTCTTATCCTTACATCTAACAGGTACATTTTTTTCCTGTGGTGCTCTAAATTATTTATGATAGTACCCTTTAGATCTAAATTTTGACTTTATTTAAGTATACAGTGTGAGATGTAAGTCTATGTCTCATTTCAGCCAGATTGCTTTCTAGATGTCCCTGCAGTTTTTGTTGAATAAGTGAGTTCTTTCCCCCAAAGCTTAGATCTTTCAGCTTATCAAACATTATGTTACTGTGGTTATTTGCTTCTATATAATGTGCATCTAATCTGTTGCATTACTCAATTACTCTGTGTCTTATCTAATACCAGATTAATTTAATGATTATAACTTTATAGCAAATAGTTTGAGAACTGTTATTGCTAGGCTGCTTTCCTTCACTTTTTTTTCATTGAATCCGTTAAGATTCCTGAAATCTTTTGTTCTTCCAGATAAATTTTGTTATGATCTTTTCTACTGCTATAAAATAATGTTTTGTTAGTTTGATTGGTACAACACTGAATAAGTAAATTCATTTAGGTAGAGCTGTCGTTTTAAAAACTTATATACTTGACCTACCTATAAGCAGTTTCTCCCAATTGTTTAGATCTGTTTTTTGGTATGAAAAGTATTCATATACAAGTGTGTCTTGTCAGATATACTCGCAAATATTTTATACAATCTACAGTCATTTATTTATTAGCAAGGAAAGTATAGTTAAATGGCTACACTCAGGCCCACATGATTTCAGGATTGGTCCTCTATCCATTACACTATTCAGTTGCCCCAATCTATAGTTATTCTAAGAGGAATTTCTCTTTTGATCTCTTCTGTTGGGTTTTATTGGTAATATTTTAAAATGATGATGATTTATATGGGTTTATTTTATATCCTACAATTGTTCATTTTTACAGTTTTTTTTTAGTTGATTCTCTTGGGTTCTTAAAGTCATATCATCTGCAAAAATTTATTGGCTATACTTATATCTTCAATTTCTTTTTTTATTGCTACAGTTAGCATTTCTAGTACAAATGAATAATAATGGGGATTACAAACATCTTTTTGTCACCTCTGATTTTATTGGAAAGGTTTCTCATTTATCCCATTACAGATAATATATGCTCTTGGTTTTAGATTAAAATTACTTAAAAATTTAAGAAAAACTCTCTTTATTCCTATGTTTTCTATTGAGACTGAATTGAGGAACCACATAACCACATAGAGCTTCCCCTGTTCTCCCTTTCTTTACTTCAGTTCTGAGGAATGAGCCTGGAGTGGAGTGGAGAGGATGAGGGGAAATGGAATTGTCTCATTCTGTTGGTTGTCTTCAGTTTCAGGTACTCTCTGTGATTTTACCAAGAGCTGGGAACTTGAGCCATCATAATCTTGTAGCAGGATTCCAGCTAAAACAATGATGTGGCCATCCAGAGAGACATGGAAGCCTGGAGAAGCCAGGATATCTAGGACTTGAACCTGTGATGAGTTTTAGACATGAAACTGGAATTATATACCATACAGTCTATAGAAAATGAGCTAAGCTATGAATGTAATGTCCTTCATATTCCCAGAAACTAATATAAAGGGAAGGGGAGAGAGGAGCATAAGGGATAGATTATGTCTCCCAATGCGTAGTAAGTCTGTCTATTTATGATTATACCTTTTGAAATAAATATTCCTTGTAAAAGCTAATTGGAATTGGAATTCCTGGTCCCATCCCTTATTAAAGAAGGGTACATAATTATTGAAGACACAGCAATTTACTGAAAGTTTAGGTATCTTCCATACCCTTAAGATACTGGAGAACCTTGGCTTTACACAGGTAAGGACCAAAGTGCACTTTGCTTTATTTATTTACATGTGTATGTGATGTGATGTGTGTGTGTGTGTGTGTGTGTGTGTGTGTGTGTGTGTGTACAAGAGAATTTAAGCTCCTTGAGGGAGATTCCATTTTTAGGTATATATCACCAATACTTAGGATAATGCCTTGAATGTAGGAAATCTTACCTGTGTAAAGCCAAGGGTTGACTATTCAAACAAAAGAACAGATTTTAAAACAATGGATTCTTCTCATTCCTTCAAAGTATATGTTCTTTAAAAGGAAAAATGGAATTCCCTTGTGCATATTCAAAACTTACATTCTGAAGTTCAGATGCACAATATAAAATTTTGATTGACTAATGGCAGCACAAAAGATCCTGTGCCTATTATAATGATTCTTTCACTATCTGAGAACCTGTTGCTGCAAGGTAAGGCAGCAGAAACTGATCTGGAATGGATTATCCTACCAGTCTACCATTCTAGTTTAACAATCATGAAGTTGTGAAATACTGATACAACAGCTGCCAGGAGCATTCGCATCTGTTATACTGGTCTCTGAGAGCAATAATAGCTATAGAACAAATGAAGGTGTGGACATAAAGTACTATTATTCGTTACTGAAACTTTGGCTAACTCTCAGGGTAGTGCTAAAATGCTAAAACCAGCTTCTTGTGGGCAACTTCTATAACTTGTCACTGAAATAAAGGCTTTCTGAAGGTGAACAAAAGTGCAATAAATCTCAGAAGTGACTGAAACATTTAAATTTTATTTTAATCCATTCTTCTCTGAAAGTTTATGGCAAATAACTGTATGACAATCTCCACAAAAGAATTTTTTTTCAATGCAGATGGAAACAATAAATGATCTATAAAAAATCAGTTTTGCTGATTGATAATTATCAGCTGTTATGTAGTCTGTCTATCCAGTTTCAATGGATTTGTTGCCCCTTTGCTTGGAAATTTGATTATTACCTCAATAACACCAGGTCCTGTAGATATTTTAACTTGATATTTTAAACTGTTCATTAATCTTTACCCATTATAGATGAGGAAAGTTAATTATTTATTTTCGTTTATACAGAGAATTATCCTTTCCTTAAGCTTTCATTATTTTGAGGTTAACTATGTCCTTCATGGATAAGTAGACATGCCAGGATTGAGATGAAAAATCAGTAGTGGTTTGCTGATATATATGAAGCACTCTTGGACCTCCCTAAGAATATTTACAATAACAATAAAAACAACTGGCATTTTTTCATATGGCACTTTAAAACTTGCAAAGCACTTTATATATTTAGTCTTATTTGATCATCAAAATAATTTTATGGCTTAGATTTTATGTAGCCCCATAAAGAGTGCAATCCTTTTTAAAATCTTTAATCATTTCCGGATCAAAAGGAATGTATCTTCTCCTGGCCTGACCTGAAGAATAAAATTCTTCAATCACAGGGTATGCATTTATCAACTAGATATATCCTGTCCTTCTCTTTTAGCTTTAACTAGTGCCTTTTGTAATCTTATCACAGGCTGCTTCATAGGTGGTGCTGATTGTGCCATTCCTCCTTCTCCCTCCACCCATGAAGAGTTAATTGATCGGTTCTGCACATATATATTGTATCTAGGATATACTGTAACCTATTTAACATGTAAAGGACTGCTTGCCATCTGGGGGAATGGGTGGAGGGAGGGAGAGGAAAAATCAGAACAGAAGTGAGTGCAAGGGATAATGCTGTAAAAAATTACCCTGGCATGGGTTCTGTCAATAAAAAGTTACTAAAAAAAAAAAAAAAAAAGGAGTTAATTGAGGAGGGTAGGTTAGGGGATAGGATATGTCCTAATGGCTCCTGCTGTGAAGCACTACATTTCTTAATTTCATCAGAATTGTACTTAACTCCATTCTTGTCTAATTCTTTATACTTTTCACCTAGTTTGTCAGTATCATCTCCCTCCTGTACTTTCTTCTTTTTTCTTATTCTAATACTTACATAATTCCTTAAAGCCAATTGTATTAAATTATATGTATAAAATGTTTCTTTAGGAATCGAATTAGCATTATTATCATTGTAATATTCACATAGTTGCTCTCCTACTGATTTCCACTCATCTGGATCTAATTCTTTTTCCTTAGAGAACCAAGATGTGTATTTTAATATTTTGAAGAGTTCAATGATCTGCATTCAAGTTACAATCAAACCTTGGCTTTTAATGAGTTTAACTATGTTTTTGACACATTTTCCTTAAAGTGGAAAAGACTCCTTTTTAAACATTTATCCCATTTCAGCTGAGACATCACTTTAGTCCTTTACAAAGTTTCCTTCTTGTCTATTTTTGTATTTATCCTAATTTCTGGGTCACAGAGACTTTTTCACTGAACTCAAGATCAGAGACTTTTCCACAGAAATCTTGTCAGTCTGGACTTAAATCCTTAGTCCCTGTTTGGGCGTCAAAATGTAATGTTCTTTGTGGTTTTCTTTAGGTCTTTGGGGCAGCCTTCTTTTTAGCAGATTAATCACCACAAGAATAGCCAGGTATTAAAGTCCAAAAGTCTTTATTGTCTCCTTCGCCTGGTGCTCAGCTAGCTTTCTCATGGCTTCCAGAGGGGACTTGGTTTCAATGGAGAAAATGCAGGACAATCCAGCCACCACAAGGTTGATGAAGATGGAAATGAATCTCTCTTTCCTTAGCTGCAAGAGCTTGAGCTCCCGCCTCCACTCTGCTTGTCTTCTCTGGCTCTGAATTCCACCTGGCTTATATGCTCTACACTGAGTGTAAACTAATCATTATATCACTAGGAAACCATGAACTTAGAGAACTATAAATCATCATGCTAAACTAGATAACCATTGTCTCATCAATTCCACTGACTTAACATCTTGTAAGAATCCTTGTCTCAGAGTTCTGGCCCATAATAGGTATTCTGCTTATTTATATATGAGGAAATTGAGGCTCAAAAGATGGACATCCTTTTTATATAACTGGCAAATGTCTAAGGCAGAATTCAAAGCCAGGTCTCTGTTGGCATTAATCAACTGTGAATGCTATTCATGGACAGTTCCTGAAATGTTGTCCATATACTTTCCACCTGGATTCCAACCCTTTCTTTAAATCCAACTCAAACACCATCTCCAGAAAACCTCTCCTAATTCCCTTATGTCATCCCCTTGGTTATGACCTTTTGTTATTTGTGTTTGAATAAGACTTTATTTGAGCACCTCTATGCACTTATTTTGTATTTTGATTTTAATTTTATGTCATATATATGACGTATTCTTCCATACTGTAAATCCTTTGAGGATAGGGTTAAACTTTATCTCTCTCCAACATGATTCTCTGAATACTTTGTAGCTTAATAAATGTTTGTTGAACTAAGTTCCAATACTATACTTAATAAGTAGGATTGAAAGAATTCTCAATGATCATGTAGTGAAACTTCTCGATTTTAATATGTGAAAACTGAGGTTCAGGAAGTAAAGTGACTTGTTCAAGATTGCACAGGTAAAAAATAGCAATTCCTATCTCAAATCCAGGGCCTATTCCAGTACAGCATGCTACATGTATCCTACATTCTAAATGACAGTGAAGTAAAGTAATAGCCTATTTGACCAAAAGGAACTATCTGTACTATACATACAGAAGATGATTTTCTTCAAGTAAATTCCAAAACTATGTCCAATGTCCAAAGGGGAAAAGAGGAATCCTATCCTTTTCAAAACTTCTATATTTTATTGCTTATAAAATTGAGGGCAAACATTTTTGGTTGAATAATATAAACTGTTATCAACCTATCATCCTAGAAAAAGTTTAGCCAGGAGGCTTAGTACAAAGCAAAAGATTTTGAGATCATCCCTGTGCCAGAAATTCTATATTTTAGAATTCCAAATTTTAATTTAAATCTTAAACTTTTCATTAAAATTCCAAAATTTATTATCTTATATGTTTGATTGTGATAAAATTTATCAAATATAGCATTGCTTTGTAGGAATGGATGAAACTGATATGGAAGATGTTTGTGGGAAGACAAAGTCTGGGGTTCTGCCTTATCAGATTCTTCCTTGAGAGCAAGGGGAGGATGGCAAGACTAGGAAATGTGTGGAAGAATGAGGAGATGAAGTGTAAAGAAATAAAGTAAAGAGAGGTTGGTTGGAGATAACCAAAAACCAACCTCTTTCATAAAAAATTCTTTCAGGGACCAGACCTTAAGAACTGCTACCACCGAACTCTGGTACTGTTAAGGAGATCTTAAAATGTGGTTTGAAGGCAGGTAGATAGCATACTATTATGATGTCAATTATATAATGGACTATAGAAATAAGCTTAGACAATACTGGAATCTGTACCTGCCAGGTCTACACCAATGATCTTTTAGACTCTACAAAACTTATCCCTCCAATTGTGTTGTCTGTAACATTCCCTTGTTTTATTGGTTCTGTCTTTAATTTCTCTTTCCATGTGACTTACAAATATATTCAAATCTTCCTTGTTACAAGACTTAACCACCATAAACCCTATCCTTTCTCTTCTTTTCAATATCAAAATTCCAGAAAGAATAATCTACACTTACTACATCAACTTTTTGGGACCTACTCTTCCTTACCCTCTTGCAATGTCTACCACTACCACTTTATATTGAAAATGATGCCTCAAACAATTTACTAATTTTCTTTAGTCAGTCTTCATCTTTCTTAATTTGTCTTCTGCAATTCATAAAGTTGAGGGCTACCCTCCTTAAAATTTTCAATTCTTGGTTTCTATGTATACATACTATATATCCTATCCTGGTACTCTTACTATCAAGTCATTTCTTTTTTCGTTCTTTGAGAGACTCCTTTCTTCCTCTCCTAAATTTAGATTTTTCTCCAGTTTTACTATTTTTTCTTCTCTCCCTATACTTTCTTCCTTAACAATTAAATTTATTCCAACCATTACCTTTATACAAATGATTTCCAATTCTCTTTTGTCGGTGAGAAATTCTCCCTAGATTTCCTGTCCAGCAGGGAGTGAGGTAGTTGAAGAATGAATAGATAGTGGTAAAGAAGAGAAAAACTCCAGGAATTAGTTTATCAAGGAATAAAGTGTTTTTGTTTTTGTTTTTTTTCCCCCAAAGAGAAGAAAAAAATCAAAGTAAAAATTGAGAAGCTAGGAAGAAAGGGAATAAGTAAGGTCCTAGAAGAGGTAGGAATGGATAAGATCAAAAACAAGCGGAGGTAAATAAAAATTTTTATTTAATTACATAATTACATAAAGTAGTAAACTCAATAATTTTAATAGATAAATCATACAACACCAAATAAAGAAAGCAAAATAGTTCCTAAAGTACAAATGGCATATATTGATCCTTTTTAATAGGAATAGCTACTGGTTTCTCCTGGCTGTTACACTGCATTAGCCTTCTACATTATGCTCTTTTTTTATAAGTGGTTCAAGACATAGTGTTTAAATATGGAATTAAAACTACTTTGCTAGGAGTCATAATGTCTCATTAATTTGTCTAACACTTAATCCGCCTGGTAACCATACCTCAGTTCTATTCTTATATTCCTTTTATCTTCTGGAAAAACTCATCTACAACTTTTCCTGTTTTTTTTTTTTTTTTTTTTAAGTCGAGGCATGTGTGAGCACTATCAGCCTCAGCTGTTTTAAATTAACTTACTAAGGCTTTCTAGATGAATGACTCAGCAACCTAACTTTAAAAGAGACCAACCTTTATAACATAATATTTATTGAAGATAATCCATCTTATCAAAAAATAAGAGAAATAAATTGCTATCCAATATGAATTCAGTTTTTAGGCAATAGTGATAATATGCTATCTTTCAGAACAGATTTCATGGATGTACCTCTATTAGTATGTTAAAAATTTTTTTAAAAAGGAATATACTGTTCACAGTAATGTAGTCTTCAGATCAAGTTAACCAGTGTGGTTTCAATGTGAACTTACTGCATTTAACTTCTATGCATCTCATATTTTCATAAGAATGAAATCCTTATTTGAATTTAGTTTCATGGTATACATACAGATAGGTAAAAAGTGTTTGCATTTAGAACATCCCTTTCCTCTACTGTAAATGCATAGGAAATAAGATATTTTCTAAAAGCAAATGTTGGAAAAAGTAATTTTACATTTGTATCTATAGTATCTCAAAGGGAGCTCCACAGAAGGGATCGATTGAACAACAGTATTTATAACCACAGACTGTTTGAAATTCAAATCATTTCAGTGCAAGATGAGTCTATTAATGAAAATACTGTCTCAGAAAAGTAGGGCAACCATAAAGCTACACATATGGTGCTGACTTTATTGGTAAATTAATAAGATTAAATATGACATTTATGCCAAGTGAATCCCTGGGTGCCATTTCACTAACATAGCAGATGCTTTTGAAAGATTACTTTCAAGCAATTCTCTTCCCTCGAACCCCAAGCAGAACAACATTAAACATTTTCTCAGTCACAAGGAAATTCAACTAAATCTTATTTTAGTTGAACTCATTATGTCTTTGCAATGATTCTCTTAACTAAAATTCTCTTTCCAGTATCAAAACCCATAACCTGAGTTGAAGTCCTATTCTTTTCATTAGTTTCTTCTGCTTGTCAGTCCACTCTCCAATACATACTTCACATTGTTAATCAAAATAATTTTCCAAATTTTACTTGTGTCAGGCTAGGCTCACAAGACAGAATAGTCAATTATAGCAATCTAGTGTTTGACAAACCCAAAGCCCCTAACTTCTGGGAAAAGAATTCATTATTTGATAAAAACTGCTGGGATAATTGGAAATTAGTATGGCAGAAATTAGGCATGGACCCACACTTAACACCATATACCAAGATAAGATCAAAATGGGTCTATGACCTAGGCATAAAGAACGAGATTATAAATAAATTAGAGGAACATAGAATAGTTTATCTCTCAGACTTGTGGAGGAGAAAGAAATTTGTGACCAAAGATGAACTAGAGACCATTACTGATCACAGAATAGAAAATTTCGATTACATCAAATTAAAAAGCCTTTGTACAAATAAAACTAATGCAAACAAGATTAGAAGGGAAGCAACAAACTGGGAAAACATTTTCACAGTTAAAGGTTCTGATAAAGGCCTCATTTCCAAAATATATAGAGAACTGACTCAAATTTATAAGAAATCAAGCCATTCTCCAATTGATAAATGGTCAAAGGATATGAACAGACAATTTTCAGAGGATGAGATTGAAACTATTACCACTCATATGAAAGAGTGTTCCAAATCATTATTGATCAGAGAAATGCAAATTAAGACAACTCTGAGATACCACTACACACCTGTCAGATTGACTAAGATGACAGGAAAAAATAATGATGAATGTTGGAGGGGATGCGGGAAAACTGGGACACTAATGCATTGTTGGTGGAGTTGTGAACGAATCCAACCATTCTGGAGAGCAATCTGGAATTATGCCCAAAAAATTATCAAATTGTGCATACCCTTTGATCCAGCAGTGTTTCTATTGGGCTTATATCCCAAAGAAATACTAAAGAAGGGAAAGGGACCTGTACGTGCCAAAATGTTTGTAGCAGCCCTGTTTGTAGTGGCTAGAAACTGGAAAATGAATGGATGCCCATCAATTGGAGAATGGCTGGGTAAATTGTGGTATATGAATGTTATGGAATATTCTTGTTCTGTAAGAAATGACCAGCAGGATGAATACAGAGAGGACTGGCGAGACTTACATGAACTGATGCTAAGTGAAATGAGCAGAACCAGGAGATCATTATACACTTCGACAACGATATTGTATGAGGACATATTTTGATGGAAGTGGATTTCTTTGACAAAGAGACCTGAGTTTCAATTGATAAATGACAGACAAAAGCAGCTACACCCAAAGAAAGAACACTGGGAAACGAATGTAAACTATCTGTATTTTTGTTTTTCTTCCCGGATTATTTATACCTTCTGAATCCAATTCTCCCTACGCAACAAGAGAACTGTTCGGTTCTGCAAACATATATTGTATCTAGGATATACTGCAACATATCCAACATATAAAGGACTGCTTGCCATCTAGGGGAGGGGGTGGAGGGAGGGAGGGGAAAAAAAAATCGGAACAGAAACGAGTGTCAATATAATGTAATTATTAAATAAAAAATTAAAAAAAAAAAACAAATTTTACTTGTGTCACTCTCTTGCTTAAAAACATCCAATGGCTACCCAATGATTAAAATGAAGACTATAATTTTTAATATATTATTCCTACTGATCTTTTGAGACTCAGCTAAATGTGTCCTTTTAGCTTAATGAAGCCTTTCCTGATCACAACTAAAACTGATCTCTCCTCCCTCTCAAATAACATAGCACAGGAGCAGCTAGTTGGTATAGTGGATAGAATCAGGAAGGAGGACCTGAGTTCAAATTTAGCCTCAGACACTTAACACTTTCTGGCTGTGTAACCCTGGGCAAGGCACTTAACCCCCATTGCCTCAGCAAAAAATAAAATAACATTACATAGCACACTTGATTTAATCATTTATTTCATATTTTTAGTGCTTCATATTGTTACTTTTTTTTCACAGTCACATATCTTATCTCTCTAATTTAGCGTAAAAAGTGAGGAAAGAGACTGTATCTAATTCATTTCTGTATTCCATATAATGTTTAAGCACAGTGATTAGCAATAAATACTATAATGATTTACTGAAGCAAAACCAAACCTGAGCATATGAATGTTTGGGTCAAATACTAAGAACATCACAGAAAACAGAATCATAGAATGTAAGAGTTAAAAGAAACTTCTAAGTCATCTGATTCAATATCTTACTTTACAACTGAGGGAACTAAGGTTAGAGACATGAAATAATTTGCCCAAGATCACAAAATTAGTTAGCAATAAAACTCAAACTAGAATAAAATCATCTGATTCTTTCTGCATATGCTTTTTCCTCCAATACCACATAATTTCATTCTCATGAGTTTAGACAAACTTTCAGAGAATATGCTACTTTAGGGGACTCTTTATTAATTAGAATTCCTAAAACAGATTATGCAATAAGTTTTATATATATATGTATATGTGTATATATATATGTATGTATATATATATATATACATATACACATATACATATATATATACATATACACATATACATATATATATATGAGTTTATAATGGCCTTATAAATGAAATAAAAATGATAAGAGAATGTATTAGAAAAAATATTAGAGCCATGTAGGAAGTATTCAGAAAGACAATTTCCTAGAATAAGAGAAGCAAACCTTATCCAAATATTTTCTGAAAATTAGAATAAATTGGCCAAACAGAAGTTAATGACTCCATGCGATAATGAAGAATATCAGAATCAAGACAAAACATTGAAAAATAAGAACATAGAATCATATAAACTAAATAGAAAGTAGAAATAAAAAATAAAATCAAAATATCAAAAAAAAAAAGGAAATAGAATAACAAAAACAACTGAATTGGAAAAAATATCAAGGAGAAATGATTTAAGAATCACTGGACTACTTGAAAGCTATCACTAAAAAAGAGCCTAAATATCATATTTAAAGAAATTATGAAAGAAAATGCCAAATACCTTAGAACCAGAAGGCAAAGTAAAAATAGAAAGAATCTACTAATTATCTCCTGAAAGAAATCTGAAAATGAAAATTCTTAAGAATATAGCTATAATCAGCAGGTTCCAAATCAAAGGAAAAAAAAATACTTCAAGCAGCCAAAAAGAAAAAAAAAGCAAGGACTAAGGAGGAGCTTTGGTTAGGATCACACAAGAATTAGTAGATATCTCTTTAAAGATATGTGGAGTGTATAAGTATAAAGTATAAAATAAAAGTGTAAAGGAGTGAAGAGTTTAGAACATGACAAACCTGAAAGCAAAATATCTATGCTTACCACCAAGAATATACTTGTCCAGCAAAACTGAGCATAATTGAACAGGATGAAAAAATGGATTTTATTGAAATAAAGTTCAACACCCAATGAAAAGACCATAGCTTAGTACAAACCTTGAAATACAAACACAGGAATAAAAAGAAACATTTAAAAAAAAGTAAATACAAGTAATTAGTATTGATTTTTTACAGATGACATATTTGCATTCTAATGAAGAGGGTAGGGAATGATACAAGCATACACTAAGAATTGTAATATCAACAGGAATCAGAAGGAATCAAATAAAATTCTAAGTTTAAGAATGTCATAGCGACAATTTGCATGTTCCAGATGAAAGAAATTGTAGAATGAAATAAACAGAACCAAGAGACCAATTTATGATCTAACTACATTGTTAAAAGGAACATTTTAAAAGTTTTATCTCTGCTCAACAAAATGATCAATAATGATTCTAGAAGGATCAGCATGTATGTTAAAGTCCTCTTATATAAAGCCAGAAATTGGGAAAATAAGAAAATCTTTAAGTCAAGAAGAAAACTCAGTGAGGAAGGAAGTGCCTTCAAGGTCAATAGATAACACCGTCAGAATCTTGATTGAGTGACAAATAGAGACTGGATGAACTTCAAAGGGTAAGATATTGCTAAATGACTGTGGTGGAAGGAAGGCCTAAAATGGATCAAGGGAAATAAAGAATATTTCAGCTTCCCATGGTGGGGGTGAGTTGGGTTGGAGATGGGGTATGTGTGATAGTGCAAGTAGTGTTGAAAAGAATATTCAGAGAGGCTGTTTTATCAAGAAGGAACCAGGTGTCAATGAAAGTTATAAGATAAGATTTTATTAACTATGAAGCAGGCCTTACAGAGAGGAAATGTGTGGGTAGTTTTAGAAGGAAGCTGAGGTTTGTTCGGGGGATTTTAAAAAAAGAGAACAGTCAGTGGGAGACCTTAAAATGAGTTTTGAATAATGGCTGGTCATTCAGATGATGGATGAGATGGATGGGGAATAATAAAATGGGAATATATTAAAAACTGCAGAATGAATTTTGATAGGTTGCAGGTGTCAGCAATCTGAAGCTAAAAAGAGCTGGAACAGGGGGGATTTCTAAGCAGGGACAAAGAGACTGCGATTGGAATCCTAGTGTTAACTCAATTTGAAACAAGGTGATAACTCAAGGGAGATGTTAAACTCCTAGTGTTAACTCAATGTAATTGATACAATGCTTGTGTTCACACCTTTACTCATTGGAGTTCACACGAGATTTCAGGGTTTAGTATGAGATATCCGAATTCACATCTCCCTTGAAGCTCCTAGGGCCAGAGAGCACTCTGGGAGAAAACCCATGATCCCATTCTTTCAGAAGTTATATACAAGCCCAGTTGAGAGAATTCAACTGAATTACATGGAGAATGGAGTGGTATTGGAGGCTGAAGAAAGCAAAGGCAGAAGCAAAGGACAAAGCTGCAAGAGCTGCAAGAGAGATCCATTCCATTTTCCACTTGGCGGGCTGGGCTGAAGGACAAACCTTTGGATTTGGAGACATTCGGAGGGAGCTCTTAGAACCAAGCAAAGAGATAGGTCTCTAAGCTAACTGGGCTATATTGGAGGCAATAAAAGATCTGAACTTTTATCACCTGGCTGCGTTTTGGGGTAATTATTGATCTGAACTTCAACTAAGGCTGCCTCCAGAAAACCACCCTGAGAAACCTGCTCACTCCCAGAGAGAACTTATATTTTAAAAGAAGAAAATCATCACAGACTGCTGTGACTATTCAAAGAAATGTGTGGAGTTTGATCATATGGCTCCCCTGAGAGGAAACTTACCTGAATTAGTTACTGATGACTTTTGATTTCCAGCTCTCAGAAAACCAAGCTGGAACTTTAAATCTGTGACATTGGAGAACTGCATTTTCTGGAGAACTTCTGGGTATTGCCATATCCACCTTTAATGGATAAGCTTAGGAGAACCAGAGACTGGCATGTTTTATGTGTGTTCTGAAAATTCACTTGGAAAGATACTGGTATCTCACTCATGTAAATGTTTTATCAACTTTGATCCTAGAGGAGACTTCATTTAGTTAAGGAAAAAATTTTCTAAATTCATATCTGATTAAAAGTACAAATTGATGAACTTTTATTTTTATTTATTTATTTTTTAAATTAAAGCTTTTTATTTACAAAATATATGCATGGAAATTTTTTTAATATTGACTCTTGCAAAACCTCTTGTTCCAAATTTTCCCCTCCTTCTCTTTTTTTTTTTTTTTTTTAGGCAATTGGGGTTAAGTGACTTGCCCAGGGTCACACAGCTATACAGTGTCTGAGATCAGATTTGAACTCAGGTCCTCCTGACTTCAGGGCTGGTGCTCTATCCACTGCGCCACCTAGCTGCCCCCTTCCCCTTCTTCTCCCCACTCCCTCCCCTAGCTGGCAGGTAGTCCAATACATGTTAGATAATGTTAAAAAAAATGTTAAATCCAACATATGTATACATATTTATACAGTTATCTTGCTGCACAAGAAACATCAGATGAAGAAGAAAAAAAAAAAAAAACAGAAAGAAAACAATATGCAAGCAAACACCAGCAGAGAGAGTGAGAATGCTATGTTGTGGTCCACACTCAGTTCCCATGATCCTTTCTCTAGGTGTAGATTACTCTCTTCATCACTGAACACAAATGGCACTGGTTTGAATCAACTGATGAATTTTTAAACATAAATGTTTGTTTACAATAAAATGAATTCATTTTACTTTTGAAGTTTAGGATTTCCCCATCATTAGAAAATAACAAATTAAGAAACATGTTTTGCTTAGTCCTTGCTGGGATTAGATACCTTTTTTCAAGCTAATAATGGTCATTATTATCCAATGACCTCAGGGAAGAACCTCCCAGAGAGAAGGGAAAGAAACTTTGAGAAAGACATATTTATATAACATGTTTAAAATTTCCAATAGGTTGTGAGTGATATGTAACTAGAACTAGAGAAGACTGGAGGGCCTAAGACAAAATATCCAGGGAGTGTGTCACTGATGATTATCTTGAAAGAGTCTAAGAAGGGGCAATCAGTTAGATATGGGTGGAAGGACATGGGAGAAGGTAGCATGAACTTGAATTCTGATTGCCATTATACAAACTTGGTTCTCGATACCTTGTTCACTGCCTGCTCTTTTTTTTCCCCTCTACCTCACTACAAGCCCTCAAATGTACAACTTTAAAACTATCAACCCCTTCCATTGTGTTCTCTGAACTATGTACGCCATAAGTATCAAATTTATTTTCATTTTAAATGTTTTTTTTCCCTCTCTTTTCCTCTTTTGTCTTTCTTTGAGAGCTAGCTCTCTAGATGACACAGCCTCTCAAGAAACCTTTTCCAGCACTAGTAGCAACTCCATTTATTCCCCCAACTTAGTAGTTGAAATGGAGAAGTGGGAATACTTTTTGCCCCCTTTTTCCACTACCAGTTCTCTAATTCCATCACTCAGTAATTTTTCCTTTGAAATTTAATCAATCCATATCTATAACTCAATCAAAATTTTGGATACTTTTTTTTCCCTTATTCAGTTCAGTAACAGTCTTATTCTTTTTCTTTTATTCACCTCTTAGAAGCAGCTTGGTATTGCATTGAATAGAGTGCTGGAGTCAGGAAGATCTGAGTTAAACACTGACCTTAAACACTTGTTGGGGTGTGTGGCCTTGAAAAAATCACTTCACCTTTATTTACTTTAGTTTTTTTAAGTGTAAAACGGGGATAATAACAGCATTCCTCTCTCAGAGTTGTTGTGAGGATCAAAAAGAATAATATCTTAACTTAGTATAGTTAAGTATTTGGCTCATTTATGTGGGTAAATTGAGTGATGAGGTCTTTGAGTTTTCTTCTCCCTTTCTTCCTTCCTCAACATAGATATTTATGAGAAATGGTGGGAGGACAAGATTCTGTTTCCACAGATGCTATAGCTTGGCTACAAAAATAAAGAACTAGCGAGAGTCTATCCAGAGGTCTACTATCTTGGCCAACAGTAATTTAAAAACCACAAGATAAGACAGATATTCAAACTTAGGTTTAAATTTTGGTCACAGTGCTCTTACTACTTAATGCTTAATTAGCCTTGTTAATATTAATTTCTCCTTCTCAGAAGAGGTTAGAGGGAGCCATATTAAGGAATGTTATATAGACAATGTTTAAGGAAGAATTGTAACTCAGAAGAGACCTAACCAACATTGAAGGAAGGAATGGGAATAACCTAAGAGTGTAAGAGTTTATTCTGCTTCTATATCAGTGTGTGAGTTCATCAAAGTGTTGCATACTTGATTTTTGCAAGATACGAAATAAAAGCCTTCCTCCATATATTCTAGGTCTGAGTCAAGTCCTTTCTAACATATTGATACCTCCTCAAGCATCCTACCCTCTCAATTATTCAACCTGCTCATTTCCTATAATCTCCTTCTCTCCTCTACTTCAGGTACACAGGTACTTTTAATCTTGCTATAACTCACAAATGTTCCATTTACATATTTATGAACTTTGAAATTCCCTTATTTGATTATAATCTATCATTCCACCTCCCTATCTGCCTTGCAATCCTAAAACCTTTTCTTTGTCATTATTGTTACTTCTAATCCCAGGCTATCAATTCTGGACTGCCTATACTCTCCTCCCTTCTTTATCTTGTCCCGTTAGTGAACTAGTCCAACCCTGTTATCCTGTTGCCATGAATATCCTTCTTCCCTACAACTCCTATCTTATAACAAGCCTCAGCTTTGTATTATTACTTCTGAACAAAGCTTTTGTTCTTATTGATGTGCTGCTGAACAAAGCTGGAGAAAATCACAAAACTGTACTGACTGGATCCACTGTAAATTTGTGGTACATAATCTCAACTGGTTTCTAATTGCAGAAAGGCAATCATTTTAAACTTCTATGGTTGATTCGTTATTCCACTCATTGCAGTATCTTTTACAAATTTTTTCACTCCCTCCTTCCTCCTCCATTCTTATATTTTTCCCTTCCCCACCTACACATTTAATTGGAAAAACTGAGGTCATTCACTGAGAGCTTCCTTTTTTCCCCATCTTGTCATCTCACGTACTATCTGCCACTACCTTTGATTTCATCCACCTCACATAATGAGGAAGCCCTTCTTTTTGCCAAGGAAAACTCCTCTCTATATACAAGGGATCCCATTCCATCTCATGTTCTCCAATAGACTGTCCTCCTTCTATCATCTCTTTGTCTTATCTTAAATCTTTTTGACTACTGGCTATTTCCCTATTGCCTAAAACATAATTGTGATATCCCATCCTCAAAAAATTATGATTTGACAAATCTACCTCCACTAGTTATTTATTTTGTTCCTCTCCTTTTTGGGGCTAAATTCCTTAAGGTCATCTTTAATAAGTGCTTCAATGTCCTTACTTTCTCTCTTTTTAACTCTATGCAGTCTGCATTCTGACTTCATCATTCAATTGAAATTTTTCTTCCAAGTGACCAATGATCTTTTCTTAATTTCTAAATATAATGTTCTTTTCTCAATTTTCATCTTTTTCTTGACCTCTCTGTAGTCTTTGGCACTGTCAGTCAATTTCTTCTTGATTCTCTTCTACGTTTTAGTGACATTGCTCTATTCCAATTCTCTTCTTATCTGTCTGCCTACTCTTTCTCATGCTCCTTTAAGAGGCTGAGGTCAGAACCATTTTCCCAGGCATCTAGATTTTCAATCAGCAGGACATACTAACAATAACTATAACTATAACAGAGCCTTAGGCAACAGTTAACTATAACTACTAACTGTTGCCTAAGGCTCTGTCCTAGGTCTTTTATACCTTTTAAGTTAGTAATCTCATCAGATCCTACAGATTCTGCTGTCATCTTTATGGACCTAATTCACATATATTCCTAGCCCAAACTCTCTCTCTCATAACCTCCAATGTTGTATATACAATTGTCTATATATCAAGTAGATATCTTAAATTGTCTTAAACTGAACTCATTATCTTTCACCTCAAATTCTCCCCTCTTCTGGATCTTCCACATCACTGTTAAGATCAGCATCATTTTTCCAGGTGTCTATAAATTCAAAACAATAAAATGTTCATTGATTGACCAAAATCCAAGAAGGAAAGTATTCCACAGGAACACCCAGTCAAGTGGGTGACGATTAAGAAATGTCATTGGATTTAGCAATGAAGAGGTCATTGATGATTTTGCAAAAAACATCTTTGGTGGAGTGATACGGACAGAAGCCAGACTGCAAGGAATTAAGGAGATGAAAAAGTGGAGGCAAAGAACAGACAGTCTTCCCTTCCCACCCCTCCAAGCAGTATAGCTTGAAAGAGTAGAAATATAAGTAATAATACTTTGAAGGGATTGGTGAATCATGTGGAAGTTTTCTGAGGATAGGAGAGATCTGGGCATGTTTGGAATGAACTAGTAGTGAATGAATAAAAGAAAAATAGAGGGAAAAATTATTAAACACTTATTTGTTTGGTATAGGGACACAAATAGAAAAAGGCCTTGTTCTCAAGGATTTCACACCCTCATTTAGAGAGACAACACAAAATAGGAAGTCTAGCTTTAGGAGAAAGTACTAAGGATGTATTGGTAGATAGAAAATTAGAGAAAAAGGAGATAATTAAAGTAGCAAGCTTCTGGAGATGGACAGAGACAAAACTAAAAGGACAAGTAGAGAGGTTGGCATCGGCAGAGAGAACTGAAGCAAAGGAAAAGAGCCTGAGGGATAATGCTAGTGGATGTGAATTCTGAAATTCAGGAAGAGGGATACCTCCTCAGGAATGGCTTAAATTTTTTTCATTTAAGTATGGGTCAAAGTCCTTTGTTGAAGGAGTTTAAGAAAGTACTAATGTAGCTGGCAAGAAGTCTCAGAACAACTATTTCAGATAGTATGTTAAAGAGTTTATTAGAAAAAAGTAAAAGGATTGGCATGCAGCAATGAGGATCCAACTGGGACCTTTGGCTTTTTCTGAGGAAAAAAAAAAAAGCAAGAAACCACCATGATGGCAGTAATCCAACTTTAGGATTTGGAGGATGCTACATCCATAGGAGCTAAAAGGTTGAATACAGAAATACGATGAGAAACAAAAGTGGAATAGTCCTAAGTATTAATTGGATGTTCCTGTACTATTCTAATATTTGTAGAATGTCAAGATATTCAGGAAAAGACTTCAGCATTGGAAGCTGAGACTTCGTATGGGATTTATGAAAAGATAAATATTTGAGTCTTTTTATCTGTGGATCAATGTGGGGAATGAATGCCCACACTAATGATGCCACATATTAAACGATCTTGCGAGGGTCAGATAACCTATTAATAAACACTGAATTTTGTCAAATGGGGATACAAAGACAAAAATAAAAGTTCTCACCTTTCAGGAGTATATATTAAATGGTGGAGCAGAAAATAAATTACGAAAAGAGATATTATGCCCTGTTATTATGATCATTTCCTTAATTTCCCTTTCTGGTGCTCCCAGGTGTACATGAATTCGATTGCATAGGAAGCAGGTCTGTGCCAGCCACACGCAACTGGCAGCACAGTTAAGAAGTGTTCTCCTTCCAGCCCTGGAGAGAAGCGCGGTCTGCCGCTGGCAGCCGTCACTTCCTGTCTAGGTAGGAGAAGTAGACCGGATTTGCTCCAGTCTTTCTCGGTCAGTCTCATTCAAAATCCCTTTGGGAAACAGCGGCTCCGGAAGTGACGTAAAGGGTTGCTCACGGAGTGGGAGGGACAAGATGGCAGCGCCCAGCAGTCTGTGAGGGATAAGGAAGTCCAGCTGACCCCACCAATTAGTCTGGCAAAATTGGCATTATGACCGTCGGCCCTCATGCACGTGTCTCACTAGTCTTGACAGGTACCGAGTCTTCTAGCTCTCTATCACCCGAAACGTGTGCTCCCTAGTTGTGTTCTGAAACAACCTTGGTAGCCCTTGACAGACTTGTGGCCGGACCAGGGAGGACCCGGAGTGATGGGGGAGTATCTCTGGTTCTCTCTTGCAGCCTCCACAATTCTTTTCAATGGTTTTCTACCCACTAGGACTTTAGTTTCACCACCCGCATCATCCATGGGTGTTTGCTGCATTGTCTTGGTGCTGAAGGGATGCATCATGCGAGTAGAATTCATGGTGCCAATGGATGCTTGTTATTGGGGAGTCCCTGACCACGGACTGACGAGTTGCATTGATCCCATCTTAGCCCTAACGGAGGAGACAACTCTTAGTTCAATTAGCTTTCTTAGAGTTTATAGAATGTTAGAGCTGGAAGAAACTTAATTGATCATCTAGTTCTGTAGCCTCATTTTGCTGTAGGAGGAAACAAGTTACAAAGGAGTTAGTTAATGGCTTGGGGTAGGATCATAAATTTAGAGCTAGGAGGGACCATCTGACAACCCCCTCATTTTACAATGAAGAAACTAGTGCAGAAAAGGCAAGTGATTTGCAAAGATCTCCAAACTCTTATTTCAGAGTTTATTCCATTAATGCTATGTTAACAATTTTTCTCAATTGAAAGATTGATAAATTTAGTCCCCAAAATGATTCCTTGACCCCACAAAGCAGTTCACTGCTAAATGCAAAAGATAGTCTTTATTCCTTTTTTTTTTTAAAATCAGATCTTAACCTTGTTACTTTTCTATTCGTTTTTGCTGATCAAGTGATTTTGTTATCAAGTGATTCAAAAAGTTTTTGCATATATAAGAAGTCACAAATTCAATGGACTTTTAAACTAAGTACCTACTATATATAAAGCACTAGAGATAAAAAGAAAAAGTGAAAAAGTCCTTTACCTCAAACGTTTTTTAATAAGGTGATATAGTATATATATATAGATAAGTAATTTGTGAGAGAAATAGGAGGAAAATAGATGTACCACTAACCACTGGGAAGATCAGGAAAAGAGATTTAAGAAATGGTACCTGAGGATGAAAGTTGAAAGGAGATAGAGATTTCAAGGGCTGGAGATTTCACATTTTAAAAAATCTCCTAACTGTCCATTCCTAGCATAATTACCCTAGTTTAGGGTGTTCCTCCCTTCTTCCCTTCTTTCCTTTCTCCCTTCCTCCCTGTTTTCCTCTCTTCCTCCCTTTTTTCCTCCCTCCCTCCCTAAAATGAGTGTTTGCTAATTTTTTTTTTATTATTATAGCTTTTTATTTACAAAACATATGCATGGGTAATTTTTCAACAATGACCCTTGCAAAAACTTCTGTTCCAACTTTTCCTCTCCTTCCCTACACTTCCTCCCCTAGATGGCAGGTAGTCCCACACATATTAAATATGTTACAGTATATGTATACATATTTATACAGTTGTCTTGCTATACAAGAAAAATCAGATTTAGAAAGAAGGTAAAAATAACCTGGGAAGAAAAACAAAAATGCAAGCAAACAATAACAGAAAGAGTGTAAATGCTATGTTGTGGTCCACACTCATTTCCCAGTGTTCTTTCACTGGGTGTAGCTGGTTTTGTTCATTACAGATCAATTGGAACTAATTTGGATCCTCTCATTGTTGAAGAGAGCCACTTCCATAAGAATTGATCCTCATATACTATTGTTGTTAAAGTGTATAATGATTTCCTGGTTCTGTTCATTTCACTTAGCATCAGTTCATGTAAGTCTCTCCAAACCTCTCTGTGTTCATCCTGTTGGTCATTTCTTACAGAACAATAATATTCCATAGCATAATATATACAATTTACCTAGCCATTCTCCAATTGATGGGCATTCATTCAATTTCCAGTTTCCAGCCACTACAAAAAGGGCTGCCACAAACATTTTTGCACATGTGAGTTCCTTTCCCTTCTTTAATATCTCTTTGGGATATAAGCCCAGTAGTAACACCACTGGATCAAAGGGTATGCACAGTTTGACAACTTTTTTAGCATAGTTCCAAATTGCTCTCCAGAATGGTTGGATCCATTCACAACTCCACCAACAATGCATCAGTATCCCAGTTTCCCCACATCCCCTTCAACATTTGTCACTATCTTTTCCTGTTATCTTAGCCAATCTGAGAGGTGTGTAGTGGTATGTCAGAGTTGTCTAAATTTGCATTTCTCTGATTAATAATGATTTGGAACATCTTTTCATATGAGTAGAAATAGTTTTAGTTTCATCATCTGAAAATTGTCTGTTCATATCCTTTGACCATTTATCAATTGGATAATGGCTTGATTTCTTATAAATTTGAGTCAATTCTCTATATATTTTGGAAATGAGGCCTTTATCAGAACCTTTAACTATAAAACTGTTTTCCCAGTTTATTGCTTCCCTTCTAATCTTGTCTGCATTAGTTTTGTTTGTACAGAGGCTTTATATCTTGATATAATCAAAATTTTCTATTTTGTGATCACTGATGACCTCTAGTTCTTCTTTGGTCACAAATTCCTTCCTCCTCCACAGGTTTGAGAGGTAAACTATCCTATGTTCTTCTAATTTATTTATAATCTCATTCTTTATGCCTAGATCATGAACCCATTTTGATCTTATCTTGGTACATGGTGTTAAGTTTGGGTCACTGTCTAGTTTCTGCCATACTAATTTCCAATTTTCCCAGCAGTTTTTGTCAAATAGTGCATTCTTATCCCAAAAGTTGAGGTCTTTGGGTTTGTCAAACACTAGATTGCTCTAGTTATTGACTATTTTGTCCTGTGAAACTAACCTATTTGACTGATCAACTATCTATTTCTTAGCCAATACCAAATGGTTTTGGTGATCACTGCTTCATACTATAGATTTAGATCAGGTACAGGTAGGCCACCTTCATTTGATTTTTTTTTTTCATTAGTTCCCTTGAAATTCTTGACTTTTTGTTCTTCTAGACGAATTTTGTTGTTATTTTTTCTGGGTCAGTAAAATAGTTTCTTGGGATTCTGATTGGTATAGCACTAAATAAACAGATTAGTTTAGGTAGTATTGTCATCTTTATTATATTCACTTGACCTCTCCAGGAGCACTTAATATTTTTCCAATTGTTTAGATCTGACTTTATTTGTGTGGAGAGTGTTTTGTAGTTTTGTTCATATAGTTTCTGACTTTCCTTTGGTAGATAGATTCCCAAATATTTTATACTATTAACAGTTATTTTAAATGGAATTTTGCTTTGCATCTCTTGCTGTTGGATTTTGTTAGCAATGTATATAATTGCTAATGATTTCTGTGGATTTATTTTGTATCCTGTCACCTTGCTAAATTTATGGATTATTTCTAAAAGCTTTTTAGTAGAATCTCTGGAATTCTCTAAGTATACCATTATATCATCTGCAAAGAGTGATAATTTGGTTTCCTCATTACCTATTCTAATTCCTTTAATCTCTTTTTCATCTCTTATTGCTGAAACTAGCATTTCTGATACAATATTGAATAATGTAATTGATAGTGGGCAACCTTGTTTCACTCCTCATTTTATTGAGAATGGTTCAAGTTTACCTCCATTACATATGATACTTACAGATGGTTTTAAATAGATGCTACTGACTATTTATTCCTATACTCTCTAGTGTTTTTAATAGGAATGGGTATTGGATTTTATTAAATTCTTTTCTCCATCTATTGAGATGATCATATGGTTTTTGTTAATTTGGTTATTGATATAGTCAGTTATATGAATAGTTTTCCTAATATTGAACCACTCTGTATTCCTGGTATAAATTCTATTTGGTGATGATGTATTGTTCTGGGAGTGATTTTCTGTAATCTTTTTGCTAATATTTTATTTAAGATTTTTGCATCAATGTTCATTAGGGAGATTGGTTTATAATTTTCTTTTTCTGTTTTTGTCCTACCTGGTTTAGGTATCAGTGCCATGTCTGTTTCATAAAAGGAATTTGATAGGACTCCTTCATTCCCTATTTTTTCATATAGTTTATATAGCATTGGAGTTTATTGTTCTTTAAATATTTGGTAGAATATACATGTAACTCCATCTGGTCCTGGGGATTTTTTCTTAGGGAGTTTATTAATAGCTCATTCTATTTCTTTTTCTAAAATGGAACTATTTAAGTAATTTATTTCCTTTTCTGTTAATCTGAGCAATCTATATTTTTGTAGATATTCTTCCATTTCACGTAGGTTGTCAAATTTATTGGCATAAAGTTGGGCAAAGTAACTCCTAATTATTGCTCTAATTTTCTCTTCATTAGCAGAAAGTTCTCCCTTTTGATTTTTGAGACTAACAATTTGATTTTCCTCTTTCCTTTAATCAAATTTACCAAGGGTTTATCTATTTTGTTAGTTTTTTCATAGAACCGACTCTTAGTTTTATTTATTAATTAAATAGTTTTTTAAGTTTCAATTTTATAAATCTTTCCTTTTATTTTTAGAATTTCAAGTTTATTTTGATTGGGGGGTTTTAATTTCCTCTTTTTCTAGCCTTTTTTAGTTGCAAGACTAATTCATTGATTTTCTCTTTCTCTCTTTTATGCAAATAGGCCTCTAGAGATATAAAATTTCCCCTTATTACTGCTTTGGCTGCATCCCACACATTTTGGTATATTGTCTCATTATCGTCATTCTCTTGGGTGAAATTATTAATTGTGTCTATGATATTCTGTTTCACCTATTCATTCTTTAGGATGAGATTATTTAGTTTCCAATTACTTTTTAGTTTATTTTCCCCTGTTTTTTTATTGAATGTAATTTTTATTGCATCGTGATCTAAAAAGGATGCATTTACTATTTCTGCCTTTCTGCATTTGAATTTGAGGTCTTTATGTCCTAATATGTGGTCAATTTTTGTATATGGATTGCCGAGAAGAAAATATACTCCTTTCTGTCTCCATTCAGTTTTCTCCAAAGATCTATCATACTTAGCTTTTCTAGTGTTCTATTTACCTCTTTGACTTCTTTCTTATTTATTTTGTGGTTTGATTTATTTAGTTCTGAGAGTGCAAGGTTGAGATCTCCCACTATTACAGTTTTGCTATTTCTTCTTGCAGTTCTCTTAACTTCTGTAGGAATTTAGATGCTATACTATTTGGTGCATATATGTTTAGTATTGATATTGCTTCATTGTCTATGCTGTCGTTTACCAAGATATAGTGCCCTTCCTTATCTCTTTTAATTAGATCAGTTTTTGCTTTTGCTTGATCTGAGATAAGTATGACTACCCCTGCTTTTTTTTACTTCATCTAAAGCATAGTAGATTTTGCTCCAGCCTTTTACCTTTACTCTGTATGTATCGCCCTGCTTCAGGTGTGTTTCCTTTAAAAAACATTGTAGTATTCTAGCTTTTAATCCAGTCTCCTCTCTGCCTCTACTTCATGGAGGAATTTACCTCATTCACATTTATGGTTAAGATAAGTAATTCTGTATTTCCTGCCATCTTGTTAACCCCATATTATACTTTTCTCTTTTCTTTTCCCCTTATCCCCCTCCCTAGTATTAAACTTATGAGCACCAGTTGCCTCATACAGCCTACCCTCTTTGGGATCCCTCCCTCCTCCTTAGAGTCCCTCCCATTTTCTTAAACCTTTCCCTTTCAGTTTCTGTATTCCCTTCTATTTATCCTATCCCTTCCTTTTTCACTTTTCCACTCCCACTTTTCAATGAGTTGGGAGAAGTTTCTCTGTAAACCAAATATGTTTAATAATTTATCTTTGAGCCAATTCTGATGAGAGTAAGATTCACACTATGATCATCACCCTCCATTCTTTCCTTCAGATATCATAGATTTCCTTTGCCTCTTTGTGAGATGTAGTTTACTTCCCTTTTATCTCCGCTTTTCACTTTTTTTGGTACAATTTCCTTTCCACATCTAATCCCTTTTTTATAGTATAACAGTAAACCAAATTATACATGTACTCTTTATGTATACCCATAACAGAAATATAGTTCACAAGAGTTCTTTTTATCTTTTTATTCTTCTTTTGAGTCCTATATTTGGAGGTCAAACTTTTTGTTTAGCTCTGGTTTTCCAGGACCTTTGATCCTTTAATGTGGAAGCTGCTAGATCCTGACTGATCTGCTAGATGTCTGACTGACAATAAGTTGTGGCTCCTTGGTATTTAAATTGTTTTTTTCTGGCTGCTTGTAGTATTTTTTCCTTGGTCTGATAGTTCTGGAATTTAGCCACAATATTTCTTGGAATTTTAATTTTGGATTCTCTTTCTGTAGGTGATTGATGAATTCTTTCAATGTCTAGTTTACGTTCTATTTCTATGACATCTGCACATTTCTCTTTGACGATTTCCTGAAAAATAGTGTCTAGGTTCTTTTTTTCATCATGTATTTCAGGGAGTCCAATAATCCTTAGATTGTTTCTCCTAGATCTATTTTCCAGGTTGGTTGTTTTCCCCATTAGGTATATAACAATTTTTTTCTGTTTTTTCATTTTTTTGGTTTTGCCTTACTGATTCTTGTTGCCTTATTGAGTCATTCATTTCCATTTGTTCAATTCTGAGTTTTAGTGTGTTGTTTTCTTCATTTACTTTTTTTACTTCTTTTTCTTTTTGTCCAAATGAATTTTTGAATTAGTTGTTTTGTTCTACGGATTTTTTTTCCATTTCCCAAATTCTGTTTTTTAGGGAGTTATTTTCTTTTCTCATTTCACAAATTTTGTTTTTTAAGAAGTTATTTTCTTTTTCTGTTAAACAAATTCTATTTTTCTGGGAGTTGTTTTCTTTTTTCAGTTTATCAAATCTATCTTTTAATGAGTTTTATGGTTTTTCCATATCACTATGTCTATTTTGTGTTGCCTTTTCCAGACTTTCTTGCAAGGCTTTCATTTCCTTTCCTCATTTTTCCTCTAGCTCTCTTTTAAGATTCTTTCTAAGTTCTTCTAGGAGAGACTTGTGTGGTGGGGACCAAGGTTATTTCACCCCTTGGAGCTTCATCTGGAGACAATCTGCCTTTAATCTCCTCAGGGTTTGAAATCTGTTCTTCTCTTTCACCATAAAAACTGTCAATTGTTAGAGTCCTCTTTTACTTTCTCATTTTTTTTTAAGTTAAGGTTTGCCTTTAGGGTGGTAGAGGTTTTCCAAGCAATGGCCGCTCTGCTGGGTCAGTGCTGATTCACTCCTGGAGCTGGCTCTGCTACATGGAGTTATTAGCAGTGCCCCAGGGCTCTGTGCTGTCTGCCCTGGTGTTTGTGGTGCAGTTCTGCTCAGGGACCCTGAGACTGTAGTGCTCCCTAATTCTGAGCTTTCTGAGCTGGCATTTGTGGTCTGCTGCCTGGACCTCTCTGTCTCTCTCTTGCTTCCGATTGAAGCAGACCATCTCTGGTTTGCTTCTTCCCACAAACTCTCTGCCCGGGTAGAATTTGCACCCCCACACTGAGACTGTATTGCCCTGGGGCCCTGCTCTGTCTGTGCTGTCATTTGTGGTCAGCTATTTATGCTTCTTTGCCTTTCTCCCATTTCTGATTGAAATAGATCTTTTCTGGTCTGTTTCCTCCCCGCAAATTCTCTGCCCTGGGACACTGAGCTATCTGCCCTTGTGTTTGTACCTTCCTCCCATTTCCAATTGAAACAGATGTTTTTTGGCGATCTTTGAAATTATTTTCTGCTGATAATTTATTGCATTCCCAATATTTATGGGTTCTGCCCATTCAGAGCTAATTCAGAGGTTGGATTTTGTAATTATTGTGAGGGTTGTAAAGAAGGTCAGAGAGAAATATGTGTTGTGTCTGTCATCTTGGCTCCACCCGCTATTATTTCTTTCTAAAATTATTTCAGTAATGTCCTAATTGTTTTTCACATATCCAGACTTTTCACTCACCTTTATATTTATTACACAGCTGCCAAATTTTCTCTAGGATAAAATGTAGACTCTAATTATGTGCATCCCTTAATAGTTTGCCTCCTGCCTTTTCTTAGTGGTTGATTACTCCTTAATCTCCAGACAAACTATCTGCTTGATCTACACCATGCATAGAATTCCAAACCTGTCATCTTTCTCTTTTTCATTCTATCTTTTAGAATCCCTATCTTCCTTCAAGACTCAGCTCAAGTACCAAGGTTGTCTTGCTTTGTCTTTTTTTTTTAGTCTTTTTAAGGGCATCACCATCTTAGACACTCAGGATCACAGCCTTGGTGTTATCCTAGATTCCTCATTCTCCTTCAACATATATATGTAATCAGTAATCAAAGGTTGTTATTTTTACTTATACAGTATTTGGGGGGCATCTATTCCCTTCTTGGAGCCATCATGTTGGTTTGGGTCTCAATATCTTCTGCTTGGACTATCTGCAAAAGCCTCCTAATTGTTCTCATTGCTTTCATTTCCTCTGCTTTCCAGTCTATCCAATAGCAATCAAAATGAGCTTTTTAAAGTATAAGTTTAACCATCACTCACCTATTCACTAATTGTGATGAATAAGCTCTTCTATTAGTCTTCAGGGCCTTTACATCTATTTCCAATGTCATTAAACATTACTCCAGCATTTTCTGGTCCAGTCAAACTGATGTTCTGGGAATTTTTCACTTATGACACTCTATTATCCCATTTCTCTACCTTTGCCATTAATTTCCTTATGCTTTGCATGTACTCCTGCTTTACCTCTGTCACATAGAATCCCTTGTTTTCCCCAGTTGCTAATGTAAGCTCCTTGAGGTTGACAACTGATTTTTTTTTCCTTATCCTCAATTTCTAGCACAGTGCCTGAATAAAGTGATTGCTTTATAAATGCTAAATAACTTGATTTGAGATGAGAAAAGAGAGTATTCCTTGAGATGAGAAAGGAAATAGCCTGTGCAAAACATGTAAGCAAGATCAATCAATAAACATTTATTAAATACCTCCTATGTGCCAGGCACTATGCTAAGCACTGAGGATACAAAAAGAATCTTACAGTCTAATGGGGAAGACAACAAACAAATAAATACATATAAAGCAAGCTACATATAGAACAAGTAGGAGATAGAATGTTGTGTATGTGCATTAGCCAGTAGTCTATCTGGGTTAGAATTCGGGTATATATGTGTGTGTGTGTTTGTATATGTGGGGGGGGGGTGTAGGTGTGTATGTAGAAAATGGGCAAGTGGACAGGGAGGGAGGTGAAATAGAAATTAAGCTTTAAATAAGCTTGACAAAATAAGATGGAGCCAAACTTCAATTTTAAATCCCAAAGAGAAGAGGCTTGTTTCTTAGAAATAGACATTGAAGCTTCTCAAGTGGGAGAATGATATAATTAAGCTATGCTTTATGAACTTCAGTTTGGTTGTGGTTGTTGGATTAGAGAAAAGAGAGACCAGAAATGATGACACCAAATGGCAGGCTATTTTAATAATCGAGAGTAGAGATAATTATGACCTAAGAGAGGGAAATTCTAATATATTAGACAGAAGGGGATAGATATGAAAACTATTCTGGAGGTAGAATTTACAAGTCTTGGCACTTGCTTAAATATAGAGTGTAAGGGAAAATGAGGAACGGAGAATGACTTTGAGATTATAAATGGGTGATAGGAAAGATGATGACAAACAACACAAAGTGTGTGTTGTATGTATGTGTGTGTTGTATGTATGTTTGTGCTGTCAGACAGTGTACTACATATTTTACAATTATCTCTTCTGATCTTTACAATACCTTTAGGAAATAGATGCTTTTATTATCCCCATTTTACACTTATGGAAACTGAAATAAATAGAGGTTAAGTGGTTAGATTATAATATTTGTCATAGTTTATCTTTACAATATTATTTTCCTGGTTCTGCTCACTTCACTTTGCATCAGTTTTTATAAGGTTTTCCAGGTTTTTTTGAAACCATTCCTTTTATCATTTTTTTATAGAACAATAGTATCTCCTTAGCTATATATCATAGCTTGTTTAGTCATTCCCCAATTGATGCACTTCCCCTTTGTTTCTAATTATTTGCTACCACAAAAAGAATTAATTTTTTTGTACATATGGATCTTTTCCTTTTTTCTTTGATCTCTCTGGCATATAAGACCTGGTAGTACTGGGTCATTGTGATATGCTTTTATAATTTTTTGGACATAGGTCCAAGTTGCTTTCCAAAAGGTAGACTAATTCCCAGTTTTAACAGTATATTAGTGTATTTATTTTCCCACTTGCCCTCTAGTATTTGTTATTTCTCTTTTCTTATTAGATAATTTGATAGGTGTGAGCTAGTACCTCTAAGTTCTTTTAATCTAATTATTAGTGATTTAGAGCTTTTTAAAAATATGATTATTGATAGTTTTGGTTTCTTCTAAAAACTGCTTTTCATATTCCTTGACCATTTATCAATTTGGGAATAACTTTTATTCTTATAAATTTGGTTCAATTCTTGGTAGACTTGAGAAATGAGACCTTTTATCAGAGAAATTTTTTTGTAGCTAGTTTCCTACTTTTTTTGGTTGCATTGCTTTTGCTTGACTATATATCTTCATATACTCCACCATTTTGGCTCTGTTCCCCATAGTTCTTTCCATACTGTCTCCCCAATTAGGCTGTTTATTTCTTTAGAGCAAGGATTTTTGGGGCCTTTCTTTGTATCCCTGATACTTAGCATGTTGCCTAGCACTACATAGGCCTATTGATTTCTTGACTTGACTGAATAATCCTATAAATTGTGACTTTAAAATTGTTTATGTGGTAGTGGTGTCCAGAGGTATGAGGTGACTTGATCAATTTTGACACTTTTCTCTCTCTCTCTCTCTCTCTCTCTCTCTCTCTCTTTTTAAATAACTTTTTGTTGACAGAACCCATGCCAGGGTAATTTTTTACAGCATTATCCCTTGCACTCACTTCTGTTCCGATTTTTCCCTTCCCTCCTTCCACCCCCTCCTCCAGATGGCAAGCAGTCCTTTACATGTTAAATAGGTTACAGTATATCCTAGATACAATATATGTGTGCAGAACCGAACAGTTCTCTTGTTGCACAGGGAGAATTGGATTCAGAAGGTATAAATAACCCAGGAAGAAAAGCAAAAAATGCAAGCAGTTTATATTCATTTCCCAGTGTTCTTTCTTTGGGTGTAGCTGCTTCTGTCCATCCTTGATTAATTGAAACTGGATTAGCTCTCTTTATCGAAGAGATCCACTTCCATCAGAATACATCATCAAACAGTATCGTTGTTGAAGTATATAATGATCTCCAGGTTCTCATTTCACTTAGCATCAGTTCATGTAAGTCTCTCCAGTCCTCTCTGTATTCATCCTGCTGGTCATTTCTTACAGAACAATAATATTCCAAAAAGTTCATATACCACAATTTACTCAACTATTCTCCAATTGATGGGCATCCATTCATTTTCCAGCTTCTAGCCACTACAAACAGGGCTGCCACAAACATTTTGGCACATACAGGTCCCTTTCTCTTCTTTAGTATCTCTTTGGGGTATAAGCCCAGCAGAAACACTGCTGGATCAAAGGGTATGCACAGTTTGATAACTTTTTGAGCATAGTTCCAGATTGCTCTCCAGAATGGCTGGATGTGTTCACAATTCCACCAACAATGTATCAGTGTCCCTGTTTTCCCACGTCCCCTCCAACATTCCGCAATATCTTTCCCTGTCATTCTAGCCAATCTGAGAGGTGTGTAGTGATATCTCAGAATTGTCTTAATTTGCATTTCTCTGATTGATAATGATTTGGCGCATATTTTCATATGTCTATAAATAGTTTAATTTCTTTGTCTGAGAACTGTCTGTTCATATCCTTTGACCATTTATCAATTGGAGAATGGCTTTATTATAAATTAGAGTCAGTTCTCTATATATTTTGGAGATGAGGCCTTTATCAGAATCTTTGACTGTAAAAATGTTTTCCCAGTTTATTGTTTCCCTTCTAATCTTGTCTGCATTAGTTTTGTTTGTACAAAAACTTTCAATTTGATGTAATCAAAATTTTCTGTTTTGTGGTCAATAGTGATCTCTAGTTCTTCTTTGATCATAAATTCCTCCCTCTTCCAAGGTCGACACTTTTTTCTCTAAACAGAATATGCTTAGATTTAGAATAATCATAAATTAATAAGAATTGTTCATCAATGGGAAAACAGGGATACTGATACATTGTTGGTGGAACTGTGAACACATCCAGCCATTCTGGAGAGCAATTTCGACCTATGCTCAAAAAGTTATCAAACTGTGCATACCCTTTGATCCAGCAGTGTTTCTACTGGGCTTATACCCCAAAGAGATACTAAAGAAAGGAAAGGGACCTGTATGTGCTAAAATGTTTGTGGCAGCCCTCTTTGTAGTGGCTAGAAGCTGGAAAATGAATGGATGCCCATCAATTGGAGAATGGTTGAGTAAATTGTGGTATATGAATGTTATGAAATATTATTGTTGTGTAAGGAATGACCAGCAGGATGAATACAGAGAGGACTGGAGAGACTTACATGAACTGATGCTAAGTGAAACGAGCAGAACCAGGAGATCATTATATACCTCAACAGCGATACTGTTTGAGGATATATTCTGATGGAAGTAGATCTCTTCAATAAAGAGAGTTAATTCAGATCAAAGATGGACAGAAGCAGCTACACCCAAAGAAAGAACACTGGGAAATGAATATAAATTGCTTGCATTTTTGTTTTTCTTCCCGGGTTATTTCTACCTTCTGAATTCAATTCCCCCTGTGCAACAAGAAAACTGTTCAGTTCTGCACACACATATTGTATCTAGAATATACTGTAACCTATTCAATATGTAAAGGACTGCTTGCCATCTAGGGGAGGGGGTAGAGGGAGGGAGGGGAAAAATCGGAACAGAAGTGAATGCAAGGGATAATGCTGTAAAAAAAATTACCTTGGCATGGGTTCTATCAATAAAAAGTTATTTAAAAAAAAAAAAAAGAATTGTTCATCAAATTTGTGTGTATAATGCAAAATTCAGAATTTTCTTTAATGGCAGTGTCTTTTTTCTTGACAGCCTTTAATGAAGTAGAATCCAGTCTCTCTTGGGAAGATGATTATACTTTTGTACAATACTGATGTTTAGGAAAGTAGCTAGATGACACAGTGGATAAAGTGCCAGCTTCTTGAGTTTAAACCTGGCTTCACATACTTACTGTATGATCCTGGACAAGTCACTTAATCCTGTTTATCTCAGTTCCTTATTTATAAACTAATCAGAATATCTCTGTCAGTAAAATCCCAAATGGGATCATGAAGACTCAGACATATATAAACAGCTGAACAACAGGAAAATTTTTCTTTACAGTAATAATACATTTGCTTCTCCTTAATTTACTGCTTTTTGTTCTGGCCTGTTGCCTCTCTAAGCTAAATAGTCATGGCATGATTTGAAAGCCCTTTTACCATTCAGGATCTACTCTTTTGCACAATCTGTACAGCTCATCAATATCTTTTGAAAAATGTGGTACACAGAACTGAATTCTGTCTCAGTCTTAGGGGGTAGTTCATAGTATAGCAGGATTATAACCTCATTTAATCTTGAACAACTTGACTTTATTAATGTAACTTAAAATCACATTTACTTTTTTGGCTATCATATCACACTTTTTGATTCTTCTTAGTCTTGTAGTCCACTAATATCCCAAACTCTTTTCAGACAAATTTCTAACAATACCTTCCCCATTTAGTGTTTGTGAAGTTCATGTTTTTATATTTTATTATTTTCCTTTGCTTTTATTTGTACAGTTTTCTTACCATCTAAATTATTTTTCTGCAGATCCATATTAATCTTTTTAAGGCAACTTTTCCTCCTCATTAGAATTTGTGGCTGTTATTTATTCAAAATTCTATTTTTCAGTGCTACCTTTCTCTTCTGGCCTGACTGCCCTCTAGAATTTTAATTCTTGGATTCTTTGATTTCTTTGAAATCTTTGAAATTTGTGGTCCTTGACTCTAGGATGCTTGTCCGATTACACTTGGCTTTCTGCTTTAAAAAACTAATTTAGAATGGTCATTTTTCTTTAGAGTCACATGATTTCTATCTCATCAGGATGTGTCCTCTTGTTGGTGAGAATCAAGTCCAAAATAGATTTTTCCATTGCTTAGTTCCTCTATATTTTGACAGTTGAAAATATCATCAAGGCAGATTGGGTGATTATTATATGGACTACTTGTAGTAAAGATAAATCTTCAGCACACATATGGATTATTGATCCATTATTACTAACAATAGTCTGACTGTCAAATGCTTTGTTAAAATCTAAGTACACTACATCAAAAGCATTTTATTAAATCTAGTAACGCTTTCAAAATAGAAAATGAGGATAACCTAATGACTTAATAATAATTTCAAATACTGGTTGCTTGTGCTATGTGCCTTTTAATTTGTTTTAAAAATTAGGGTTGATTAAAACATTGATTAGGTTGATAACCTGTTTGGAGACTTGATTATTCAAAATATAAATTTTAGGTAGCTTTGAGGTCCTTATCAGTTCTATAATTCAGTATTAACTATTCTTATTAACTTTGATCACTGATTAGATTTAATGATTCTTGTGGTGAGTTGAATTATTCTTTTTTTTCCTTTACAATGTAGGCCAGATAGGAGCATGTATCTGTCATTTAAAAAGAAGAACCATGCAGCAGATACCTCAGAGACATATGTATCTTTTAAAGAATGTTAATAAACAATGCATTACATTTCAACACCTTAACTTCCTCAAGCACATGGTAAGTTTAGAAATATATCTCAAAAGTCTTTGGAAAACTTTTGTTAAGTTGTTGTTATTTGTTATTTTCTTCAGTTTAGAAACGTTAATGCTATTGTTTTGGTAGTTTTTTCTGAAGTAAATCTGAATTCTCAGTCATAATGTTAAAAAGCATGGTCTTGAATTTGCTAGTTCATTTTGAAGAAAAGTTTAACTTCTGTCATAATTAGACTAAGCTAAAATAAGGGAAATCTAAGGTTAATATTCATGAGGCCTTGAATAAATCATTAAACCTCTTTGAATCTCAATTGTATAGTTATTTAATAGAATTAGTAACATTGGTACTACCTGTTTTAAAGTTTGTTGAAAGTACTTAGTGAAGCAAAGTGCTATGTTAACATAAGTTATTTTTCAAATATATGAATGCATAATTTATAACATTCATTCTTCTTACAGTGACTCATTTTTTAAAAATTCCAAGTACAAAAAAAAAAGAAAAAAGGAAAAAAAATAACAAATCCCAAGTACATAAAGAAGATTCTCTTAATTATTTTTATTTTCAATTCATTCATTTCAACATACTTTATTAAGTATCTACTATACTCAAGAGACTGTGTTAGATACTGAGAGTATAAACACAGAAATGAAAAATCATCCTTGCCCTCAAGGAACTTTCACATAGGATACAAGATCATAAGTTCAGTGAAAGAAAGGATCTTAGAAGTCATCTAGTCAACACCTTTATTGACAGATGAAGAACTTGCTAGGCCAGCAAAGGTTAAATAACCTGCTATGGTCATAAAGTAACAAATATCCAAGGCAGGATTTAAGCCTAAATCCTTCTATTCATGAATCACAGTCATTCATTTAGAAAATACAACTTGTAAGATAAGTAAATAAAAGATAAGTGAGAAGAGAAAAAGCACTAAAAACTAGAGGAATTAAAGAAAGTTTCCTAAAGGAGATGGTACCTAAACTGAGCAATAATTTGCTTTATCAGAATGTAGTGTTCATTTATGAAACCTTTACATTACTATATTGCCTGCTTCGAGCTAAATTGACAAAGGCTTCCTATTTATTCCCAATGGTAGTATTTTCCACCATTTTTATAAAGTACAATGGATCAGAGTGTTTAGGTTAGAAGTTTGAAGGCAAAAAATGATGCTTTATTAAGGAATTTTACCAAATTCATGATTTGGAATTCATGGTTTGTTTGTTTTTTAACATTTATTCATTTAAAAAATTATGAATTCTATATTCTCTCCCTATCTATAGTCTCTCTACCACCCATTGACAAGATAGGCAATATGACACCCACTATATATATGAAGGCATGCAAAATATATTTCCATATTAACTGTGTTGTGTTTCCCTCCCCCAAACCTCCAAAAACACGAAAAATAAAGCAAAAAACAAAAAGCCTCAGTCTACATTGAAGAGTTCTTCAGTTCTCTCTGAAGATGCATATTATTTTTTATAAATGAGTTCTCTAAAATTCTTGTGAATTGATCATAATTGCAAAGTCTTTCATAACTAACCATGGTTACAATATGTTTATTACTATGCACAATGTTCTCCTGGTTCTTCTCACTTTACTTTGCACTTATATAAATCTTCCCAGGTTTCTCTGAACCTATCTATTTCCTTCATCATTTCTTATACTACAATGATATTCTATCACATGAGGCAGCTAGATGGTCCAAATAAGATTTTATATGAGGATCAGTTGGAAGAATTTTTTCTTGGGGAGGAGATGTTGGGGAGATATGATAGCTTTAAATGTTTGAAGAAATGCCATATTAAACAGAGATTAGATTTTTTTTTTTTTTTTTTTTTTTTTTTTGCTTTATCTGAGAGGACAGAATCCAGAGTAATAGCTGAAAGTTATGGAGAGATTTCAACTCAGTTTATAAAATTAAATTAAAAACCTTTCCTAACAATTAGATCAATCCAAAAGCTGTTAGGGAAAATACTGAATTACCTCCCCATTCTACCCTTTACCCACCAATGCATATCTTTAAACATAGCCTAGATGACTCTTTCTATGATATTATAAAGATAATTTCTTATCACAAATGGTATGAACTGTATGTCCTCTAAGACCCCTTTCAACTTTGAAGTTCTGTCTGTGTGTCAGTAGGCCAAGAATTAAAAAGCCAAGACATTAAGCAAAGGGAATAAGCAAAGGTTAAATTACTAAGGTGGAATTTGGAAATATGAAAATTAGGATTTGGTATGAAATAATAGTTACACAAAAACCACATTAAATGAATGCATTAAAATGTTTGCTGTTGAAAGTAAAAGGAAATGCTCTTCACTGTTTGTTCCACTTAATTTTAATTTTGATTGCCTAAAATAACTTTATTTGAAAATATTCTATGTATTAGTTTTATAGTAAAATACATTTTTCATTCAGTATATAGTGCAGTTGAACAGAAACCTCAACCAGCAAGTAAAACCCAAGCCAGAATCAAGGGCACCTGTGTTTCTTGAGAAAACATCATCAAGTCAAGCCAAAACAGTTGTTCATGAGATCAGATCAATTTCACTTCCCAATCTACCATTATCTAAAATTTCAAATCCAAAAAAGGTGAAAGAATTAGAAACTACATCAACAGTTGAAAGCCTAGGAGGAATGGGGACAGAATCCAAAGATGAAAAGCAGTGGAAAGAAATGAAATTACAGTTGGATGATTTACCAGGAATTTTGGCTCGGCTGTCCAAAATTAAACTTACAGGTACATTTCTTATTTTCACTATATTAGCTTTTTTCTTCATTTTCATGTTCACTTCCAACTTTGTAAATCTTACTTAACATATAACAAAATAATTTATGAATATTGGGACTCTTAATATTGTTTTTGTTTTTCACTGAACTTTAATATAAATTTGAACATGTTTTGAATCATTTTATTTGATAGATTGCAAGGCCTCTTCTATTTAATGTGCTTAAAATATATTAGCATGTTAACTTTTACTTCAGTTGTATTTCTAGTTAAAGAAGCATTTGAGATGGAGGGCTGTTATATTTGAGTTTCTATATAATAATGAGAGAATAGCAAACTGTTGCAAATAATACAACATTGGCTACTGGCTATCCTAAGCTCAGATATCTGGGTCACTAAGTGTTGTTCTAGATATGACAGCTCATTAAGGAAACTGTTTTGGATTGGATATACCCTGATAGGTCTTTCCTGCAATAACTTATAGCCTAGAAGTCTATTCATTGTTCCCCAAAAGGTTCTGGTCTCAAACAAATTGGGAATATGGGAAGAATAAAATGGGAGAGAGTACTGAGGTAAGCCCCCAAAAGAAAAACATTGATTAATCTGTAGGCAAGATCTTGCCAGATTCTATACATACGTGTGTGTTTTTGTGTGTGTGTGTGTGTGTGTGTGTGTGTGTGTGTGTGTGTGTGTCTATTTGCTTTTTTGTTGTTATTTCTACCAGATTTCTGCCTTCTCCAGTGGCTTCTTGGGAAAAAAGTAATCAGAGGAAGGTTTAGATCAGAGTGAGTGTATAATCAGGAACATGGAAAGAGATGGGAAACCCCACCCATAACAGTGCTCTCTCCCTAACCCACAGTAATTAGCATTATCTTGGGATTGGGGCAATCTAAGGCAGATCCCACAAATCAGTGACAGAAAATGCCTAGGTGGAACAGACTAAAATGAATACCTTTGAAGCTTTAATTGTATGAAAAAAAGAGAGTGACCAGATAATTATCATGAATCAGAGAATGAAGTCTAGACTAGACAGAAAGGTAGATAATGAAGAGAATGAGAGAAATTCTTTTTGGAAAAGAACACGAAAAATGAAATTTAATAACAAACAGGACTAGTCAAAGTGAAAAGGAGGAAGGGGAAATCTGCTTGATTAATAGAGAGGAAATTGGGAGTAAAGATTTTTATGACCACCTAAAGCAGGAGAGAAAAAGGAAGTAATAAAAAAATTCTAAAGGTAAAAGGGTTACAAATAAAAGGAGGAAATTGGGGATGAGGGAAAGAAAGGCAATATGAATAGGATCACATTAAAGGATTAAAGTAAAATAATTGGAGGAGCATAATATACATCTATAGCAAAGATCATGATTTTAAAAAGTATAAGACAGATGAAGAAAGAATAAGTAATCATCACTTTAAATGTTAATGGATTAAACAATACAATAAAACAAAAAGGTGATATTGAATAACAATAAACTGAGGAGATACTTCAGATTGATTAGGATTATCAAAATTGTTTTCATGAAATGAGTAATGCTTCTACTTTTGAAATGAATCAAAAAATTTGAAAAGAACTCTAATAGAATTTTTTCATGAGAATTCCTTTTTAAAAAAATTATTATTAAAGCTTTTTATTTTCAAAACATATACATAAATAATTTTCAACATTCATCCTTGCAAAACCTTGTGTTCAAAATTTTTTCCCTTCCTTACCCTCACCTATCTCCCCTAGATGGCAAGTTAAACACATGCAATTCTTCTGTACACAACTCCACAATTATCATGCAGCACAAAAAAAATTTGACCAAGAAGGAAAAAAGTGAGAAAGAAAACAAAATGCAAGTAAACTACAACAAAAAGTGTGAAAATATTATATTGTGATCCACACTCAGTTCCCCTTGTCCTCTCTCTGGGTGCAGATGACTCTTTTCTTCACAAGACCATTGGAAGTACTTATAGAACTCAAGTAATGGGAGGTTGTTGTACTTAATTTTCACTTTATTATCACCTGTGGTTGCTTAACAAATGATTTTGAGGGTCTTATATGACCCTTGAGCCAGATAGTCTCTGCCCCTGTCCTTAATGGTAGGTAATTTGATATAGATTTTACATGTGCTATCATGTGGAGCATATTTTCATATTAGTCACAGTTGTGAAAGTAGAAACAGATCAAATGGAAAAAAAAAAAACATGAAAAAGAATATGCTACTGTTTGCATTTAGAATCCATCAGTTCTTTATCTGCATGTAGATAGTTTTTTCTTCATGAATCCTTTGTACTCATCTTGAATCATTTGTGTTGCTGAGAAGAGCCAAGTCATTCATAGTTAATAATTATACAGTGTTGCTAGTATTATATAAAATGTTTCTCTGGTTCTGCTCACTTTATTTTGTATCAGTTCATCTAAGTCTTTCCAGTTTTTTTCCTGAAATCTGTCTGTTCATCATTTCTTATTGCATAAGAGTATTCCATTACATTCATATCCAACATTTTGTTTAATCATTTCCCATTTGATAGACATCTCCTCAATTTTCAATATTTTGCCACCATGGTTGACAAGCATAGGTGCTATATATTTTCACATGTAGATCCTTTTCCCATTTTTATATTCTCTTTGGGATATAAGCCTAGTAGTAGTATTGCTTGATCAAAAGGTATGTACAATTTAGTTGCCCATTGGATATAATTCCAAATTGTTCTTTAGAATGGTTGGATCAGGTCACAACTTTAGTAACAGTTCATTAGTATCTCAATTTTTCCTCATTCCCTCCAAAATTTATCATTTTCCTTTTTTGTCATGTTAGGCAAGCTGATATGTGTGAAGTGGTACTTCAGAGTAGTTTTAATTTGCACTATTCTATTCAAAAGTGATTTAGAGCACTTCTTCCTATACCCAGTAGATAGTTTATTTGGAAACTGCCTGTTCATATTCTTTGGCCATTTACCAATTGGGGACTACAGTCTTAAAAATTAAATTCTTTGTAGATTTGAGAAATGACCTTTAATAGAGACCTTTGCTGTAAAGATTTTTTTCCCAGCTTTCTGCTTTCCTTCTAATTTCCATTGCATTGATTTTGTTTGTATAAAAGCTTTTTAATTTAAAATAATCAAAATCACTTTATTTTGCATTTTGTAACGCTCTCTGTCTTTTGTCATGAACCTGTAACTTACTTAACTTCTCTAATAATTTGGCTAAGTGAAGTGAGTAGAACCAAAAGATCGTCTTCAGCAACAAGATTATGTGATGATCAACTGTGATGGACTTGGCTCTTTTCAACAATGAGGTGATTCAAGGTAATTCCAATAGACTTGTGATGAAAAGAGACATCTGCATCCAGAGAGAACTGTGAATATGGATCACAACATAGCATTTTCACTTTGTTGTTTTTTGTTTGTTTGTTTGCTTGGTTTTGTTTCTCATGTTTGTTTGTTTTTTCATCTTTTGATCTGATTTTTCTTGTGCAGTATGACAAATATGGGAATGTTTACAAGAATTGCACATATTTAACCTGTATTGGATTGCTTGTTTACCTATGGCAGGGGGTGAGGTAAAGGAAAAAGAAAAATTTGGAACAAAAGATTTTGCAAAGATGAATGTTGAAAACTATTTTTGCATATATTTGGAAAAATAAAAAGCTATTAAAAATAATTTGGATGCTGCACCCCTTGGGGCATACATATTCAGTGTTGATATTACTTCATTGTCTATGGTATCCTTTACCAAGATGTAGTTTCCTTTCTCTTTTAATAAAGTCCATTTTTGCTTTTGCTTTGTCTGATATCAAGATTGCTACCCCCAATTTTTAAAATTTCATCTTAAGTATAATAGATTCTGCTCCAGTCCCTTTGCCTTCCTACTTCCTAGCTTCTTTGCCTTCCACAATATCATGTTCCATGACCTCCAATCCTTTAATGTTGCAGCTGCTAAGTGCTGTGCAATCCTAATTGTGGCTGGGTTTTGTTTTTTTTTTCTGTATTTTTTCCTTGACCTGTGTTAATAGAATTTTACTGTATTGGTCTCTAAACTGTATATAGTTGCAGCTGCGTAAAGCAGGTGTAGACAGATTTTTAGAGATCAAATAGCGATAAAATTAATCAAGTGAGGAATGCAGGTTATAAACTGGAAGCTCTCCTGGACACCTGTTTCAGTAAAGGCAGAGATTTTATACACAAATCATAAATGGAAAGAGAGGGAGAAGGGTAAATTACAATACAATCATTTTCAGAGCCATTGATGGTTACCCAAGACAAATGTATGAGTATTCTTCAATTCTATGAGAATAGTTCTTAAGATTGTTTCATATTCAAGGGTTGTTACTTAATAGGAGGTAGGAGCAGAGTTCTGTGACAGGAACAACTTGTGAAATCTTTGATTCACTTGATTTAGCATACAAAAGAGAACATTATCAAGAATTGATCATTTCAAGTTACATTGTAAGATAATGGTAGCTCCAAAAAATCTAGAGTATTAGTATTTTCACTATATATTAATTACATATATACACACATATATTGATAATTATGAACATCATAATTTTCTTTCACACCTGATAGTTCTATAATTTGACCATAATTTTCCTTGGAATTTTTATTTGGGGATTTCTTTCCTGAAATGGATTCTTTTAGTACCTATTTTGTCCTCTAGTTCCAGGATATTAGAGAAGTTTTCCTTGATAATTTCTTGAAAGATTATGTCCAGCATTTTCCTTCTGATTATGGCTTTCATGTAGTCCAGTGATTCTGACATTGTTCTCCTTAATCTGTTTTTCCAGTCACTTGTTTTTCCAATGAGGTATTTTATATTTTCCTTTTGTTTTCTATTCTTTTGAATTCTTTTGATTCTTGATGTTTCAGTCATTATCTTCCTTTTGCCCAATTCTAACTTTTAAAGAGTTGTTTTCTTCAACTTTTGTATTTTCTTTTCTTTCAGCCAGTTGTACTTTTTAAGAAGTTGTTTTCTTCAGTAGATTTTTGAATCAAATGGTAAATTTGGCCAATTCAACCCTTTAAGCAGTTTACTTTCCCAAGGTATTGACTCTTAATTTTCTTAATTTTCTTGTATCACTCTCTTATCTTTTTCCAGTTTTTCTTCTACTTCTCTTATATGATTTTTAAGCTCCTTTTTGAGCTCTTCTATGAATTCTTTCTGGGCTTAAGAACACTTCTTATTTTTCTTTGGGGTTTTGCCCATAAGTGTTTTAATATTGTTGTCCTCTTCTGAGTTTGTGTCTTGGCTTTCCTTACCATCATAATAACTTTCTATGGTCAAAATTATTTTGTTGTTGTTTGCTCCTCTGTTTTGGCCTTTTTCCTTTCTTTTACATTTGAACTCTGCTCTCAAGGTAAAAAACTTCTATGGTGAGTGGCATAGTGAATGAAAGAATATAAAGGAACTACTTTGTTTCAGAGAGGGCCCAATTGAGATCATGAAATAAATTTGTAGTGTACCCATTCTCCAGTACTCCAGCATTTCATGAATAAGAGTAAAGGCATCCAATAATGGGAATACTCCAAAGTTGGGCTTAGAGTAGGCATAATCAATCAAAAAAGAAAGTGTCATGGAAATTCAAGCATAAACAGCTGTGTGGAGGTGAATTGATTGCCTAAGTGATCCAGATTGAGGGAAAAAAAAAGAAAGTTTAGCTGGTATAGAGTTGGTAATCTGGGAAAGAATTATAAAGTATATTGATTGGATGATGACCAGTAGGGTTCTGATTGTAAGGTTGAGAGAATGTTGAAAGGCCAAGATTAGATGAAGGAATTTCAGAATAAATGAACGTGGAAGTTAAACTCTTAGTTGTAGGTCAAGGGAATTAGGTAGATTGAAGAACTGGGATATTAAATTGTTTGAGAAAAAACCAATGTGTGTGTGTGTGTGTGTGTGTTTAAAAGGCCACAAACTGCAGCTGGGAGCAAGGGCTGCATAATGTTGGATGTCCTGGAGTCTGGGGAATTTTATGGTACACCTAGGGAAACCTTTGAGAACCACCTATAAATACCTAATTAATATTTGTTGGCAGAATAAATTCAAACCTCCAATCTTTCTGTGCATTTAAAAAATTAGCATATAATGACTGTATATACATATATATGTATACATATAATACATAACAGTATATACATATATCAATCTAGTGTTGTGCTTTTAAATTTGTGAAATTGCTTTGGTAATGATACTAGATCCTTTTTCTGATTTTGTGTTGTAGCTTTAGTCGTGAGTACAGCTTCAGCTGGATTTGTGTTGGCTCCAGTACCTTTTGACTTATACTGTTTCCTGCTTACCTCTCTTGGAACAGGCCTTGCATCCTGTGCAGCTAATGCCATTAATCAGGTTAGTTTATTATTTTTTAATTTGATTTGTAAAAGTGTCTCTTCTTGACTATACTAGTATTTTTTTTAACTTCTAGCTAGAGGTAGTAATATAGAAAAAGAAGTGTTTTTTGAAAGAATAGTGAGATTAAATTTATATAATAAATAGGCATAAGCATACATGTGAGAAAAAGATCAATTTGATTTTTTTCTTTAATATAGATTTGTAACTATTATTATGGTAGAAATGGCATTTACTGACTTGTATAAACTTATGTAATCACTTAATTATATACAATTTATATAATCTTTACCTTAAAACTAAGATAATTACCTAACCTTAAATCTTATTTTCTTCATTTATATTTGGTGTTTTATATCATATTTACTTAATTCATAAAATTAGTGTTAAGCTTGCTGAGAAAATGCTATTTCACCCCTAAATATACAGAGTTATAAATAGGCAATATGAGAATTGTGTTGAAACCCAAAACAAGCATGATGATTTAAGCCTGATCTGGGACTTGTTAATGAATTCACTTTTAAATCAGGAAATTTTATATGTCTAAATCCTTTCAACTTTGAAATACAAAATATACCTTGTGCTTTTTTTGAATTTTTTGAATTGAAAATGAGAAAATCGCATGTATTTTAAAAAAAAAAAAAAAAAACATTGTAATGGAGAAAATTTTTTATAGATTAGATATAAAAACCAGACTCTGGCCTTTCCCCTCATTATCTACCTTAAATGATCTAGAGCCTAAAAACTGAGTAAAAAATTGTTTGGATGGCCTCACATTCTACTTCAAGAATATCTTGGTTTTTGTTTCTGGCTTTTTTTTCTCCGACAAAATTATTTTAAATCAGAATTCAGTCTTCCAAGTTTCTTGCAAGTTTTCTTTGGTATTTAAATCCTCAATAAACATTGAGTTAGTGCTCTATCTTACTACCTATGCCATTAATAATAAATCTAAGCCTCTAGCTAGCACTAGGAAATGCTAGCCTCTAGCTAGCATTTAGGAAGCACTCCTAAATTGTGTTGCCTAGAGTCAAAACACAAAATTTATAAGAATGATATATAGTGATATATAAAAAACTTTCATGCAAATGAAATAGGTTCTGATTTTGAATTAGAAATTTCTTTCATTATGATGGAAATTAGACTTACTAACTTTAAAAATTCAATAGATTTATGTTATTTTCCACCCCTCTACATATGGTCATAGTACATCAAATTAATCTGCTGAGACTAGTTTAATTGATTGTTATCTAACATCCTGTTCTTGTCTGGATATAAATAGCCATTTTAGTGACCAATTTTCACTAAACTCTCAGTCTCTTGTATAGTTCATGTATGTGACATCTAGGTCCTTAGTCTTTTTCTCCACAATGGGACAGCTAAACAATGTAGATAAAAGAACAAGAAGTTTATGCATTCAAACATATCTGGTTTCCCATTTTTGATGTCATAAATTGGCTAGCATGTCTTTAGTTATACAAACATCTGACGTGGAAGTTTACCAAAAAGGGGAGGAGATTGTAGTTGGAAAACGTATAAACTCTACACGTATCTTATTACATGCATTTCTCTCCCACTGAACTGGAAACTTATCAAAGATAGGAATGTTTCATTTCTGTTTTTAAATCCTTTGTACTTATTACAATGTTTTAAGTACTTAGTAAATTTGCTTTTGATTAGTTGCTACAAATGCCGCAAGTATGGTTCTTAGAGATGCTTCTAAATAGAGAAGTTTTTTGCCCTTTCACAAGATATTATACTATCAGTTCTTGCTTTGCATGGGAGGTTAGACTAGATTATCTCTAAGATTCTTATGGTTTCTATTCTTAGGGATAAGAAATAAAGATAAAGCTACATAATAAGACAAGATTTCCTGATGTATATATAAAATTAAAAAAAAAAACCTATAATGAAAGCTAAAAGACTTTCCTCCCCTAAGGCAATTTGGGGTTAAATGACTTGCCTAGGGTCACACAGCTAGAAGTGTTAAGTATCTGAAATCAGATTTGAACTCAAGTTTTCCTGACTTCAGGGCTGGTGCTCCATCCACTGTAGTACCTAGCTGCCCCAAAGCTAAAAAATGTTGATATTAGTGATGTCTTAGAGATAACTGATGTAGAACAATATTTAAGGAAACCTTCCACTCGCATGATATTATTCACATTTTCAGTAAGAGCAAATTTGTGTCATGCATATTAAAGTTGTACCAACTATTTGAGTACTTATATTCATCTGGATGTAGCTTTAAGTTCTGTGATTTATGAACAATTTTGTTATGATTTATTTATGTGTCATATAGAAAATCATCCTGCTGATTTAAATGTAATTTTAAGTTGCACGTTGAATGTAATTCATTTACACACTGGTAATGCATTTAAATAAGTTATAACATGTTTCATAATTAGTTCTAGTTTCCAAGCCTTTCACCAGAGAGCCTTCTTAGAATAGATCTAAAATGACTGATCTGATATAATATAAACAGATTGGACTAGATTAGTGATGGGAAATCTCAAGCGTGATATTTTATGATTCTGTGAAAATAAGAAGGGTCTTAAATTGATCCTAGATACAGTTCAGAGAATCTAGGCTTGATTGAGGAACTGTGAAATTATAATCTTTGATGTAATATCAGTATGTATATTGAAGTCTCCCAGAAGGTGAGATAGAGAAAGACTCTTAGTCAGAAACTGAACTCATTGTAATGAGAGGTCCTTCCTCAGTGTCCAACTTCATGGCAAGTTGTGATGTATCATGTGAGGCCCAGGAGGTTTGCATCACAGCAGGCAATAACAGATGAAGGTCTCAGGAAGTCTGGATAAGAAACAAGAGTTGGCAATTCCAAGTGGATATGGTCTTAGAAAGGTTTTCAGAATGCTGGACAAAATCTTGTAGTAATGATGAAGTCTAGGAATCAGGTTGCTTGGATTTGGAGTCAATGCAACACTAGCTGGAAGGCAATGTAAGAAGGAGGCCAGAGATAGTAATCAGGATCTCTGACTAAAACAGGGTTCCTTTGGGAGGTATCTAGAGCAGAGAGTTCAAAGGCAGGGGACCTGCATTTGAAATGAATCAGGACTTCCTGGGAAAGATGCTGGAACAAGGATAGAGAGGAGGAAGTAAGTACATTGTCATCAGGAAAGGATATATTTAGTATATATGCTTTTCTGTATTTGTGATATTTTTATTTCCCAATTTATGGTTTTTGTTAAAGTGTAAACCTGAGAAATATGTAAGTGCCTTCTGTATCTATTCAACAATCACCAAAGAGCTAGTCTCTCTAATATTTAGGTCCTTAATTTTTTCTTTTTTTAAAAAATTTTTGTAAGATGTGTCTAGGTTTAAAAGAGGTAGTACATTGAAACTCCCTACTATTATAGCTTTACTGTCTATTTATCCCAAAAATTTGATTAACTTTTCCTTTAAGTATTTACATGCTATACAGTGAGTTAAATGTGTATAAGGACTGATAGTGATTTTGAGGCATAGTTCTAATATATTTTTGTATTTATTTATATATATTATTTATATATTTATATATATAATATGGAATATATGTATTATTTATATTTGTATTTACATATAGTTCTGTGTATTTTTGGGCATAGTTCTAATTTTTGTGGTTCACATCTCCATCAACATTGCATTAATGTATCTGTTTTCCCACAACCTTTTCAGTATTTGTCCTTTTCTTCTTTTTTGTCAACTTTGGGTATAAGGTAACAATAAAAAGTTTATTTTGGGGCAGCGAGTTGGTGTGATAGAGCACCAGCTCTGAAGTCAAGAGGATCTGAGTTCAAATGTGACCTCAGATACTTAACACTTCCTGACTGTGTGACCCTGGGCAAATCACTTAATCCCAGTTGCCTCAGCCAAAAAAAAAAAAAAAAGTTTGTTTTAATTTGCATTTCTCAATATTCATGAATCTGATAGGTAATTTCTTCATTCCTCTAATTTTTTTATAATGCCACACTTTATATCTAAGTCACATATCCTTATTATGATTTATAGTTTGAGATGTTCTATATTTAGTTTCTTCTAGACAGTTTGTCAGTTTTTCCAAGTTTTGATGAATAATGAACTCTTGCCTCAATAAGAGATCTGGGTATGTCAAAGACTTGGCTACTGTGCTTGTTTATTTCTATATATTGTTTACCTAATCCATTCCTGATCAGCCTCTCTTATTTCTTAACAAGTACAAAATAGTTTTGAGCATTCCTATTTTATAGTATACTTTAAAGCAAATACTGCTGGGTCCCTTTCTTTTTCACTCTCTCCTCTTCCCCCTTCAATTCCTTTGGGATTCTTGGCTTTCATTCCTTTACCATTTTATTGTATTATGTCATTTTTTTCCCTAGCTTTATCTAGCAATGCTTTGATATTTTATTGGTGTGACATTGAAAAAGCAAATTAATTATATAGCATTATCCTTTTTTATATTAGTTTAGTCTATCTATGAGCAATTAATATTTCTCTAATTATTTGCCTCTGCACTTACATAAAGATTGTGTTGTAATTGTGTTAATATAGTTTCTCTATATGTCCTGGCTCATAGTATTTTATATTTCCTATAGTTATTTTTAATGGATTTTCTGTGTTTCTTCCCTTTTTTTTTATTGGTAATATAGAGAAATGCTTATGATCTTTGTAGGATTTATCTTATATCTTAAGATTACCAAAATTGTTAATTGTTTCAGTTAATTTTTTAGTTAACTCTCTAGAGTACTTTAAACCATTGGTCTTGAATTTAGAAGGAAAATTTTCTATTCAGATCTGGTCTTTTGGTCATGAATGCTTGAAAGTCCTTTGTCTATTTTTCCCCCTGAAGGATTATACTCAGTTTTGTTGGGTAGTTGATTCTTGATTGTTTTACTTCTGAAATATCATCTTCTTAGCTCTCTGATCCTTTTATTTAGAAGTTATTAAGTCCTATGTTTTCCTGACTGTGGCTCTGTGATATTTGAAATGTTTGTTTCTAGCTACTTATAGTATTTTCTTCTTGGCTTGGAAACTCTGAAATTTGGCAGTAAAATTCATAGGAGTTTTCATTTTGGCATCTCTTTCAGAAGGTTATTGATTAATTCTTTCATTTTCTATTTTTTTCATTTGGTTATAGACTAGCAGGGCAAGTTCCCTTGATAATTTCTTGAAATATATTTAGGTTCTTTTTTATTTTTTTTAAATCATGGTTCTAGTCATGGTATATATCATGGTATAGTTCTTAGATTATCTTTCATTCATCTATTTTCCAGGTTAATTGTTTTTGCAATGAGATTTTTCAAATTTTCTTCAATTTTTTTCATCCTTTTGATTTTGTTTGATTGTTTCTTGATGTCTTATATATTCATTAATTTCTACTCACCCAATTCTTATTTTTAAGGAATTATTTTCTTCAGCAAACTTTTATGATTTGTGTGCTCTTCAGTGCTTATATAGTTAGTACCCATTAATAAGATGTTTCCTTAAGTTTTTCTTTTTATTAGATCTGCTTTTGCTTTTGCTTTATTTGAGATCATTATTGCCTCAGTATTTATACAACTGAAGTACATAATAGGTTCTGCCCTAGCCAATTATTTTAACTCTGTGTCTTTCTGCTTCAAATGTTTTTCATATAAACAGCATATTTTTGGATTCTAATTTCTATTCCATTCTGTTCTCTGCTTCCATTTTATGGGTTTTTATGCCTTTATTCTATTTTTTTTTGTCTATTCTCTTTCTCTTTTTCTCTGTCTCTCCTCAAGTTGATTTTGTTTCTGAAGTACTACCTCACTGAATTTTCCCTCCTTTTTATAATTTATTGCTTTTCTCTTAGCTTTTTCTCTTCTGCTTCCCTGTTAGGTAATATGAAGAGTTAGACATAACTGAATTGCTGAATAACAACTACCAGGAAGCCTTGATTGATTATTTTCAGTTATTTCTTTATATAGCTTGTTTGTGCTTAATTTTTTTTCCCCTAGATTCTGATCTCTGAGAGCAGAAACTATATTTTACTTCTTTTTATATCCCAGGTGTTTGGCACAGTGCCTAGCACATAGGTGCTTAATAACTACTTATTGAGTGACTGATTTTAAGACCTTTCAAAATCACATATTTGGCTAGAGTGAAAAAATTTTCAGACTTGGGAAAACATGAAATTTTGAACTGTGAACAGAATCAGAGTACTATCACATTTTTTTCTGCCACTACTTCTAGTGATTGTTGGTAGTTTCTGATTTTAAAAGAGAATCAGTAAGTCATTTTTTATAGGGAGCTAGACATATTGTTGAGAAAGCACTATTTTCATCACAATATTAAAAGAGTTAAATGGCAATAGCAAAGTAATGAAAATGTGTAACAGTAGATTTTAAGCTCTGTAGGGACTGTCTTGTTTTTGTCTTTGAATTCCTGTTTTATACCATGTACATACTAGTTACATAATAATAAATTGAATGGATTTAATGAAGGTAGTCTCTGATTAAAGTAGATTGCATATATTTTTATATATAACTTACATATATAATTAACTAAAGTGTGGTAAGCACTTAATCTCGCCCAGTAAGACATAAAAATGTTGGCACCATAAAGTTTTTGTGGTTTTCTTTGCTTATTCCATTAATTTTTGTATCTTGTGTTTCTGGAAATAAAACTATAGTGATGACAGTGCATCTTTTTTGTAACTCAGTTCTTAAAAGGTAATTTCAGGAAACTTTGGAAGTTATAAATATATTTTCAACTATTTCTCTTTACTATTGGCATTATATTTTAGAAAGAGCTATTAATTTCTAGTGAAGAAACATATGACACTTAGTAATTAAATCCATCGGATATCAGCACTTTCAAAGACAATACAAATTCCAATTTGCATTCATGTATTCCCTTGTGAAGAGTTACTACAGTATATACTATATCATGAACTTTATAATATCATTTATACACTATTACCTTATAAGTGAATGTTAGATAATTAATGAATTTTCATTTTCAGTGATTTAATGACCAAAGGAATGTTTCTGGATTTGCTATTGATGTTTTACTATAGTAGTTCAAACTACTTATCTTGTCTCAGAGAATCCAATGATTCCTGAGGGTTTTCAAGTCCTACTACAGTCTTATTAACAATTTTTGATGTCCATAACTCAATTGCCTTAATTGCTATGCTCTTTCAATGGTGAGTATAGTCAGCAATGGAATCAATTGATGTTTCTTGGGTCTTCATCTTCATTTCAAGGGTCTGCTCTGGTTCTCTTTGGTGAACAAGATGAATACGGCTCGTTGGCGCCCATCTGATTCCTTTTCCATCTGTAAAGATACAAGCAAACTCTCTCTCCCAACCAGTTAGCCTATCTGGTCCCTTCCATTCACCACTTTCTGGATCTCTCCACATCACCTGGCGATTATCTACAGATAGTGGAGCTGCTCGCATTGGACACTGCCCTTCTGGTGGGTTATAAAACCTGTCTGCTGGAGCCAGTGCATATTTGTCAAAAATCAACAAGTTAATTGTATAAAGAGCTAAATTTAGAAGTTCTTTAGGCTTACCTGTGGTTCCCCCTTTCTTTTGTTTTTGGAGGAGCAGCTTAATGTCTCTGTTTCTCCTCTCTACTATTGCCTGTCCTTGAGGATTAAAGGGTATGCCAGTGGTGTGTAAAATCTTATACTGTGCACAAAAGTGTGCAAAATGTTTAGAAGTATGTGCAGCTCCATTATCTGTTTTTATTGCTTGTGACATACCCACAATTGCAAATGCAATTGACCACTTGGACTGTCTCCTTTGCTGCTAATATTGCAAAAGTGAATCCTGAAAAGGTGTTTACTACAACATGGATAAAAGACAGACGACTAAAAGATTTATAATGGGTCACATCCATTTGCCAAATTTCACTGGGTCTCAAACCGTAAAGGTTCTTCCCTGGAGGGAGCACAGGAGCATGGAAAGGAAGGCAAGCTGTACAGCCTTTTACTATGCTCCCAGCTTCCTCTTTTGTTATCCCAAATTGCAAATGCAAAGCTCAAGCAGCCTGATGATATTTAGAAGGAGATTCTTGAGCTGCCTAAAATAAAGGAATATTGGCTAACATGGTTAGAAGGCTATCTGCCTTTGAATTACCATCAAAAATAGGATCTGGAACTCCACTATGAGAGAGGACATGCAAGATATAAATCTTACCTGGATGCTTTCTTACTTGCTCTTGAAATTCCTTAAAGAGCTGATTATATTAGAGGCTACAAATTTTATTTGGACTGTGGCAATTTGTTGTACCACACCTACTGAATAGACCGAATCAGATATTATATTTATATCTCCTGCATAATATGTAAGAGCTAAAATGATTACATACAATTCATTCTGCTGAGTGGACTAAAAAGGAGTTCTGACTACTCTCTTTATGGTTAAGTCATGAGAGTATACAGCGCAAATATTATGTTTGGATGCATCTATAAAGATAGTTGGTCCTTTAAGAGGAACTTTAGAAACCTTTTCTTCAAGAATCCATCGCCAATAGTCTGGTTACCTTTAATGGAGACCTGTGTGCAAAATTTGGAGCCGTGACTAATAAAATTTGCCACTCTGGGATGGTTTCACAGCACACATTAATTTGTGCGTTAGTATAAAAGGTATATATTTTATCAGGTCTTATCCCAGATAATTGTACTGCTTGCTTAATGGCCTTTAATAAAATTCTAGCTACAAGGACTGGGTAAGGAGTAAGGCTTTGTTCTGGTTGTGCCGGGAGGTTCACCCACTCTATCACACTGTATCCTTGATGAAGGACTGCTGTGGGTGCCTCTTGTGCAACAAAAACTGATATTTCCAAGGGTTTTTGAGTGACTCTTTCAACCACATTGGATAAAGCCAGTTCAACTTCTCTCAGAGCCTCTTGAGCTTCTTTTGTAAGCTGACGTGGTGAATTTAAATCACTGTCTCCTCTTAAAATGTCATATAATGGAGTCAAGCCTAACACTGGACACATCCATTGAATATCTCCTATCAATTTCTGAAAGTCATTTAAGGTGTGCATCTTCTCTGTTCTTAAGGAATGTTTTTGCACTGTAAGCACCTTAGGATACACATCATATCCTAAATGTTGAAAAGGAGCATGTCTTTGAATTTTTTCTGGAGCTATATGTAATTTGTAGTTCCTTAGTGTTTCTATAGTCTTTTGTAGATATGCTTCTAACATTTGCTCCACACGTGCACATCCCAATATATCATCCATGTGATGTAATAACAACTTTTGGACGTTATCTACACATTCCCCACTTTCCCACATCAGTGTATGTGGATAAACATTGTTTTGTAAGTAGTCTCAGGAGATGAAATGGTCAAGCCTACTGTGCCTGGAGGCAAGGGATCCATAGGCTGGAGAGAAACAGATTTCACCTCTCCAGGGGGTATCTCAGTGCTCCCAGCTGCATACAACTCTATTGTCTCCAATTGTAATCCCTTTCTCCCATCAGGTTGCTTCCTGACTGATTAGTCATGTCTAAGTACTGAACTTCTAAAGACTGTGAGTGTAGCATAGGCTGCCATCATGCCCTAAGTAGTTTTTGTTTTGGGCCCTTGGGCTGGGCTCCCATTTCCGTTTCCCTGAATCAGTCTACATTTTGAGGCCCAATGGAAGCCTCTGTTGCATTTTGGACATGAGGTCTTGTTCTCCCACCCTGTTTTCTCACTCTGTCTTTATGCCAACATTGAACTTTCAAATGCCCTACTTTAACATATTGAAAGCATTGACGAGTCTCTCTGGAAATCTCTTGCCAAAAGGCACCCTGTCTTCCCATGTTCAGATCTTGGGAAGTCTACATCATAACCTGGCTATAAAAAGTATTTGTGCCCACTGTGGTACAGCTTTTTATGATCTCCTCTAAAGGAGCATCCTTGTGTAGTTCTAGTATAATTCTGTTACAAACCTCATTAGCATTTTCTTTAGCAAGTTGCCCTATCATAATGTCTGTTGCTGAATTTTCACCAATAGTTTTTGTATGACACCTGTCTGCATTCATTCCACAAAATCAGCAAAGGGTTAATTTGGCCCTTGTGCTATTTTCATGAAGGCCTCTCTATTGTCCTGTTTACTTGGGATAAAACCCCATGCTTTGATAGCAGCAGAAGCAGTTTGCTCATATGCTGCTATGGGGTAATTAATCTGTGCTGAAGTGTCTGCATAACAACTTACACCTGTTAGTTGGTCACAGGTGATTGGAGTATTAACTCCAATTTGCCTATTTCTTTGGGCTTGTATCCCACAGAGCTCACTATATTCAGAAAGCCACAACAAGTTTTGTCCACGTTCTAAGCATGTCCTTGCTATAGATTTCCAATCACTAGGGGTTAAAATTTCATAAGCCAAATTCTGTAATAACATCTTAACATAAGATAATGTAGCCCCATAGAGAGCGCAAGCCTTTTTCAGGTCTTTGATTATTTCTAGATCAAAAGGAGTGTATCTTCTACTTTCTTGACCTGAAGAGTTAAGCTGTTCAATCACAGAATACATTTCTGTTCTCAAATCAGGTGTATTCTGCCCTTCCTCTTTGGCTTTAAGAAGCGGCTTTTGTAGTCGGGTCATAGGAGGGGATGATTTCTGGGGGTGAGGTGCTGGTGATATCACTGCCCCTCCCACTCCTCCTTCCCTCCACCCAGGAAGGTAAAGTTGATGGGGGAGGGTCAAGAGCCTGCTTGGGTGTAGGTGGAGTTGAAGCTGGACTGTGAGAGTGAGAATCACTAGGCCCTTCAAGTTCACTTAACTCCTCTTGCCCTCTCGCAATATTTCCATTATTCTCTCCTTTCTCTTCCTCTTTCTCCTCACACTTCTTTATGTGGCTATTCTTAAAACTTTTCTTTTTTCTATAACTTGCAGGATTCTTTAAGGCCAATTGTATTAAGTTGTACATATAGAATGTTTTCTTACAAATTGAATTAGGACTTTTATCATAATATTCACATAGTTGATCTCCTACTAGTTTCCACTTACCTGCCTCTATTTCTTCTTCTTTGAAGAACCAAGGGGATGTGCATTCTAATGTATTCCCAAGTCCATTAATCTATTCCCAAGTTACAATTAAACCTTGCTTCTTTATTAGTCTGAGTGTGCTTCCTGTAGCTCTCCCTCAGAGTTGGGTTGGGATGTGGGGAGAATCTTTTCCTAATATCTGCCCCATTTTAGCTAGAAAATGAGAGTTACTAGTTTAGATCTTAACAAAGTAAGTTCCCTGTTTGTTTATTAAAATACTCTATTTCCTGGTCACTGGAACTTCTTTCAGTAAAATTAGTGTCCTTAGTCCATGTTGGATACCAAAATGTTAAGTCCAAGCTAGCTCCCTGGAGGCCTCAGGATCAGCCAGAGTCAGGATAAATTAAAGTCCTTTGTCTTTAGGGGGAGAAGTGAAGAAGACAGTCAGACTGCCATGAGGCTCGCCACCAACTTCTCTCTTCCTCATCTTGCAGCAAAGTGAGTTCTAGACTCTCGCCCCACCCTCTAATCCTTGCCTAAGATTCTCTTAACATCAGATATTGAGCCAGCACCAATGTTGAGAACAGCCATTTTTCCATTGTCTCATGTTAAATAGGTAATTAGCCTTAAATGCTAGGTTGTCTGATTTAAGTACACCTTTTCATAGTTTCAGCCCTTTACAGACTAGAAAAAGCAAATTTAAGTCCAACAGAATATACCATTTTCATTTTCTTAACATTACCATTTTAATCACATTTATTTGATGCTTTATTTAAGAATGTTTTCTTTTCAATCAATTTGTAAATAAATGGAACAAGTGTTACTGTGAAGCAATATGGTCATGTAAGTATGAATTATTGTAGCTGAGGTTTGAACACAAGCCTTGTAATCCATACATGTTTCTAATTTTCTAATGAACAAAAGTACTTTACCCATTAACCTTTTTGCACATTTCTTTTGTCCATGCTGTCTTTCCAAGTCAGAAAGAAAGTTGGCAGATAGTCAGACTTGTAAACACATCTGTAACAAAGGTTACAAATATGTAACTAACAAACCAATTTAAAGATAGATCACATGGAAATGAATGGAGGAAATAGGAAATTTTATTAAAAACTATAAACATTTTTTCATATGATTTTCTTTGCAGAAATTTTTTTTAAAAAATCAGGTAAACAATCCATTGGGGAAAACAAAAATTATAGCACACATTTTTGTTTTTTTTTTATTTTTATTAAAGCTTTTTATTTACAAAACATATGCATGGGTAATTTTTCAGCATTGACCCTTGCAAAGCCTTTTGTTCCAAATTTTCTCCTCCTTCCCCCCACTTTTTCCCCTAGATGGCAGGTAGTCTAATCCATGTTAAATATGTTAAAATATATGTTAAATCCAATATATGTATACATATTTATAGAGTTATCTTAGCACAAATATTTTTAAGAAACATTAATGCTATAGTTTTAAAACTTGAATGAAATCAAAAAGCCCAGATGACTTTATTAATGTTCAATGATAGATGTATAGTAGTTAAAATTTTGTTTTTGCAAAGTATGAGTAATTAATTTGGATTTTAAAAAGATGATAGCATTTGAAAATAACATGATTAAAAAGAAAAAAATTCCCATAGCTTAATCTTAAAATGTTATATTATTTCTGTGATCTCTGGTAGTAGTGTTTTAATATAATTAATGTATCCCCCCCAAATCTGAAATTGATGAATAAAAAGTGTGTGAAATGTAATCAGCATGGTTTTATATGCATAGTGTAATGTTCTCATGCTTTTCAGAGGCATATAGGTCCTACTTATCCGGGCACAACAGGTGCCTACAATTTAAGTTGGAGACTTACATCTTTAATCAGTCAGTTTTAAGTCAAAGCATATGAAGTTCTGACTTAGATCTTTCCCCCTTTCTATTCAGCAATTTCCCTTTTTCCTGATATGCTTAAATAGCAATATCCAGCTGTGAAACTAATCATTCTTCTTCATTTGAATTTTTATCCCTCTACTTTAAAGTAACAGCTGTAGGTAGTTATATAATTAATGGCCTAATTTCTTCACTTCTCATTTCTATCAAATCTTTTAGTAAGCCTCTAATTCATAAATTTTGTACTTTAGTCCTAGTTATTTACTGAATTCAGAAATTGACAATCTATTGCTTCAAAAATTTAAAAATGCTTTATAAACAGAATTCACAAAACCCTTCTAAAGTTACAAAAGCTCCTCTGCTGTTTCTTAATTTGCTAAATCTGACAAAATATTTATGAATTATGAGTTTCACAGACAATACTGTGAAATAAATTTGTTTAATATTTTATTTTTCCCAGTTTCACGTAAAAAAACAATTTTTAAAACTTTTTTTTTTTTTAATGTTGATATGTGGTTTTCTTTCTTTCTTTCTTTCTTTGCTAAGGCAATTGGGGTTAAGTGACTTGCCCAGGGTCACATAACTAGGAAGTGTTAAGTGTCCGAGGTCAAACTTGAACTCAGGTCCTCCTGACTTTCATGGCTGGTGCTCTATCCACTGCGCTATCTAGCTGCCCCAACATTTGTTTTTTAAAACTTTTAAGTTTCAATTCTCTCCCTTTCTCCTCCCCACTCTGTCCCATTGAGAAGGCACATGACATTATACAAAACATTTCCATAAAAGTCCTGCAATGAAAGAAAACATACATCTCTTCCTCTTTCTCCCCTTTCCCCAAAAACCTCAAGAAAAATAAAGTTTAAAAATAAAAGTGTGCTTCAATCTATATCCAGACAAAGGAAATTCTTTCTGTGAATTTGGATAACATTTTTCATCCCAAGTCCTTCACAGTAGTTTTAGATTATTATATTGTTGAGAATAGCAAAGTCAATCACAACTGATCATCCACAACATTGTGACTGTTTTTTTGTAATTATATGCAATACATTTCACTTTGCATGACCTCATGGAGGACTTTCCAGGTTTTTCTGAGAACACCCTGCTTATCATTTCCCATAGAACAATAGTATTCCATCACACTCACCACATTTTATTCAGTCATTCCCCCATTTATGGGCATCCCCTCAGTTTCCAGTTCCTTATCACTGCAAAACAGAGTTACTATAAACATTTTTTTGCATTATGTGGGTGATTTTTAAAAAAATCTCTTTTGGGATATATGCATGATAGTGGTACCATTTAGATATAGTTCCAAATTGCTCTTCAGAATGATTGAATCAGAACACAATTCCTCCAACAATGCATTAATGTCTCAGTTTTCCAACATCTATCATTTTCCTTTTCTGGCCCATTAGTCAATCTACTAATAGATATGAATAGTTTGATTAGTTTATCTGGAAACTGTTCATATCTTTCAATTATTTTTCAGTTTAGGAATGGCTCTTATTTTTTATATATTTGACTCAGTTCCCTGTATGTTTGAGAAATGAGGCCTTCATCAGAGGAACTTGTGAAACAACATTGGTAGCCATACTGTGCTTCTGCACATCTCTTATAACAGAACAACCAATGGAGTCATTTTGGTGTTATTTGTAAATACCATTCACAGCAATTCCAAGTGCTATTATCCCCATAATACCAGTGAATAAACTGAAGCAGGCAGATTAAATTATTTGCCCAGGGACACACATGTAGCAGGTATCTGAGAATAGATTTGAATTCTAATCTTGCTGCTTCCAGAACCAGTATTCTATCTAGAATCCTACTTAGCTATATATATACATAATACATGCATTCATGCATACACACACATATACATATACATGCATAATTTTTGTATAACAGATGAAGCACCATTTCTATATAGATATAGCTATAAGCATATACACATTCATATAAAAAGAATCTAAAATGTCTTCCTGATATTAAGTCAATATAATAGAATAAACCATCACTAGCTGATATGGTCCTTTTGAGGGATATAGCAATCTTCATAGTGAAGTCAAGTTTACATATCTCTATTAAGTGCTTCCTGTGTTCCAGGCACTGAGCTAAGCACTAGAAATACAACAACAACAAAAACTTTAGCAGAAAAAAAGACAGTTCTTGCTCTTATGAAACTTACATTCCAGTGGAAGGGCAGACACATAAAAGAATGATGAAAAGCAGCAGTTGAGAAGATCCCTGCACAAGCATGCTCAAGAAAGTACAGAGTCAAAAAAGGAATAGGAAGAAGAATGGAGATTTGACAGGCCTGCGCTCTTGCCTTAAAGTGAAAATTTGGAGAACCACCAATTAAAAATGGAACTACTAAGGCAGAATAAATATCCAATGTGAGAAAGTCTGATGAAAACTTCTGGGGTGAGGAAGCTGCTCTTTCATGATAGAAGAAATCTTTTTCCCCCCCTGGAGCATTTGGGGTTAAGCCACTTGCCCAGGGTCTTAGCTAGGAAGTGTTAAGTGTCTGAAGTCAAATTTGAACTCAGGTCTGGAAGACTTCAAGGCTGGTTCTCTTATCTACTGCGCCACCTAGCTGCCCCATGTTCTTAGATCTTATTCTTAGAGGAAATAATAATTGAAGACCAACAAAACTGTCTATTTCTTTTGTAAGTCAGCATTTTTTAGTCAGTTATTCATAAATTTTCTGTTGCTCACATTGGTATGGATAAATTCACAAAAGTAGATTATATAATAACAAAATACACAACAGAGATATAGCAAGAACTGCCTTAAAAATGCATACTGAACAGTGTTACTATTGAGTAACACTGTTTTGTTACTGTTTTGTTGGTAACAGTGTTACCAAAGAGATCTTAAAGAAGGAAAAGGGATCTATATGTGCAAAAATGTTTATGCCAGCCCTTTTCGTAGTAGTTAGAAACTGGAAATTGAATGGATGACCATCATTTGGATAATGGCTGAATAAATTGTGGTAGATGAATGTTATGGAATATTATTCTGTAAGAAATGATCCCAGGATGATTTTTCAAAGAGACTTGGATTGACAGGAATTGATGCTAAGTGAAATAAGCAGAACCAGAAGATCATTATACATGGCAACAAGATTATACGATGATCAACTCTGATGGATGTGACTCTTCAACAATGAGATGATTCAAACCAATTACAATTGTTCATTAAAGAAGAGAATCAGCTATACCTAGAGAGAGAACTATGGGAAATGAGTGTGGACCACAACATAGCATTTCCATTCTTTCTGTTATTGTTTGCTTGCATTTTTGTTTTCCTTCTCATGTTTTTTCTTTCTTTCTAGATCCGATTTTTCTTGTGCAGCAAGATAATTGTATAAACATGTATACATATATTGGATTTAACATATACTTTAACATATTAAACATGTATTAGACTACCTGCCATATAAGGGAGAGAGTGGGGGGAAGGAGGAGAAAGGTTGGACTAGAAGTTTTTGCAAGGGTCAGTGTTGAAAAATTACCATGCATATATTTTGTAAATGAAAAGCTATAATAATAATAAAAATTCATGGTGGTAAAAATGAAAGCATTATACTTTTCCTATTGTAATTTTGTCAAGAAAGAAATATTAAAAACTGCTAAAAGAGTTTTATGTTTTAGAGGAGGGTAAATACCTTAATTCTTCTATGGAAAAAAAAAAAGTTGAACTAGCATAAAAACTTTAGATGTTTGTTTCATCTCAATTCTCATCCATCCTTTGCAAAATTTACTCTCTCGAAACTAATACCTAGGTGAAAATCTATATAAGGAAAACTATTTTCTTTGTTTTTATATTAAATATTTTTCAATGAATGAAAGCAAGGTTTTTCTCCCTCCTACTGTCCTATTAACATTATTTCAATTTTAAAAAAATTTTGAATATAAATATTTAAAAATTGTTATTTCTACATATATAGTATAACAGATGAAAATTGTAATAAGACTATGAATATTATATGTAGCTTGCTTTTCTTTTAAATGTGTTTTAAACTCTACTTATAACTTTCAGAGCTTTTCCTAATCTTTTATAATACTTCTATGCATTAATTTTTTAAAATTAATGCTTAAATAATCCTCTTTTCTTCTTTCTTTTTCCTTGTCTCCACCTTGATTCGTTATGTCCCACCACATTGGGGGAAGGGGGGGGACAAAACTTTATAATAAATAATTTATTAGCCATATCCAAAAAATATTTGTCATATTTTTTAGATATAGTCAAGGTAATTTTTTTTTTTTTGCTTGATTAATGATTAGGTCAATCACTTTCATCCATCAGTGGTGTTAGTGTTATGCTTCATTATTAGCTCTCTAGAATCACTCTTGATCTTTGCTTTAGAATAGTAAGAATGAAACAATCCCTACTTGTAAAGAGCTTACATTCTAATGGTGAAGATAGCAGATATGTAAGTTATATGTTGTATGTAAATTAATGACAACTATAGTGTGAATAAATGCAAAGTAGAGAAATGTAAGGTAGAACTCTGTGGACTCTGGTCTAGGTATTAATAAAGCCTCTTCTAGAAACATATCCAAATATACAAAGTAGATCAGGTATGGGATAATTATTTATACTCATCCTTATGAAAAAAAAAAGTTAAAACATGACTCTTAAAGACTTAAAACACAAAATAACAGTCCAAAAATTTTATCACACTTTTGCAGGAAGTTGGTAATGTTATGAGATTGGTGAAAAGGCATTTCACTTTCACTTCAGATCTCCAGTCAAGCACTTATTCAAGGTCTTTATCTGATGGGAGGCTTGAAGTCAATACTTTTTCTGGTGATTGTCTCTAGGATCCATTGTAATAGCTGTAGGGAATACCTCTCACTTCTGCTACCCATTCCATTTTCATTTCAGATTTCTTGGTGATCCTGGACTTCTTACTTCCATGTGAAAGTGGAAAGGTCCATTTCATTATTTCAGTAGGGATTTTTTCATGTATTGTATTTGTATCTCCAGCATCCCGGACAGTGTTTGGGAAAAAATGCAAAGCTTAGAAGCAGTTTCAGAGATTAGCAGCAGCAGCAGCAGCAACAGCAATCATAGCTAGTATTTATTTATATAGTACTATAAGTATTAGTTGTATTTATTTGAATCATTTTCTCTATGTCATTTAAAACCCAGAATACCGGAGTCTCTAGAGATTCTGTAAACATATAGTTAGCAGTAAATAGACAAAAAGAAAAGGCATATTTTTCCTCATACTTGAAAATCAATCCCCTCTTCTTTTCTTTGCTATATAAAGAAGTAATACATTAGCTGATGATTAAGCCAACAGGTGTCAGGGATGCAAAAGCAAATTCTTTCTGCCTGAGTGCTCACAGTGGATATATTATGTCACTCTGTGTTTTGTTGTGGTTTTATGAATTTTGAAACCACAGTTGATTTAGGCATCTAATCTTTACATAATTCTAGGCAGCTAGCTTCAGATTTCAAACCATCATCTTATTTTTAATATTGTTATGTTTAATATTGTTAATATTGGAGGGGATGTTGGAAAAACAAATGCTTTTTAGTTGTCTAAAGAATAGCCACATTAATCTATAAAATTTGCTCATTGTTATTAGAATTGTATTAGAGGAGGGTTATTTCTAATCTTGGAATACTTACTATAGTAAGTATCTCTTGCTCCAGAGATCCCTATGTTCTTCTGCTAGAATTGTCATGCTGGCCAGGTTCCCTTCTTTCATCTTTTTTTTTTTTTAATGTTTTGTCTTTTTTCATTAGATTGTGACTATCTTTTTCATTTCTTTGTATTCCTAGCATGGCACCTAAAAAATAATAAGCATTTGATAAATGTTGATTGATTGACTGATAGTTTTAAATAGATATAATTTTCTTTGTGGCTCAAGTGTATGTTTGAAATTATATTCACATTAGTAGCATTCAGTTTTACTGTGTTTTGTTTTTTATAAAGCTGACTATAACTATTCTAATTAAATATCAATTTGTTGCTCTTTGCACATATATAAAATAATATATCCCTTTTCAGTATTAGATAAATATACCCGAATCTTTAAAAAAAAAAATTTGTAGGGAATATAAAAAGGAATTAGGTTATGATGCTTGTCCCTTTTTGCAATGTTCTTCTCTAAAATATTATATGCTCTGGGTGCAGGTTTCTTAGAGGGGACTTCTGGGAGCAGCCTTCCTTTCAGTTCTGTGTAATAATCACCTCAAATGCAGCCAGCTGCTGAAGTCCAAATCCTTTATTGTCTCCTTCAGAGTCTTATTGCCTTCACTTGGGGCTCAGCTAGTTTTCTGGAGGCCTTCCAGATCTTGCCTCTAGTCCTTTGCCTCTGCTTCTTCAGCCTCTAGCTCCTTCCGAATCTCCAGCCAGCACAAAGGTGGAAGTTGGAATGAATCTGACTCCACCTCCAAGAGTGGACTTGTGGGCTTCTGACTTGTGAATCTCCTCGACTCAATCCTGGTTGAGGCTCCTAGCTTATATAGGTTCTCTTAAAGGTGTGAATTTTAAAGATGTGAAAAGTGTGAACTCTAATAAGTACTAATTTCATTAGTGAACTAGAGAACTGTTAAGTACCATGCTAAATTAGCTAATTATTGTCTCTGTCAATTCCAATGACTTAGCACCTTGTAAGAATTCTAACCCCTTTTCATATTTGTCTCATGGAAGTATGAGATCTTTGTTTTCATTATTCAATATTTTGGGGGATCTGTGGTTTCATGTTGTTATTCCCTACTGTGCAGATGTCAGTCACTTTATGCTTTCTTATCTACATATTTTTTTGACCATGTTTTTACCTTCAGTAAAAAACCTATTTAATATGCCAAAAGTCTTCCTCCTTTCTTGGGACAATCATTCTATCCAGTTTTACATCTGTTGTCTAACATGACTAGTCAGCCTCCTTTTTTCAGTAATATATCACTTCAAACACATCTTTATGCCACTCATGACATATAAAGTTGTTATCACATGCTGCGATCTTGGTTTCCTCATATGTTAATTGAGTATATTGGACTAGATTATTTTGCTAATTAGATTGCACTAAATAATTCCTTCTATAGCACTTATCCTTAAACTTTGGGTTATTTATAAATATAAATTTTCATTCATCTGAGTTCATGTCATTGATTCTTAGCCACAGTGTGAATCATCAGGAAGAAACTGGTATTAAAATATTGGGTTTTCAAGGAACCTAGCTTTTGGGATAAAAACTCAATATTTGACAAAATCTACTGGGAAAAATGGAAACTAGTATAGAAGAAACTAGCCATTGACCAACATCTAAACACCACATACCAAGATAAGGTCCAAATAGACTTATGGTCTAGACATAAAGAGTAATATTATAAGCAAATTAGAAGAACATAGGATAGTTTATCTCTCAAATCTGTGGAAAAGGTAGGAATTTCTGTCCAAAGAAGAACTGGAACTCATAAGTGAACACCAAAAAGATAATTTTGATTATATTAAATTAAAAGGGTTTTGTACAAACCAAACTAGCATAGACAAGATTAGAAGGGAAGCAATAAATTGGGAAAACATTTTTACATTTAAGAGTTCGGATAAAGGCCCTTTCTAAAATATATAGAGAATTAACACAAATATATAAGAATTAAAGTCATTTATCAATTGATAAATGATCAAAAGATATGAACAGACAATTTTCAGGTGAAGAAATTAAAACAATTTCTAATCATATGAAAAGGTGCTCTCAATCACTATTAATCAGAGAAATGCCAGTAAAGACAATTCTGAGATACCATTACATACCTCAGATTGGCTAAGATGACAGGAAAAGATAATGTTGAATATTGGAGGGGATGTTGGAAAACTGGGATACTAATACATTGTTGATGGAACTGTGAGTGGATCCAGCCATTCTGGAGAGCAATTTGGAATTAGGCTCAAAAAGTTATCAAACTGTGCATACCCTTTGATCCAGCAGTGTTCCTATTGGGCCTATATCGCAAAGAGATCTTAAAAGAAGCAAAGGGACCTGCATGTGCAAAAATGTTTGTGGCAGCCCTTTTTGTAGTGGCAAGAAACTGGAAACTGAGCAGATGCCCATCATTTGGAGAATGACTGAATAATATGAATGTTATGGAATATTACTATTTTATAAAAAATGATTAGCAGGATGATTTTAGAGAGGCCTGGACAGACTTACATGAACTGATGGTAAGTGAAATGAGCAGAACCAGGAGATCATTGTACACGGCAACATCAATATTATAAAACAGTCAATTCTTATGAACATGACTCTTCCCAACAATGAAATGATTGGTCCAGTTCCGATGCTCTTGTGATGCAGAGAGCCATCTTCACTCAGAGAGAGGACTGTGGAAACTGAATGTGGATCACAATATAACATTCTCACTATTTTTATTGTTTGCTTACATTTTGTTTTCTTACTCATTCTCTTCTCTTTTTGATCATATTTTTCTGGTGCAGCAAGAGAACTATATAAATATGTTTACACATATTGGATTTAACATATATTTTAACATGTATAACATATTGAATTGCTTACCATGTAGGGGAGGGGAAAACCTGAAACACAAGGCTATGCAAGGGTCAATGTTGAAAAATCATCTGTTCATATGTCTTGAAAATAAAAAAGCTTAAAAAAATTTTTTAAATAAAATAAAATATTGAGTTTTTATAATGTCAGGGAATTTAGGATCCTTAAAGGCATTCTAAAGTTTTCCTAGTGTAATATGGCAAGATTCTATCTTCCTACTCAGTTCTGTGATTGTCCAGCAGTCACATATTAGTGCAAAATCAATGGGACCTTGGACAAGTGTCTTAATTTCTCTGCTGTTCTCATCTATAAGATGAAGTGATTAGACTAATTAAACATCTATGACCCTTTCCAGCTTTCATATTTGTTTATATTTGCTTATATAGTGATAAGTTGCCGAGGAGTTTAACAATATTGGTAATATTGACAGCCCAATAAGCAGTTATTTGGTTTTTTATTCATTTAGTGTTTAGTGATTAATTTCTAAATTGATGGCCAGATGAAGTCTGTATTTTAATAGATAGCATTGAAATTTGTCAAGTTAGTAGATAATATAGAGATATATGAATATGCAGAATAGAAGCTACAATTAGCATACTTATTTTATAAATGTTTGATTTGTAGCCAAAATGCGACCATAATTATAGGAATAGAGAATAATAATATTTCACAAATTCAGCACCACACAATATTCAGTGCCAAAAATCTATATTGGTGTTTTAAGATCACTATTTTCAGTTTTGTCACTATCTTTTTATTACCCTTGCCTCACTCCCTACAGCAATCGTGCTTCTAAAATAAATGTTTATGAAAAGTTAAAATGGTAATATTTCAGTACCAACAATAGACCTTAATAATGTGAAATAAGCTATCATTTTTAAGTACTTACTATTTATATTGCATGTTTAAAGACATTTGAATTAAATTAATAGTAACTCACAGTTCTATAGAGACTTTGAGTTTTACAAAACCATTTTCCCATAACATATGTAGTAGGTATTTTCGCTAGCAAGGTTAATTGACTTGCCCATAATCATGAGTTAAGATTTTAGCCCATTTCTCCTAATTAGATTTGTTCTCCTTAGATCTAGAAAAAGTAGGGATAAAACATTATACTTGCTTTGAGGCAGATTCTGTCAAGATATATCCAAAAGAGTAATGGGTTTTCTAGTATAGAGTAGGATTCCCCATCTTTCTTTAAAGAAAGCTTGGATGAGCATTTTCCAATATATTATAGAGGAGATTATTATTTAGGTATATTTTGGATTAAATGGCTTCTGGGAATTGTTCTTTTCTTCTTTTTTTTTTTTAAATGAATATCATACTATAAATATTCAGTTTGGGAAAACATATAACTAAAGACTGAATTTTTAATGGTTAATGGAATTTGGTATGACAAATTTAGTTTGAAATTTTCCCAATATTACTATGTGAAATTATTGAACACTAATACCCTACTTAAAGTTATATAGACTCCTTTGTGATGCTTAGTATCTCTGTGATTCTTCACTGTATCACTTTCCTTCACAGATTCTCTTGCCTCATTTTATATTTTCCTAATATTATGTGCAGGAATTGAAGTAGATGACCTCTAGCATTAGATGCTAGATGTTCTGGCATGCTTTAAATTTCAGAGATTGTCTCAGCAGAATTAAATCATATCCATAGAGTTAATTCCAACTGTATCTATTCAAGAAATGATCAGTGAATCTTTGTTTAAAAGATGGCATATTTACTCTTTTTCTTGCATCCTAGATTGTAGCAGCATCAATACTCTGTTTTTATTGTATGCATTCTGTTTGGAAATTAGCTTCTATATTTCACTCCTTTTTCCTAGACCAGGCTAATAGAAATCAGGGTATGTATAAATGTGTATGTATGTATGTATACATGCTGTGCATATTATAGCTGAGTAAACAAAGTTAAGTGACTTGCCTAGGTCACACAGCTTGTTAAGTGTCTGAGGGCAAACTTGAACTCAAGAAGAGAAATCTTCCTGACCTTAGGAAGACTCTATCTGCTGCACCATACATTTGCCCCATGATCACTTACACATCCAAATAATCACAAGGAAGCTTATTCTTAGTATTGTAGGGATTAGATATAAGCTTAATATGGAGCTAGCATGAAGGCATGTATGTATGTTTGTATGTATATTGGTATTGAGCAAAAAAAAGATTAAGAAAACATTAATAACTATTAATCCAAAGAGATGCCCACTTTATAAAATTTTATGATAATATGTATATGTTGAGAGACACTTTTAATTATAGGGTCATATATTAGAGTTAGAATAAACTTTAAGATTGTCTAATGCATCCCCCTCATTTCACAGATAGGAAAATGAAACCAGTAAATGTTAATGAATGGTCCAACATCTCACTACTATAAAATGAAAGAACCAGTGACAAGGATATGAAAAGATAATAAGCAGGATTTTGCAAAAAGTATTCTATAGTAGACCATAATTACGGTTTAATAATTAGAAGGGATTCCAGAAGCATTTAGCCCAACCCATATACAAAATTCCCTCTTAAGAACAATTTTTACTTGAAGACCTCCTAGGAAGGGGAAACTTGGAGTAGCATCATTCTACTTAGTACCAATCTAATTTTTAGGAAGTTTTCCCTAACATCTAACTAAATTTGCCTCTGCAACTTCCATCCTATTCTTTTGGGCATTTTAATTTCTATTTAGCCAATGTTAAGTATTTTTGATTGATTACTGCTTAGTTTTCTCTCCCTTTCCTCATTCTGTATGCAAACACACACACACACACACACACACACACACACACACACACACACACCACACACACACACACACACACACACACACACACACACACACACCACACACACACACACACAAATACATGAACATCTATCTTTTAAGGGGACGAAGATCTGATATTGCGAATTCACTTTCATTCTGTTTTTTGTTTTTTGTTAATTAATCTTTTCTTATCTGTTTATTAAAAAGTAACATAGTCCAACTATAAGTTATTGGTGTTTTTTCAATTACTTGTCTTCTATTATTTCTATAAAGAGTATTCATATGTCATAAATGTATCTTGGTAAGGAAACTGCTCTAATTTCTTGTTAAATCATTGAGATCTTTATGTTCTATTTTTCCAGAATTCCTACTACTTTAATAAAATTTTCTGCTCCTGGTTCTAACTTGTTAGTTTTCTCTACAGTTTTTCCTTTAAGAACTCTAATTTTATTATCCTCGTTTTTTATTTCTTGCTTTATTTATTCTGGTTAGTCTTGGAAAGGGAAAAGGAGGGAACAAACATTTATTAAATGCTTATTTTATGAAGCAGTCAAACATTGTGATAAATACTTTATAAATATTACTTGTGACAAAGCAGTTCTCCTTTGATTACTATAGTGTTCTCTGGTTTGGTTTTCTGGAGGTCTCTGGGGCATCCTTCTTTTCAGTTCAGTAATCACCAAGAGAATAGCCAGGTGTTAAAGTCCAAATCCTTTATTGCCTCCTTCAAAATCTTGTCTCCTTGCCTGGGCCTTCGGCTAACTTTCTTGAAGGCCTTCTGGAGTCTTGGTTTCAGTGGAGGAAGTGCAGGAGGAGAGCCTGCCACCCGGAGCCTGACCAAAGATGGAATTGAAATCTCTCTCTCCTTCACTCAGAGAGTTTAAGCTTCTGCCTCCAGTTCTCTTGCCTTTTCTGCCTCTGAATCTGAGTGAATCTAGCTGAGGCTCCCAGCTTATATGCTCTACACTAAGTATAAACCAATCATTATATCTCTAGGAAATCATTATTTGTTGTAAGATTAAATCAATCATTCTGAACTTAGAAATAAATTAGTCACCATGCTAAACTAGATAACCATTGTATCCTCAATTCCACTTAGTTACTACCTTGTAAGCATCCTTGTTTCAAGTTCAGAGTTCTGGCCCATAACAGATTACTGTGGAGTTACTCTTTTCTTCTGCATTTACTTCTTGGGTTTTCATTTCACAATATTTTTTTCATTTTATTAGGTGGGTTGGAGGGGGAGGGTTATTTTGTTTTTTCATGTTTACTTATGCATCCAGCTTAAGTTCTTAGATTGAGCCTTTCTTAGGACCATATGATAACACTTTCTACCAGGGTTAGGATCTGAACCCTTCTGCCATCTTTAGGTAAGCCATAGTAATTAAAAATGAAGTGATAAAGGCCTGGAACGTGGTTATGGTAGTATCAGAGGGAGGGAGGAGAGGGTATTCAAGTAATATTGAAAAAAGTGAATCATGAGGCCTTGGCTACAAATTGCATATACAGAATGAGAAGAAATGAGAAATCAAGTATGACATCTAGATTGAGAGCCTGTAGGTTTTGAAGATGGGTGGTATTATGTCCTTAGCAGTCAGAAAGAAGGAATAGGGAAACAAAAGGGGAAGGATAAATGAGCTCAGTTCTAGATATGTTTAGTTTAAGATGTGTACTGGATATCCATCTTGAGATGTCCGAAAAACATTTGGAAATATAAGACTAGAGGTCAGCAGAGAGATTAAGGCAGGATAGGTAGATTTGAGAATCACCAGCCTGGAGACAATAAAATTCATGGAAGTTGAAGTTAATAGTAAAGGAATAAAAGACTCCAAAACAGAATCCTAGGAAACAACTACAGTTAGAGGGCATGACCTAGATGAAGATCCAGTAAGACTGAGAAGAAATAAAACTGGGAGGATAGTCAGAGATTGTGATATCTTGAATAAGGAATATCAAGGAGAAGAGAGTAATGAACATTGTCAAAGACTGCAAAAAGATTTAGAAGAATGAAAACTGAAACAAGGCCATTAGATTTGGCATTTAAGAGTTAGTTGGTAACTTTGGAGAGAACAATTTAAGTAGAATGAGGTCTGAAGACAGATAGGGGATTAAGGAAAAATTGAGAGAAGAGAAAGTGGAAATATCTATTATAGATGACTTTCTCAAGGAGTTTAGCTAACTGAGATGGAAGGAGGATTTTTATTAATGGTAGAGATAGGCATGTTTGAAAGCAATAGTCAAAGAGCCAGTAGACGGGGATATTGAAAATAAGTAATAGAATGATATGATAGAGGAAACAGTCTAATGGAAGAAATGAGATAGAATAGGAATACTTGTGCAAGTAGAGGAGTTTGCCTTGATTAGAAGTAGGACCACCTCTTTTTGTGAGCAGGTGTGAAGTTAAGGAGATAGTGGCAGAGGGTATCTGAGTGATATGAGATGAGAAAGAGGGAGCTTATCACAAATGGCCTTAATTTTTTCTGTAAAATATGAGAAAAGGTTCACAGCCAAGAGATTGGCAGGGAGGGAGTCATAAGAGACTTAAAAAGGTTGAAAAGGTCTGGAATAGGATTAGGAAAAAGGGAGAATGACCAGGAGTTCTATAGATAATAGCTACATGATTTTGATTGGTTGGTAGAGATGAAAAACATGAACTTCACAGAAGTTACTGAGTAATGTGGATACTGGAAAAACCTAAAAGTGACAGTGAGGAGGACAATAAGAGGGGGTATACTAGCAGTTTGAGGATCAGAAATAGCAAGTCACAAAGGTTTTTATAGTTTAATTCTAGTCCCAAACTCTGAATAGAAAGAATAATCTTAATTCTCTGGTGTCTCAACTCTTTGGTCTTGTCCTTTTAGTTGTTTCATCCTATAGATTTGACTGGATATGGTGACTGTTCCTAACCTTTTATTTGATCTTTTAATTAGAAATAAATTCATGTATATCAAGTGCCTATTATATATGCATAATACTATAGTAATGCTGAATTGAGGAATATAGAACCAAAATTGTATGTTTTTTTCTAGGTCCAAGAAACCCCCAACTGCAACAAGACAGGTTCTTGGCCATTTGGATTTCAAAAATATCTTTTCTTATAAGAGACCTTGGTACCTCCTTCAATATCACCAGGGAATATTTATATATTAGCCCTTACAAGTTGTTTTTCCACTTCAACCTGCTTTTCATTGATCCATTTTTCATTGAGTTTTGTCTTTGTCTCTTCTATTATAACCTCAGTGGGCTTTTGTACACCAAAAAACACTAAGTTGGGTTTTTTCTCCTTCATAGTCCCAGCATGTTCTTTCATTTGCTTTCTAATTTTGAACCTGAACACCTTGGAGCCCTTTTTTTGCTTCCCTACAATTACTTGAGATAAATTTTAGGACCATTTGACAATGATTGTTTTCTTTACATAGATTCTAACAACTTTTATGTCTTTAGGTATACTAGTTTATGCTTGTACCCAGCCTCCTTCCCCCAACTTGACCCCATTCTCCTACAGATTTTAATTTTTTTCCTCACATATCAGTAACATAACTCAAAACTTCACATATTACTGAATAGAACTGAAAGAATCTCAAAGCTGACTGTTTAGTTTTTTGTTGTTTAATTCTGTACTTAAAACAAGGATTCTTTCAAGGTGCTAACTCAGTGGAATTGATAAATACAGTGGTTATCTAGTTTAGCATGGTGCTTAATAGTTCTCTAGTTCAGTACATATACTTAGTACTTAATATAGTTCTACAAGATTCACACCTATGATAATGTAATTATAATAGAGTATATAACAGCCAAAAGGGATTGAGAGACAGATTGATTCCATCATCCATCTTTGTGGTGCCTGGAGGCTGAAGCACAAGCCGTTGGACTCAGAACCAGATTTATTCACTTCTCACACCATCCTGATGGCTGGTCTCTTGCACTTCCCTCACTGAGACCAAGGCAGGTCTGAAAGGCTCTCTAAAAAGCTGCCCAGCCCCAGGCAAGGCGACAATAAAGGATTTGGACTTTTAACACCTGGCTATTCTTTTGGAGATTTATCTATTGAAATGAAGGCTGTTCCAAGACCTCCAGAAAACCAACCAAGAACATTACTTTTTTTTTTTTTTTGCCAGTCTTTTTATATATATATATATTATATATATATATATTTATATATATATATATATATATATATATATATATACATAATTTTTTATTGACAGAACCCATGTCAGGGTAATTTTTTACAACATTATCCCTTGCACTCACTTCTGTTCCGATTTTTCCCCTCCCTTCCTCCATCCCCTCCCCCAGATGGCAAGCAGTCCTACAGATGTTAAATATGTCGCAGTATATCCTAGATACAATATATGTGTGCAGAACCGAACAGTTCTCTTCTTGCACAGGGAGAATTGGATTCAGAAGGTAGAAATAACCCGGGAAGAAAAAAAAAATGCAAACAGTTTACATTCATTTCCCAGTGTTCTTTCTTTGGTTATAGCTACTTCTGTCCATCATTGATCAGTTGGAACTGTGAGTTAGATCTCTTTGTCAAAGAAATCCACTTCCATCAGAATACATCCTCATACAGTATTGTTGTTGAAATATATAATGATCTCCTGGTTCTGCTCATTTCACTTAGCATCAGTTCATGTAAGTCTTTCCAAAAGTCTCTCTGTATTCATCCTGCTGGTCATTAAAGAACATTACATTTAAGTAATTTTTCAGTCATGTTCAACATTTGTATGGGGGATTTTCCTGGCAAAGATACTGGAGAGATTTGCCATTTCCTTTTTCTGACCTTTTTATAGATAGGAAACTGAGGCAAACAAGGTTGTGTAACTTGCCCAGAGTCACACAGCTAGTAAGTGGCTGAGGCCAGAATTAAATTAGGAATTCTATCCATTATGCCACCATTCTATTCCATTCTAGCTATTATGCTATCCATTAGCTGCCCCATAAAAATGACATAAGTCCATTACAAATTTATATTTTCTAATCTCAATGAGGTACTCACTGCAGTAAGGCAATTATTCTACTACTACCTAATGGATCCATTATCCCACTCTCTACAGTAGATAGTCTGATCCTTTTCCTATCTCTTAAAACTTCCCACGATATTCCTTATTTACCCCTTCTAAGTGAAGTCTTCATCTCATACTTTAGAAGCCAAATTTTCTCTCCTTTCTCTTCCCTCCTTCATAAGTCACATCACTCAGACATTTCCCACAATTTTTTTTTTTTTAAGGCAATTGGGGTTAAATGACTTGCTCAAGGTTACCCAGCTAGGAAGTGTTATATGTCTGAGGCTGGATTTGAACTCAAGTCCTCTTGAATTCAGGGCCAGCACTCTACTGCACCATCTAGCTGTCCTGATTTCCCACGATTTCTTTCTTCAGTCTTAGAGGAATAGGTAGCTCTTCATCTTGCCAAGGCCAACTCCTCCACATTCACCCTTGATTTTATTGTATTTAGTCTTTTCTAGCAAATTTTCCCCTCTATCACTTCTACCTCTTTCCTTCACCTTTTTGCCTACTGACCCCTTAACTCCTGTCTACAGTAGTTTCATTTTCTTCATCCTTTAAAAACAAAACAAAATAAAATTCACAGTTCTTCCATTCCCACTCCATATCTCTCCTCTCCTTCCTAACTCAAAAAAGTGCCACTTGGAGTGACTATTTTCATTTCTTCTTTTCTATATTTTCTGCTGTCTGCTTTTTTACCTCATTATGCATCTTTTAAGGAAGGCTCGTTGTCAACATCTTGTATTAGGTAGAGTATCAGAGTTGGAGACAGGAATGCCTGGACTCAAATCCTACCCTTGTTGTTTGCTAGATATGTAACTATATGGACAAACTTTAATTCTCTTAGACTGCTTCCTTACTTATAAAACAGAGATAATAGGAGTTTCTACCAAATATGTTTGTTATAAGGCTCAAATGATATATAGAAGGCACATTGAAGATGTTAAAAGTATTATGAAAATATGAATTATTTTTATTCAGTCTAACAAATTTAAACTGAAATGAATTTTATTATTCAATATTTTGATGTTTCAAGGACTTTTAATTTTATCACTGTGCATATTCATAGAATCTGAGAGTTGGCCGGACCTTCATAGCCTTCAAGTCTAACCCATATAAAAAGAAAACCTCTACTATAACCTAACAAATATTTAACCAGCTTCTGCTTATAGTTGCTTGGTGCAATAATGTTAGAAAGCTTTTTCTGACAATAAGCCTAAATTTGCCTATTTCTACCTTCCAAAAAAATTTATCCTGGCTTCTGGGGGATAAACAAAAGAGGTCTAATTATTCCATGTGACAGTCTTACAGATACTTGAAGCAGCTAAAATTTCCCCTCTGAGTCCTCCTTTTTAAGCTAAACATCTCTTATTTCTTCAACTGATTTCAAAATTATCTTCATTTAAGGCCCTTTACCATACTAGTTTCTGTCCTCCAGATAATCTCCAATTTACCAGTGCCCATCTTAAACTGTGGTGCCCCAAACTGAACATAATACTCTAAATATAATCCAAGAAGGGCAGAGCACCTTGGTATAGTTACCCCGCTATGCTGAGGAATCACGTCTCTTTTAACGTAACCTCAGATACCAATAGCTACAACATTTATTCTATTATACAAATCTCTATCCTTCAATGAGTAGTAGATAATTTTTGAGAGTTGCTATGGCCCAAAATTTCATTAACCTGTAACCATTCTGGTGATAGGTTCCTTATGTAGTTTGGTCCTCAGATAACAGAAGCAGTCTATCATTATTCCTTTCTTATAACCTTTTGAGCATGAATTTGCCATAAAAGGTAACTTCTATGGCACAATGAAACATCAGAGTAGGATTTCAAACCTATAATATTAATATTAAGAATTAAGTTACTAGTAAGGTGATCATTCTTGTAAAAATAATTTTAATACTTTTTTGTGTCTTCTGTCATTTTATTCTTCAATACAGTTCTTTGAGGTTCCATTTGATTCAAATATGACTAGAACAAAGAACAGACCTCTGGTTCGAGGACAGATCAGGTAAAGTAATTTTTTTTATGTGAATAAAACATCAATCTTACTCTTTTTATGTTCTGTTTTTTCTGTTGCTTTAGAGGCATCTAGATGGTGTAGTGGATAGAATTCTGGGCTTGAAGTCAGAAAGACGAGTTAAAATACAGCTTAAGACACTTAATAGCTATGTATACTTAAATAAGCCACTTAACTTTTACTGCCTCAGTTTCCTCAATCATAAAAAGAAAATATTGGTAATACTTACCTCACAGAGTTATTATGAGGATGAAGTAAGATAATATTTGTAAAGCACTTGTGTAACCTAGTATGTGCTATATAAGTGCTTATTCCCATTCCATTCCCTTGTATGGTTTAGATTAGCATTCCCTCAAAAAACTTAAAGTAGGCACACCTCTAAAAATTGGTATAACTAATAAAATAGTCTCCATTAGAAACCAGAATATCACACAATGCATTTAAATTCTCAAAAGGTTTATCAAGTGTTGGGGAAACAAGGTAATATGATACAATGCAGTTTTTCTCAAATATAATATTAGAGCATAGTGGTAGTCTCACAGTCTCATGGTGGTAGAGATCCAGGCAAGTACCATTAGCACTAATGATTTGCAAACAAATCTGTACTTCAATTAGAAGAAATATTTAATCAAACAATTAATAAAGTCATGTATTCAAAATTAAATTGTTGCTACCTCCCTGCTTTTTTCTTGCAAATATAATACATTAAAATTTAAAAGGCATGTAAATTTTTATGACCACCAATGAACAGAAGTAGTTTACTTGTAGTACTTTAATTGACATTTTCTTCATTCCCTTTCCAAGCCTAATGTAAAAAATAGAAGGCTGCAATAAAAATTAAAAATTGTAAGGATTAATTTGGCTTTCATAAACCAAGCAAAATCTTACCTTAGTGATATTTAAAATTAAGCATAAAAACAAATATAGGTATGATAGATTACATAAATGACAATATGTTAAAATGAAGTATATGCACTGTATTTAATTAAAATAATGGCCATCCCCTAAAATGAGAAGTTCTTCACAGGAAAATGCCATTTTCATTAAAATCATTATGCAGAATTACTCTTTTTTAATTATCATGTCTAATTCCTTGTGACCCTATTTGATATTTTCTAGAAAAAGATAGTGGTTTGCCATTTCCTTCTCCAATTCATTTTACAAACAAGAAAACTGAGACAAGCAGGGTTAAATAACATGTTCAGGGTCATACAGCTAGTTAGTGCCTGAGATTATATTTGAACTGAGGAAAATAAGTCTTCTTAACTCCAGGTCTGGCACTTTATCTTCTGTGCCTTTTAGCTGTCCCATACGAGTATGTTTAATATATAACATGAAGACCTGAGTGACAAAAGAGTAGTGTTTATGGCAGAGTTTTCCTGACTAAGAGACAAGGGAGAGAGCCCCAACTACTATGGTGGCAGATATAAGCACATTCATACAGCTGACTGCATTCCAGGTAGTAGAAGATGGAGGGAGATGTTTAGTGGGGAATTCCTATGGGTTTCACATTCAGCCTCTCTTATTGTGGACAAAGGCTATTGAAGTAGGACTATAGTAAAGACTTTAATGTAAAGGAACCAGATTTTTATGATTGTTGTAGTTATTCTTGTTTGGGTTTTTTTTTTTTGGGGGGGGGAGGGAGGGAAGTATAGAGGATTACCTCCTTATATTCAAGCTAATATGTAAGATGATTTTTAGCATGGACTCTTTATAACTAGAGTCTGCACAGAAGCCAGACTGGAACATATTTCAATACTTGAAGGAGCTATGGTGTTCCCATTATGAATGTTCATTTTATTGATGGATATTGAATTCCTCTATAACTTTATAGATAAACTTGTAGAGTTACTATAACTGACACATTTATTATCCTTAACCAAAATAGTATAGTGTTAAATATCATCAAACTTAGTTTAATTTTAAATGACAAGCATTTAATCTGCACTGAAAGCCTTTCCAGCTTGTTAGGATCTACCAGAACTTATAATACGTTAAAATTATTATAGAACCAAGCCATGATCTGATGAAACATCAAAATAGTAATTTATCTGAAGAGCCAGTAATATATACCACCCCACTTACCATGCTATCTTATTATATGTACATATGTGTGTGTATTTTATGTAATACTAAACTGCCATTTGAGTACTTGATTACCTTGTCAAAAACTAGATACCATGTGACTGCCAAAATGGTTCATATTTCCCTATGACATTATAATTAATTTTACTTCATCTCATAGACTTTCCAAATCTAACCATAAATTTGTGCTTGGACATTAATAGTGATTCTGTTTACAAAAAGTGAATAATATTTATTTATTTAATATTTCTCTCCTTTGCCAATATTATGCTATGTTTGAAAATTAAGGTGAGCTGAGAGACAAAGTTTAACATGATTAACATGTTTAACATGATTAACAATAAATTGGATCTATGGCCTCTCAGTAACCAGAGAAATTGAGTGAGGACTGACAGGGTCTTTTATGGCAGTTAGCAAGATAAGAAAGGAAAATCTGAATCAAAATGGGAGGTCTTCTTCTGATTGGTATGGATAATAGTCAGAATTGACATTACCTCATTTTCTGAAACCCACTTAACCACACCCAAGACATAGATTTGAGACTAGGATACTTAGGTGATAGGAGCTGTCTTCAGGTATGAGTGTTAGGTTAATCTAATTTCTTTGGAAAGTGAGTAATAGATAAGGTTATGAAGATGGAGAGAAATACAAGACAAAAACTTAATCTTTAGGCAAGTTTTTTTAGGAGGAGGGTGAGGTTTACAAGGGGAAGGAATCATGAAAGGGAATATTAAGTTTAGCTGATTAAGTCTTAGGAAAATATAATTAAAATTTGTTTTCAATTTTATGATTACTATGGAGTAATAGCAGTTATTCTGATATTCATATAAAAGAAGCTTTAAACACTGACCTTGTAACTTATGAGTAGTGAGCAGTGGAAAAAATATGAAACTATTAAAAATTAAAACCAGTTAGTCTTCATTAAATTGAGAAGTTGATGAAAAATGCTGTCCATCTCCAGAAAAAGAACCATTGGAGCCTGAATGCAAAACAAAGTATACTTTTTAAAAACCTTTATTTATTTTGGCTTTTTTGGTGGGGGGGGAGGGAGGGTGAGAGAGTCTGTTTTCTTTTACAGCATGATAATATGGAAATATGTTTTAATGAGTATATATACGAATTAGATTCCTTGCCTTCTAAATGAGGGGGAAGAAGAAGATGGGAGAGAAAATTTGAAACTCATAATTTTAAAAGTTAATAATTGTTTTTATATGTAATTAAGGTAAAAATAAAATCTCATACCAAGATAAGATCAAAATGGGTCCATGACCTAGGCATAAAGAACGAGATTATAAATAAATTAGAGGAATATAGAATAGTTTATCTCTCAGACTTGTGGAGGAGAAAGAAATTTGTGACCAAAGATGAACTAGAGACCATTACTGATCACAAAATAGAAAATTTTGATTACATCAAATTAAAAAGCCTTTGTACAAACAAAACTAATGCAAACAAGATTAGAAGGGAAGCAACAAACTGGGAAAACATCTTCACAGTTAAAGGTTCTGATAAAGGCCTCATTTCCAAAATACATAGAGAACTGACTCAAATTTATAAGAAATCAAGCCATTCTCCAATTGATAAATGGTCAAAGGATATGAACAGACAATTTTCACAGGATGAAATTGAAACTATTACCACTCATATGAAAGAGTGTTCCAAATCATTATTGATCAAAGAAATGCAAATTAAGACAACTCTGAGATACCACTACACACCTGTCAGATTGGCTAAGATGACAGGAAAAAATAATGATGAATGTTGGAGGGGATGCGGGAAAACTGGGACACTAATGCATTGCTGGTGGAGTTGTGAACAAATCCAACCATTCTGGAGAATAATCTGGAATTATGCCCAAAAAATTATCAAATTGTGCATACCCTTTGATCCAGCAGTGTTTCTATTGGGCTTAAATGTTTGTAGCAGCCCTATTTGTAGTGGCTAGAAACTGGAAAATGAATGGATGCCCATCAATTGGAGAATGGCTGGGTAAATTGTGGTATATGAATGTTATGGAATATTCTTGTTCTGTAAGAAATGAACCAGCAGGATGAATACAGAGAGGACTGGCGAGACTTACATGAACTGATGCTAAGTGAAATGAGCAGAACCAGGAGATCATTATACACTTCGACAACGATATTGTATGAGGACATATTTTGATGGAAGTGGATTTCTTTGACAAAGAGACCTAACTGAGTTTCAATTGATAAATGACGGACAAAAGCAGCTACACCCAAAGAAAGAACACTGGGAAACGAATGTGAACTATCTGCATTTTTGTTTTTCTTCCCGGGTTATTTATACCTTCTGAATCCAATTCTCCCTATGCAACAAGAGAACTGTTCAGTTCTGCAAACATATATTGTATCTAGGATATACTGCAACATATCCAACATATAAAGGACTGCTTGCCATCTAGGGGAGGGGATGGAGGGAGGGAGGGGAAAAAAATCGGAACAGAAACGAGTGCAAGGGATAATGGTGTAAAAAAAATTACCCTGGCATGGATTCTGTCAATATAAAGTAATTATTAAATAAAAATTTAAAAAAACAAAAACAAAAACAAAAAAAAATAAAATAAAATAAAATAAAATCTCAAGTATATTTTTTTTAAAAGGAATTATCCTCCAGATGCCTATCTACTCCTTTCTTTCCTTCCCCCACACACTAAACGGCACTAGCTAAAACTGAGAACGATCATTTAAACTTTTTTTTCTTTATTAAAGCTTTTTATTTTTCATAATATATATATGGATAATTCTTCAACATTAGCCCTTTGAAAACCTTGTATTCCAGTTTTCCCTCCCTTCTTCTACCCCTCTCTAAAGGTCAAATATGGTAGAAATAAATCCAATTATAATTAATTAACTAATTATATGAAATATATTTTATGTATAATATATATTATATAATTAAATCCAATATATGTATACATATTTATACAGTTATCTTGCTGCAGAAGTTTTAAATCAAACCAGAAAAAAAAATGCAAGCAAACAACAACAAAAAGAGTGAAAATGCTATGTTGTGAATCACACTCAGTTCCCACAGTTCTTTCTCTGGGTGTAAATGGCTTTCTTCATCACAAGATCATTGGAACTGGTCTGAATCATCTCATTGTTGTAGAGAGCCACGTCCATCAGAATTGATCATCATATAATCTTGTTGTTGCCATGTACAATGATCTCTTGGTTCTGCTCATTTCACTTAACATCAGTTCAGATTAAACTTTAAAGTGAAACTGATATCTTTACCAAAATAAAAACTAAAAAAAGAACAATACCTAATGTATTTCAGTGCTTTCAGATTGCCATCAGCAAATTAAATCAACAAATTATGTTAGGAATATGAATTAATTAAGTGGACAGTTGGGAGAAAGAAAAATTCTCTTTCTTGTTATGTTCATATAGTAAGGGGAAAAAAAGAAAACAAACAAACTTGGCCTGGATTAGAATGAGAATTTGTCTACTTCAGTGAATCTATAATCTCATCTGTTAGGGCCCTCCATTCAGTGACAAAAATAGCAATTTATCAATCTACTCTTATCCTGTATGACTTGCACAAAAGATCCAGGCTTTGGGTTGGAGGGTTTCCTCTAGATCTCTTCCCATTGCTTAGATAGCAGTGGAGGATGTAGACTCTCCATTTGTATCCCTTCATGATCTGCTACAGAACTAAGAGGACAATTTATACAGTGAAAACATCATAGAGAAAAACATCTTTTAAAGACATTACATTTCCAGTTAATGCAATCATAAACCACAATTCCAGAAGACTAAAGAAAAATTGTGTGACTCACTTCCTTACCAGAGAGGTGAGGAATTTAAAATACTGAATGAGGCACATATTTTTTTGGGTGTGTCCAATGTGCTAATTTGTTTTGCTGAATTATATATATTTTGATTATTTTGGTAATGTCAATGATTATTTTTCATTTGGGGAGGGGACAATAAGAGAAAAAGAGAAATGTTTATAAAAATTTAAGTATGTGTATTTTATTTATACACACACACACACACACTGTCTAACATAGTTTTAATAGATATATATGGAAAATATCTGACTACATAAGTAGTTAACAAAGATGAATCTAATAAGTGGAATGGCCCTTAAAAAGCTCAGAATGAACCAAGATTGTTGTGAATTCCAAAAGCAATAAAAAGAGCTCCTCCCCACTTTTAAATCTCTATTGATTGAAGGAGAGAAGATGATCTAGAAGCAGCAGTAGTACCTAAGATTATGTGTAGTTGATACTGATACCTATTGAAAGGAAGAAAGCAGAATGAATTATTTCATCTGTAAATTTCCTTTACCAACAAGAAAGCATGATATTTTTGGTTTATTTTGTTTTTTTCTTATTAGTTACAAGACTAAGCAGTGGTAGGCAGTGACAGTGTTATTTTAAAAAAAGAGCATCAATAAAATATTTCTAAAGAAAAAAATTGAAAGCAAAAAAAATTTTAATTTATACATAAACTTAGTTCTTTGTTAAGAAAACCTGATAAAATAGGTTATCCCTTAGTTAGTTTTTAAAAAAGAGATTATTGTGTAATATGCCATCTGTCTTCTAAAGTCATGGATGGCCATTTCATCAATCACAGTTTTTTAAGTCCTTCAGAGTTCATTTTCAAACATTTGTTTCTAGTCATTCTAGTTCATTGACTGAACTCATTCATCACCCCTTCCTTTCCTCCCATATTACCAATAGTGAGATGGTTCTAGGACCTAGTCGACCCAAGGACACTGTACACAGCTTAATGACACAAGCCATCCTCACACCTTAGACCCTCCTTCCCTCTTTCCAGTACTAGGAAGACTTCTATTTAAGAATTTGTGTACTATGCCATTTGATGCATAAATATTTAATACTGATCATTATATGTGATACCTTTTACCAAATTTGGTAAGAAGAGATTAATAAAACTGAAAGTAAGAACACCATTGAACTTTAGGGAAAAAAAAAACTAGAAACTAGTTTTTGGGGCAGGGAAGGAGGAATGGTAGAGGAAATAGAATACTTGAATAGCCTTATCTTAGAAAAAGAAATTGAACAAGCCATCAATATCAAACCATGAATTCACATGTAGCCCTGGGAATTTTTTCTTAGAGAGCTCATTCTACTAAACATTTAAAGCAGAGTAGGTCAGTAAATTTCCAGAATTCTCTAGACTTCTTCCACAAATACAATAAATTTACACCTCAGGATGAATATAGACTGGTGAAAAATCAAGAAGAGTTAGGGCAGAACAGGGGTTCTCAAGGTACTAGTCAAGAACATTAGAAGAAAGACCCCAGGTCAGGGATTAACTAGAGTAAAGTGCAAACACCTCTAGACTAGCTCTGCAGAAACAACAAATGGGAACCTTAGGGCTAGTTGGGTTTGGTTGGAGCTCAGCAGGAACCACAGAAATTTTTACCTCCCAGATCGCATGGGAAGTCCATGGTCTGAGTCCAAGAAGATTGAGGGAACCTCAGCTGATTAGGAATGCCAGGCCCAGCTGTGCTGCAGAGATATGATCCTGGACCAGAATGAATCAGAAAACCAAGTGAGTGCAGAACCAAGGGAGCAGGGACATTGTTGGCTGTCCATTTGCAGGAGGGCAGAGTTCTTGGTTTGGCGTTAAAGGATGGGGAGAGACTAAAGTGAAGCTAGAGACACCAGCTCCCACCCCACAATTAGAGGTGCTTATATTAATATTTCTCATTTTTAAAAAATAAACCAGCAAAGAAGAAAGAACCCAACCACAGAAACTTAATATGGCAAGACCAGGGTTCATCTTCAGAGGACAGTGAAGTAAAAAAGCAGATGCTGCAAAGCTTTTGTCAAATTATGACATTCAGTCCTACTTTAAAAAAAAAAAAAAAAAAAAAAAAGAACACTATAAAGCTAGGATTGGGGGAGAAGGAGGAATGGAACTTTCCTTAAAATGATAAGTAGTATCTATCTAAAACTATTAGCCATTGGACGTGGCTCTTTTCAACAATGAGGAAATTCAAGCTAGTTCTAATAGCTTTGTGATGGAGAGACCCATCTGTAGCCAAAAAGAAGACTGTGGGAACTGAAGGTGGATCACCTTTTTTGTTGTTGTTTGTGTGATTTTTTTCTTTCTCTCTTTTTTTCTTTTTGATCTGATTTTTCTTGTGCTGCATGATAATTGTGGATAAAAAAATTGGATATATTTAACATATAGTGAATTACTTGCTGTCTAGGGGAAGGGGGAGAAAAGGAGGTCATAGGATATTTTATCTGTCAGATCTATGGATAAGGGAAGATTTTATGACCAAACAACAGGTAAAGAACATTACAGAATACAAAATAGATAATTTTGATTACATGAAATTAAAAAATCTTGTACAAACAAACCAAATGCAACCAAGGTTGGAAGGAAAGCAGAAAACTGGAAAAGGGAGTAGAGAGGGTTTTATAGCAATTTTTTCTGATAAAGATTTCATATCTCAAAATGAAGTCAAATTTATAAGAATAATATTAGTCTTCTATTGATAAATGGTCAAAGGATTATAACAGGAAGTTTTCAGACAAATTAATCAAAATTATAATTATCACAAATGCTCTAAGTTGTTATTGATTAGAGAAATGAAAAGAAAAACAACTTTTGAGATATCACCACACACCTATCATATTGGAAAATAGAATAGGGTAATAACAAATGTTGGGACAATGTGGGAAAATTGAGACACTGATGACATTGTTGGTAGAGTTGTGAACTGCTCTAACCATGTTAGAAAACAGTTTGGAACTATACCGAAAGGATTATAAAACTGTGCATACTCTTTGACCCAGCAGTGCTACAACTAGGTCTGTTTCCCATAGAGATCAAAGAAAAAGGGGAAAGGACTAATTTATACAGAAATATTTATAGCAGTTTTTTGTTGCTGTTGTTCTTGTTGACTAAGAATTGGAAATTGAGGGGATGCCCATCAAGTAGGGAATGGCTAAACAAGTTGTAATGTATAATTTTGTTGGAATACTTTTGTGCTCGAAGAAATGATGGGCAAAAAACATAAACTGATGGCAATTGAAATGAGCAGAACTAGAGTATTGTATATATACTAATATCAATATTGCAATGATGATTGTGAATAACTTAGGTATTCTCAGCAATACAGTGATCCAAGACAATTCCGAAGAACTTAATGATGAAAAATTCTTGTTTACTTTTTTCTTTTCTTTTTTTTACCTGTGTTTTCTTTTGTAACATGGTTAATATGGAAATAATTTTTCATATATATGTAACTATAGCTGCTTGTAGTCTTAAGGAGGGATTTAGGGAGGGAGGGAGAGAATTTGGAACTCAAAAATTTAAATTACCTTATCTTAGAAAAAGAAATTGAACAAGCTAGCAGTGAGCATAACTTTATGTCTCTGAAGAATTTTTTGATAATTTTATTAAAATAGTTTTCATGTATGTCTTGGCAGGGAGACTTCAGAGTAAGTTATTTCTTTTAATAATAGCTTTTTATTTTCAAAATACATGCAAAGAATGTTAAAAACATTCACCCTTGCAAAACCTCATATTCCAAATTTTTCTCTTTTTCCCTAGACAGCAAGTAATCTATTATAGTTTAAACATATACAATTCTTCTATACATATTTCCACATTTATCTTGCTGCCAAAAAAAATCAGATCAAAAGGGGCGGAAAATTTTAGAAAGAAAAAAAATCAAGCAAACAACAATCAAAAAGGTGAAAATACTCTGTTATGATCCACATTCAGTCTCTGTAGGCCTCTTTGTGCATACAGATGGCTCTCTCTATCATAAGTCTTTTGGAATTGGCCTGAATCACAGTTGAAAAGAGCCAAGTCTGTCATAGTTGATCTTCACATAATCTTGTTATTATTGTGTACAATGCTCTCTTGGTTCTACTCACTTCACTTAGCATCAGTTCATGTAAGTCTCTCCAGACCTTTCTGAAATCATCCTGCTGATCGTTTCTTGTAGAACAATAATACTTCATCACATTCATACACCATAATTTATTTGGCTATTCCCATACTCATGGGTATTCACTTACTTTCCAGTTCCTTGTCTTCAGTTATTTTGAAAAGCAATTTCTTCTTCTCTTTTTTGGCTGGTTTTCTTCCTCAGAAGTCTGCTTTGCTTCTGACTGCTATCTCATTCTCTCCTTTTTTATTCATCATTAAGATTAATTTCTATACTCAGCTGTGGGTATTTGTATGCATTCTTCCTTTTTGAATTAGTTCTTATGAGAGTAGAGTTCAAGAGTTCTTTAATTTCCTCTTCAATCCCGTTTCTCCCTTGTAAAAACTTTTCTTTGCTTGCCTCTTTTATGTAAGATAATCTTCCCTCCTTTCACTTCTTATTTCTCCTCTTGCATCCCTCTTACCATCCCATTCTGCTATTAAAATCATCCCAGTATAATAGACTCACCCCATTTCTTCTGTCTAAGAATGTCTTCTAACTTTACTTATAATAATAATAATAATGTTCTTAGGGATTACATGTATCATATTTTCACTTTGGAGTGAAGCAGTTTAACCTTAAGACTTTTGTAATTTCTTATTCATACTTGCCTTTTTTTTTTGCTTCTTTTGAGTCTCATTTTTGACTATCAGATTTTCTATTCACTTTATCTTTTTATTATGAATGCTTGCATGTCCTCTACTTCATGAAATAGCAATATTTTCCCTTGTAGGATTATGCTCAGTTGTTCTGGATAGGTTATTATTAGTTGCATTTCTAGCTCCTTGGCTTTCTCAAAATAGCATGATTTTGGGTATGGCTCCATGATTACTTCTTTCTTTTTGACTGCTTGCAGTATTTTCTCTTTTACCTGAAGGAATTTTGCTATTATACTTCTGAGAGTTTTCATTTTAGAATTTCTTTTAAGAGATGATTTTCAGGAAGTGGGTTCTTTCTATTTCTTTTGTTCTATTGTCACAAGAAAGCTAAACAGTTTTCCTTTATAATTACTTGAAATGTATTTTCTAGGCTTCCTTTATTGTTGTTGTTGTTGCTCTCAGGTAATCCAATAATTCTTAAATCTCCAGGTCAGTTGTTTTTCCTAGGAGATAGTGCATATTTCTTTTTTTCCCCATTCTTTTGACTTTGTTTTATTGTTTCTTGATAGCTCATGGACATTAGCTTCTACATGATAAATTATGATTTTTAGGGAGCTATTTTCTTTAGTGAGATTTTGTACCTTTTTGACATTTTGTCACTTATGATTTTTGAGGTGTTGTTTTCTTCAGTATTTTTTGAGCCTCTTAACAAACTATTAATTCTTTCTTTTTTTTTTTTCTTTTTGCACTAATTTTTCTCCATTTTTCATCTATGGCTTTCATTTGATAAAATTGTGGGGGTGGGGTGGGGGAAAAGACACTTTTTATCCCTTTCTTTTGCTCTTCTAGAAATTATTATTGGGTTTCTGCCCAAACTATATTTTTCTTTCAGGTTTTTTTTTTAATTTTATTTGATTTAATAATGACTTTATTTTGACAGAATCCATGCCAGGGTAATTTTTTGCAACATTATCCCTTGCACGCGCTTATGTTTCGATTTTTCCCCTTCCTCCCTCCGCCCCCTCCCCAAGATGGCAAGCAGTCCTATCTATGTTAGATATGTGGCAGTATATCCTAGATACAATATAAGTTTGCAGAACTGAACAGTTCTCTTGTTGCACAGGGAGAATTGGATTCAGAAGGTAAAAATAACTCGGGAAGAAAATCAAAAATGCAAATAGTTCATATTCGTTTCCCAGTGTTCTTTCTTTGGGCATAGCTGTTTCTGTCCATCATTTATCCATTGAAATTCAGGTCTCTTTGTCAAAGAAATCCACTTCCATCAAAATACATCCTCATACAATATCGTTGTCGAACTGTATAATGATCTCCTGGTTCTGCTCATTTCACTTAGCATCAGTTCATGTAGCTCTCTCCATGCCACTCTGTATTCATCCTGCTGGTCATTCCTTACAGAGCAATAATATTCCATAATATTCATATACCACAATTTACCCAGCCATTCTCCAATTGATAGGCATCCATTCATTTTCCAGTTTCTAGCCACTACAAACAGGGTTGCCACAAACATTTTGGCACATACAGGTCCCTTTCCCTTTTTTAGTATCTCTTTGGGGTATAAGCCCAATAGAAACACTGCTGGATCAAAGGGTATGCACATTTTGATAACTTTTTGGGCATAATTCCAGATTGCTCTCCAGAATGGTTGGGTTCGTTTACAACTCCACCAACAATGCACCAGTGTCCCAGTTTTCCCGCATTCCCTCCAACATTTATCATTATTTTTTCCTGTCATCTTAGCCAATCTGACAGATGTATAGTGGTATCTCAGAGTTGTCTTAATTTGCATTTCTCTGATCAATAGTGATTTGGAACACTCTTTCATATGAGTGGTAATAGTTTCAGTTTCATCATCTGAAAATTGTCTGTTCGTATCCTTTGACCATTTATCAACTGGAGAATGCCTTGGTTTCTTACAAATTAGGGTCAGTTCTCTATATATTTTGAAAATGAGGCCTTTATCAGAACCTTTAACTGTAAAGATGTTTTCCCAGTTTGTTGCTTCCCTTCTAATCTTATTTGCATCCATTCTGTTTGTACAAAGACTTTTTAATTTGATATAATCAAAATTTTCTATTTTATGATCAGTAATGGTCTCTAGTTCATCTTTGGTCACAAATTTCTTTCTCCTCCACAAGTCTGAGAGATAATCTATCCTATGTTCCTCTAATTTATTTATAATCTCGTTCTTTATGCCTAGGTCATGGACCCATTTTGATCTTATCTTGGTATATGGTGTTAAGTGTGGGTCCTTGCCTAATTTCTGCCATACTAATTCCCAGTTATCCCAGCATTTTTTATCAAATAATGAATTCTTATCCCAAAAGTTAGACTCTTTGGGTTTGTCAAACCCTAGATTGCTATAGTTGACTATTCTGTCTTGTGAACCTAACCTTTTCCACTGATCAATTAATCTATTTCTTAGCCAATACCAAATGGTTTTGGTGACTGCTGCTTTATAATATAATTTTAGATCAGGTACAGCTAGACCACTTCATTTGATTTTTTTTTCATTAATTCCCTTGAGATTCTCGACTTTTTATTGTTCCATATGAATTTTGTTGTTATTTTTTCTAGATCATTAAAATATTTTCTTGGAAGTCTGATTGGTATAGCACTAAATAAATAGATTAGTTTAGGGAGTATCGTCATCTTTATTATATTCGCTCGGCCGATCCAAGAGCACTTAATATTTTTCCAATTATTTAAGTCTGACTTTATTTGTGTGGAAACTTTTTTGTAATTTTGCTCAAATAATTCCTAACTTTCCTTTGGTAGGTAGATTCCCAAATATTTTATGCTATCAACAGTTATTTTGAATGGAATTTCTCTTTGTATCTCTTGCTCTTGGATTTTGTTGGTGGTGTATAAAAATGTTGAGGATTTATGGGGATTTATTTTGTATCCTGCTACTTTGCTAAAATTATGAATTATTTCTAATAGCTTTTTAGTAGAATCTCTGGGGTTCTCTAGGTATACCATCATATCATCTGCAAAGAGTGATAGTTTGGTTTCCTCATTGCCTACTCTAATTTCTTTAATCTCTTTCTCGACTCTTATTGCACAGGCTAGTGTTTCTTTTTTTTTTTTTTAATTTTTATTTAATAATTACTTTATATTGACACTTGTTTCTGTTCCGATTTTTTTTCCCTCCCTCCCTCCACGCCCTCCCCTAGATGGCAAGCAGTCTTTTATATGTTGGATATGTTGTAGTATATCCTAGATACAATATATGTTTGCAGAACCGAACAGTTCTCTTGTTGCATAGGGAGAATTGGATTCAGAAGGTATAAATAACCCGGGAAGAAAAACAAAAATGCAGATAGTTCACATTCGTTTCCCAGTGTTCTTTCTTTGGGTGTAGCTGCTTTTGTCCGTCATTTATCAATTGAAACTCAGGTCTCTTTGTCAAAGAAATCCACTTCCATCAAAATATGTCCTCATACAATATCGTTGTCGAAGTGTATAATGATCTCCTGGTTCTGCTCATTTCACTTAGCATCAGTTCATGTAAGTCTCGCCAGTCCTCTCTGTATTCATCCTGCTGGTCATTTCTTACAGAACAAGAATATTCCATAACATTCATATACCACAATTTACCCAGCCATTCTCCAATTGATGGGCATCCATTCAGTTTCCAGTTTCTAGCCACTACAAACAGGGCTGCTACAAACATTTTGGCACGTACAGGTCCCTTTCCCTTCTTTAGTATTTCTTTGGGATATAAGCCCAGTAGAAACACTGCTGGATCAAAGGGTATGCACAATTTGATAATTTTTTGGGCATAATTCCAGATTGCTCTCCAGAATGGTTGGATTTGTTCACAACTCCACCAACAATGCATTAGTGTCCCAGTTTTCCCGCATCCCCTCCAACATTCATCATTGTTTTTTCCTGTCATCTTAGCCAATCTGACAGGTGTGTAGTGGTATCTCAGAGTTGTCTTAATTTGCATTTCTCTGATCAATAATGATTTGGAACACTCTTTCATATGAGTGGTAATAGTTTCAATTTCATCCTCTGAAAATTGTCTGTTCATATCCTTTGACCATTTATCAATTGGAGAATGGCTTGATTTCTTATAAATTTGAGTCAGTTCTCTATATATTTTGGAAATGAGGCCTTTATCAGAACCTTTAACTGTGAAGATGTTTTCCCAGTTTGTTGCTTCCCTTCTAATCTTGTTTGCATTAGTTTTGTTTGTACAAAGGCTTTTTAATTTGATGTAATCAAAATTTTCTATTTTGTGATCAGTAATGGTCTCTAGTTCATCTTTGGTCACAAATTTCTTTCTCCTCCACAAGTCTGAGAGATAAACTATTCTATGTTCCTCTAATTTATTTATAATCTCGTTCTTTATGCCTAGGTCATGGACCCATTTTGATCTTATCTTGGTATATGGTGTTAAGTGTGGGTCCATGCCTAATTTCTGCCATACTAATTTCCAATTATCCCAGCAGTTTTTATCAAATAATGAATTCTTTTCCCAGAAGTTAGGGGCTTTGGATTTGTCAAACACTAGATTGCTATAGTTGACTATTCTGTCTTGTGACCCTAACCTTTTCCACTGATCAACTAATCTATTTCTTAGCCAATACCAAATGGTTTTGGTGACTGCTGCTTTATAATATAATTTTAGATCAGGTACAGCTAGACCACTTCATTTGATTTTTTTTTTCATTAATTCCCTTGAGATTCTCGACTTTTTATTGTTCCATATGAATTTTGTTGTTATTTTTTCTAGATCATTAAAATATTTTCTTGGAAGTCTGATTGGTATAGCACTAAATAAATAGATTAGTTTAGGGAGTATCGTCATCTTTATTATATTCGCTCGGCCGATCCAAGAGCACTTAATATTTTTCCAATTATTTAAGTCTGACTTTATTTGTGTGGAGACTTTTTTTATAATTTTGCTCATATAATTCCTGACTTTCCTTTGGTAGGTAGATTCCCAAATATTTTATGGTATCAACAGTTATTCTGAATGGAATTTCTCTTTGTATCTCTTGCTATTGGGTTTTGTTGGTGGTGTATAAAAATGCTGAGGATTTATGGGGATTTATTTTGTAGCCAGCTACTTTGCTAAAATTATGAATTATTTCCAATAGCTTTTTAGTAGAATCTCTGGGGTTCTCTAGGTGTACCATCATATCATCTGCAAAGAGTGATAGTTTGGTTTCCTCATTGCCTACTCTAATTCCTTTAATATCTTTCTCGACTCTTATTGCCGAGGCTAGTATTTCTAATACAATATTGAATAATAATGGTGATAGTGGGCAACTTTGCTTCACTCCAGATCTTAGTGAGAAAGGTTCCAGTTTTTCCCCATTGCATATGATGCTTACTGAAGGTTTTAAATATATGCTCCTGACTATTTTAAGGAAAAGTCCTTTTATTCCTATGCTCTCAAGTGTTTTTATTAGGAATGGCTGTTGGATTTTATCAAATGCTTTTTCTGCATCTATTGAGATGATCCTATGGTTTTTGTTTGTTTGGTTCTTGATATAGTCAATTATGCTAATAGTTTTCCTAATATTGAACCAGCCCTGCATTCCTGGTATAAATCCTACTTGGTCATAGTGTATTATCCTGGGGATGATTTTCTGTAATCTTTTTGCTAATATTTTATTTAAGATTTTAGCATCAATATTCATTAGGGAGATTGGTCTATAATTTTCTTTCTCTGTTTTCAGCCTACCTGGTTTAGGTATCAGTACCATGTCTGTGTCATAAAAGGAGTTTGGTAGGACTCCTTCATCCCTATTTTTTCAAATAGTTTATTTAGCATTGGAGTTAATTGATCTTTAAATGTTTGATAGAGTTCGGGTGTAAATCCATCTGGTCCTGGGGATTTTTTCTTAGGGAGTTGATTGATAGTTTGTTCTATTTTTTTTTCTGAGATGGGAGTGTTTAGGATATTTACTTCTTCCTCTGTTAGTTTAGGCAAGCTATATTTTTGGAGGTATTCTTCTATTTCATTTAAGTTGTCGAATTTATTGGCGTAAAGTTGGGCAAAGTAACTCCTAATTATTGCTCTAATTTCCTCTTCGTTAGTGGTGAGTTCTCCCTTTTCATTTTTAAGACTAACTATTTGATTTTTCTCTTTCCTTTTTTTAATCAGATTTACTAAGGGTTTGTCTATTTTGTTGGTTTTTTCATAGAACCAACTCTTAGTTTTATTAATTAATTCAATAGTTTTTTTAACTTTCAATTTTATTGATCTCTCCTTTTATTTTTAGAATTTCAAGTTTAGTGTTTGACTGGGGGTTTTTAATTTGTTCCTTTTCTAGCATTCTTATTTGCAAGCCCAATTCATTGACCTTCTCTTTCTCTATTTTATACAAATAGGCCTCTAGAGATATGAGATTTCCCCTTATTACCACTTTGGCTACATCCCATACATTTTGGTATGATGTCTCATTATTATCGTTTTCTTGGTGACGTTATTAATTATGTCTATAATTTGCTGTTTCACCCAATCATTCTTTAGTATGAGATTATTTAGTTTCCAATTATTTTTTGGTCTACTTTCCCCTGGCTTTTTGTTGAATGTAATTTTCATTGCATCGTGGTCTGAAAAGGATGCATTTACTATTTCTGCCTTACTGCATTTGAGTTTGAGGTTTTTAATGTCCTAATATATGGTCAATTTTTATATAAGTTCCATGAATTGCTGAAAAGAAGGTGTATTCCTTTCTGTCCCCATTACATTTTCTCCAGAGATCTATCATATCTAATTTTTCTAGTATTCTATTTATCTCTTTGACTTCTTTCTTATTTATTTTGTGGTTTGATTTATCTAATTCTGAGAGTGCAAGGTTGAGATCTTCCACTATTATAGTTTTGCTGTCTATTTCTTCTTGCAGCTCTCTTAATTTCTCTTTTAAGAATTTAGATGCTACACCACTTGGTGCATATATGTTTAATATAGATACTGCTTCATTTTTCATTCTACCCTTTAGCAAGATATAGTGCCCTGCCTTATCTCTTTTGATTAGATCAATTTTTGCTTTAGTTTGATCTGAGATCAGGATGGCTACCCCTGCTTTTTTGACTTCACCTGAAGCATAGTAGATTTTGCTCCAACCTTTTACTGTAAACAACGTATTGTAGGATTCTGGCTTTTAATCCATTCTGCTAACAGCTTCCTCTCTATGGAGGAGTTTACCCCGTTCACATTTATGGTTAAAATGACCAATTCTGTATTACTTGCCATCTTGTTAACCCCGGTTTATGCTTTTCTCCCTTCTTACCCCCTTACCCCCCTTCCCAGTATTAAGCTTGTGAGCACCACTTACTTCTCACAGCCCTCCCTTTTTAGTATCCCTCCCCCCCCTTAGAGTTCCTCCCTCTATCTTACCCCTTTCCCTCCTAGTTACCATATTCCCTTCCACTTAGCTTATTCCTTCCCTTTTCACTTTTCCCTTCTCACTTTTCAATGAGATGGGAGAAGTTTCACCATAGATTGAATATGTCTAAAATTTTTCTCTTAAAGCCAATTCTGAAAGCAGTAAAATACTCACTATATTCATCCCCCTCCATTCTTTCTCTCAGATATAATAGGTTTCCTTTGCCTCTTCATGAGATGTAGTACTCCCACTTTCCCCTTTTTCTGGTACAATGTCCTTTCCACATCTAGTTTCTAGAACAAAGTATACATGTATTCTTTATACCTTTTTATAGCCGATATATAGTTCCCAAGATTAATCTTTACCTTTTTAGATTTCTCTTGAGTTCTTATTTGTAGATCAAACTTTTTGTTAAGTTCTGGCTTTTTCATCAAAAATAGGTGAAATTCGCTTACTTCGTTGAATGACTATCTTCTTCCCTGGAAAAAGATGCTCATTCTAGCTGGGTAAGTTATTTTTGGTTGCATACCAAGTTCCTTAGCCTTTTGGAATATCATATTCCAGCCCTTCGATCCTTTAATGTGGATGCTGCTAGATCTTGGGTGATTCTTATTGTGGCTCCTCGATACTTGAATTGGGTTTTTCTAGCCGCTTGCAGTATTTTTCATTCGTCTGAGGGTTCTGGCATTTGGCCACTATATTTCTTGGTGTTTTGATTTTAGGATCCCTTTCAGTGGGTGAGCGATGAATTCTTTCAATGTCTATTTTATCCTCTGTTCCTATGACTTCTGGGCAGTTCTCTTTGATAATTTCCTGGAAAATAGTGTCCAGGCTCTTTTTTTCATCATGCTTTTCTGAGAGTCTGATGATTCTCAGATTGTCTCTCCTGGATCTGTTTTCCAGGTCTGTTGTCTTCCCCAGAAGGTATTTCACATTCTTTTCCATTGTTTGATTTTTTTGGATTTGCTTGACTGATTCTTCTTGTCTCCTCGAGTCATTCAATTCCATTTGTTCGACCCTGATTTTCAGTGAAGTATTTTCTTCACTCACTTTTTAAAGATTTTTTTCTAATTGTCCAATTGATTCTTTTGTTCTATGGAATTTTTTTCCATTTCACCAATTTTGTTTTTTAGAGAGCTGTTTTCTGTTTCCAGTTCACTAATCCTATTTTTCAAGGATTTGATTTCTTTATCCACTCTCTCTTTAAATGAGTGGGATGACTTCTCCAGACTCTTTTGCCAAGCCTCCCTCTCTTTTTCCCATTTTTCTTCTAGCTCTCTTGTGAGAGTCTTTTTAATTTCCTCTATGAGATTCATCTGTGCTGAGGAACAGATGATCTCCTCTTTTGGGGATTCACCTGGAGACTGTCTGTTTTTAGTCTCCTCAGGATTTAGAGTCTGCTCTCTTTCTGTATAGAAGCTGTCAAGAGTTAAAGTCCTCTTCAGTTTCTTGCTCATTCTGTCTAATAATCAAAGACAAACTAGCAAAGAAACAGAAGAAGAAACCCTTGAATGGAGGCTGCTTTCTTTGGGAGAGGGGCTGGGTGGTGTTACCGAGCTTCCTCTACAGACTGCGGTGGGCAGCAGTGAGGCATTAGCCCGACTGTGCTGCCCCTGTGCTCTAAGACTCCAAGAGCGTGCTGAGACACTGTGGGGGAGGGGTGGCCAGGTCCAGAGAGACTCAAGCTGTTTGGGGTTGTATTCTTCACCCCCGGTGTTTTTAGCTTCTCTGCTGGGCTGCTGGCTTGTGCCGGAGCAAAGTATCCAATCCTGTAGCAAAGCTCTCCCCGCAGAGACTGCTGCGATCACGCCCCACCCCCTCTCCACTCTGCTCGGCTCTGAGCTGCCTTCCCTGGTCTCGCTGCCGCTGCCTGTCTGCCCACAGCCTGCTTCTGATCTAAACCCGTCCCTGCCCTCGATCAAAAACAGACCTTTCCTGAAGAGTCTCAAGGATGGCTTCTCTTGGTAACTAATTGTAGGTTTTTTTTCAGTCGAGCATTAATTCAGAGGCTTGTAATGAAATGGATAATGAGAGAAAAATGTGGAGGTTACACAGCTGTGTGCCTCTTCTCCACCATCTTGGCCAGAAGTCCTTCTTTGAGATTTTACTTGTAGGTGTTTTCAACTTCAAGTTTGTGTCTGATAATTCCTTATCATCATAGTAACTTTTTATGATCGAGTTCTTTTTTCATTTAACTCTTCTTTCCAGCCTTTTTTTTTTTTTTTTTTTTTTTGACTTTGGACTTCATTTTGACTTGGGTATTGATCATCTCTGAGGATTAGGGGGAATATTTGGCATAAGCTTCTGTCTTTTATGAGTTTCTATTGCTATTACAACTCAGTGGATACCGCTAAGTTTTAATGCTTCCAAAGTAGTGTGAAACAGAGGTTTTTATCACTGTCCTATTGGTCTGTACATGTAAGTGCTCTCATTGTTACCTGCAACTCTTTCTTCTCCAGAACTTCAGCACAAAACAGAATAATGGACAATAGAATTGCCAAATGGTTCCAAATACTACTCCCAGTGCTAGCACAAAGATCCCATTGGATCTCTTTCTGGCTAAATACTCAGTCCCCTTACCATTCCAAGACAGTAGGCTGTTCCCACTGCTGCTACTTCACAGCTAATACTGCTTATGTCATACCATAGTTCCTCTATCCCAGTTGTCCACAAATCACAAATTTTCCTGACCTAGACAAATGATTCAGTGTGACTTACTGTTGCTTTTCCAATCTAGAATTTGGTATAACATGTTTTCTTTTAAGTTGTTGTAGAGGTATATTGAGAGAACTCCGCAAAAATTCTGAATTCATTTTACCATTTTTGCTCTACCCTCAAGGTGGCTATTTCCTATAGTATGTAAGAGATCAAACTAATGTCTTGTGTGGAAGAAGGATTAAGTTTAACTTGAAGGATAGATTATTAATTTTTTATAAAATTTTAGTTTCTAAGCAATATGACTAACAATTTAATATTTCATTCTTTACTCTTTTACAGTCCTCTGTTAGCTGTATCTTTTGCTACATGCTGTGCTGTTCCAGGAATTGCACTCCTGACTTGGGGAGTAAATCCACTCACAGGAATTCTAGGTGCTTTTAACATTTTCCTGTACACATGCTGCTATACACCTATGAAAAGGATTAGTATTGCCAACACATGGGTGGGAGCTTTTGTTGGAGCCATCCCACCAATCATGGGATGGACAGCAGCTACTGGTAGCCTTGATGCTGGTGAGTAAATTGTAAGAAAATTTTCTTCCTCTCAATGGACAATTGAAACAGATGCCATAGTTTTTTGGGTTTTTTTTTTTTTTTCTGTTCTGATATTAGTAAACACTAATGAAATAGAAATTTTTCCCCAGTGTTAGGGAAATTGATATTGTGTTCTTCCATATTCATTACCATAGTATTAACAGATGTTCTGCTGATACAATTTAAATTATTGAAAATCTGGAATCATGAAGAAATTCCATGTTTTCTGGCTCCCTCCTAAAATCTGTAAGAGCAAATATAACACCTTTCCATTCTAGAGGAATACAAGAAGAAAGGGAAAGTGAGAAAGAGTACAGTATCTGTACACTGATTACAATATAACAAAAACAAAAGAATGTTAATACAGTTGCTTTGTTGAATTGGTGATCAGAACCTTTCTCTTTTTAAGAGAAAGCTAGGTAGTGCACTGGATAGAGCACCAGCCCTAAAGTCAAGAGGACTTGAATTCAAATCTGGTTTCAGACACTTAACACTCCTAGCTGTTTGACCTTGAGCAAGTCACTTAATCCCAATTGCCTCAGCAAAAAAAAGAAAGAGAAGTTAGTGAGTACCCATCCATCATTTAACATTACATAGTGGTTTTACTTTATTAACAGGTCATCTAATTATCTCTTTGTAGTATACCAGGAAGTTCATTTTCTTCTACACAGATAAAAGAGGGTTTTTTGATGTTGTTGTTAGCAACTGTTATTATTTTACTATTTCTATTTAAAGTGTTGAATCTGGTCACCTAAAACACGAGACATTTAGGAGATTTTGGTCTGCTGGAGTTAAAAATTTGCAAATCAAACATACAATTTTCAGGAAATATTTATAATTCAATTACAAAGTGGTTGCCATGTATAACAAAAACTCAGAAGAGAAGGGACTATTAGACAACAGTATTGCAAAGTATTTCACAATATTTGCATAATCTGTGATACATATAAATATGTGTTTTTCACACAAAAAATCAAAGAACAGCTTATTATTTTCTCTCTCTCTACTCAACATATTTTTGAAGCTTTTTGTAAAATCATTTGCAACAAGAAAAAGGACTGGTCCACCTTGAATAATCATAATATCATAGATTTATACCTGAGAAGAATCTTCAAAAGTCCCTCATCTCCCCTTTTTTATTTTACAGATGAGGAAACTGAGATCCAGGGAATTTAAGTGACTTGCCCAGGGTCACTTAGGTTCTAAGAATCAGAGAGATTATTTATTTCTATCTTCAGTTTTTCTCCCTCAGATGACAGCTGATGTCTTTGTTGAACAATGGTTTCACTTGTCCACATATTATTACATGTGTTTTTATATGAACTCCTTGTGAATTTTTCCTTATTGCCTTATCTAAAAGTATTCACTCCTTTCTTTAATTTTTCTTAGACACATCGACTGACCCTCTCTTGAGTACCCTTCACATTCTTCCTTAGAGGAGTGTGTCATTATATGTGTATGTATGTGTGGACCACAAAGTGAAAAGACTAACAAAAATGGTATCTGATCTATTACTATTAGCACATTTATTTGTTGTTTCTTTGGTTTTTTTCCTATTATTTTTCAAAACACTGTTTCTTAATCTTTTCCTTTAAATGCTTAAATGCTATTTCTTTTGGTATGTGTGTGTTTATAAGTTTAAATATTAGGGGTTACTATTTTTACTATGTATCTTAAATGTAATTTCTATTTTATTTCTTACATTCCTTTTGTTAGTTACTGTTTTTAAATAATGTTTAATATTTCTACCTTTTTATGTTTTTATTTCTTTGTATCCAAACATATAGATTTTTGATTTAGTATAATGCTGAGAAATATAGATATTTCTTTAAAAATGAAATTTTTTGATCAACTTGTCCAGCTTGTTTATGTTTTATTAGTTTTTTTCTTATGTTTTTGTTTTGTTAGCTCTGAAAAAGGCACATTACAGCCTCCTGCACTTACTCTATAATTATCTTTTTTTCAATTCAGTTAGATTTTTACATTTTACTGAATAGCCAGGTTTTTTTTTTTAGTAGTTTCAACTTTATGATATATATTACTTAATTTTCACTCTTATTTCCTTTACTTTTTGAAACATCACATTCTAGTCTCTTTTTTGATTTCTCCTAGAGGAAGTTACTTTCTAGCTATTTAAATTTATTTTTCTAGACAGTTGATTCATTCACTCAGCTGCCTACTATATATACTGGTTATTTGATAGAAATTCTGAAGCTTAAAATTTGCAATTTTTCTCTATTTTATTTTAGCATTTGTTGCTAATATGGCTAGGCAATATTATGTATTATTGCCTACAACATACTATTTGGTCTTTTAATTCATCATGTTTTACTTGGACATCTATGGTCCTTTGCTGTCTCAAAAACCAACAATGCTCTCACATGGTGAAGGTGAGATGGAGTTGAGGCAGGGGTTCTATGAGATCCTCATCATGTGAAAACTTCAGAAAAAGATAGCCACAACTTGGCTTACCCATCTTCTCCTTAATTTCTTCCCCACCCCCATTCAATCTGGCTTTACACTACTGGATCTCTTCTCTTTCTTACTTCATTATCACTTTTATCTCTTTCTTCAACTCTTCTAACAATTCCTCTTGGGCTTGTATCCAATTTGCATATTTTTTCTTCAAGACTTTACTTGTAGTTGTTTTTACATTTGTCTTTTTCTGAGTTTATGTTAAAGTTGAACTCTGCTAAATTTGGGGTATAGGGTGAGTTGGGAGGGAGGCCAAACTTCAGTTTTTTTTGAACTGCTGTTTCCACAGTAGGTTTTCAGTGCTTTCAAAATGGTATTTCTCAATGAGAGGTATAATCATCATTCTCCTGAACTGTGCTTTGGTCTTTACCCAAGAAGAGTCCCATTTCCCTTGCAACTGCATATATTCCTCTCTTCCTTGGAACCACAATCCAAAACAACTGGATATTGGCAATGCTGTTGCTAAACAGTGACCAATCTTATGTCCAATGACAGTATAAGGATACCCTGTAACTTTCTAACCAGTTATTGAATCCCCTTACATTTCTGGGCTACTCCCAAATCTGCTCTGCTGCTGTTATAGCTGCTTTCAGTGTCTAGAGCTGATGATATTGTCCTGTGTGTTCTGGGCCAGTTCTTACCTAAGTATCACAGACCAATGTCTGTCGTAGGCAGGAAAAATATCTCACTTTGATCTCTTGTTGGTTATTCCCCCAGAATTTGATTTGAGGTATTATTTTATTTTAAACATTGTTATTTAAAATTTTGAGTTCCAGCAAAATTATCTATGATTTTCAATCAGAAAAAAAACAGACATGCAACAGACTTGCAGATTTTCAGGATTTTCTATCAACCAAACCCAAAACTAAAAGAAAATTTAACCTATACTTAAAATTTAACAATTGTAAGGAATTCAACATGGACGAACTGTTTAAACATGGACAAAATGTTTATTTTTTTTTAATATGGGAAATGTATATTTTATGTTTAAGATTTTATATTAACAATAGGGTAAACTCAAAAAAAAATTGGCAGATAAAGGTAAAAATAGTAAGTTATGCAAATAAGGCTGCAGAGGAAGCATAAGAGGGAAGAGGAGGTCTCATAGTACATACATGAACTGTACATGCAGGTAGTGGTATAACAAACAAACAACATGGTGTTGTAAAAGATTTCCAGAAGTCCTAGAAGGAGTGTATGTAAACAACAGTCACACATATGCCTTCTTCAGCAGCCCAGAGATAGTCCAAAACCAATCTGTTGTCCATTGCTTCACGTGATAGGGAATCCAATGATCCCTGCAAGTTTTTGAATTCCTGCAACAGTCTTTTTATATGTTAGGGAATCCAATTATTCCTGCAGATTTCGAAGTCCTATAACAGTCTAATCATTTCTCAGAAAATCCAATGATTCCTGAGGGTTTTCAAGTCCTACAACAATCTTATCGTGTCTCCAGAGAATCCAGTGATTCCTGAGGGTTTTCAAGTCCTACAACAATCTTATCATGTCTCAAAGAATCCAGTGATTTTTGAAGGTTTTGAAGTCCTACAATTTTTTTTTTTTTCTGGAGCAGTTTCTTTCTTTTTTTTTTTTTTTTTTAATTTTTATTTAATAATTACTTTATATTGACACTCGTTTCTGTTCCGATTTTTTTTTTCCCTCCCTCCTTCCACCCCCTCCCCTAGATGGCAAGCAGTCCTTTATATGTTGGATATGTTGCAGTATATCCTAGATACAATATATGTTTGCAGAACCGAACAGTTCTCTTGTTGCATAGGGAGAATTGGATTCAGAAGGTATAAATAACCCGGGAAGAAAAACAAAAATGCAGATAGTTCACATTCGTTTCCCAGTGTTCTTTCTTTGGGTGTAGCTGCTTTTGTCCGTCATTTATCAATTGAAACTCAGGTCTCTTTGTCAAAGAAATCCACTTCCATCAAAATATGTCCTCATACAATATCGTTGTCGAAGTGTATAATGATCTCCTGGTTCTGCTCATTTCACTTAGCATCAGTTCATGTAAGTCTCGCCAGTCCTCTCTGTATTCATCCTGCTGGTCATTTCTTACAGAACAAGAATATTCCATAACATTCATATACCACAATTTACCCAGCCATTCTCCAATTGATGGGCATCCATTCAGTTTCCAGTTTCTAGCCCTTACAAACAGGGCGAAGTCCTACAATTTTTGATGTCCATGAGTCAAACGCCATATCTGCCATGCTCTTTTAGTGGTGGGCACAATCAGCAACAGAAGCACCCAATGTTTGTTGGGTCTTCTCCTTCGTTTCAAAGGTCTACTCCGTCTCTCTCCAATGGACAAAGCGAATACGGCTTGTTGGCACCCATGTGATTCCTTCTTCATCTGTAGAGATACAAGTAAACCCTCTTCCCCAAGCAGTTAACCTATCTGGTCCCTTCCATTCACTACTTTCTGGGTCTCTCCACATCACCTGGCGATTATCTAAAGATAGTGGAGTTGCTTGCTCCACTGCCCTTCCAGTGGGTTATAAAACCTGTCTGCTGGAGCTAGTGCATCTTTGTCAAAAATCAAAAAATTGATAGTATAAAGAACAAGATTTCGAAGTTCTCTAGTGTTACCTGTGGCTCCCTCTTTCTTTTGTTTTTGGAGGAACGTCTTAATGTCTCTGTTTCTCCTCTCTACTATTTCTTGTCATTGAGCATTAAAGAGCATGCTTATACTGTGCACAAAAGTGTGCAAAATGTTTCGAAGTATATGCAGGTCCATTATCTGTTTTTATTGCTTATGGCACACCCATAATTGCACATGCTTGAATAAGGAATTCATTGACCACTCAGGCTATCTCTTTTGCTGATGGTATTGCAAAAGTGAATCCTGAAAAGCAGTCTACCACAACATAGATAAAAGACAGACAACTAAAAGATGTATAATGGGTCACATCCATTGAGACCAAATTTCACTGGGTCTCAAACCATGATAGTTCTTCCCTGAAGGCAGTGTAGGAGCGTGGAAAGGTAGGCAAGCTGTACAGGCTTTTACTATGCTCTTAGCTTCCTCTCTTGTTATACCAAATTATAAACATAAAGCTCAAGCAGCTTGATGATATTTAGAAGGAGATTCTTGGGCCACCTGAAATAAAGGAGTATTGGGTAATATGGTTAAAAGGCTATCTGCCTTTGAATTACCATCAAAAATAGGACCTGGAAGTCCACTATGAGATTGGACATGCAAGATATAAATCTTACCTGGATGCTTTGTCACTTGCTCTTGAAGTTCCTTAAAGAGCTGATATATATTAGAGGCTACAAATTTTATTTGGGCTGTGACAATTTTTTGTATCACACCTACTGAATAGACTGAATCAAATATTATATTTATATCTCCTGAATAATAAGTAAGAGCTAAAATGATTGCATACAATTCATTCTGCTGAGTGAACTGAAAAGGAGTTCTGACTACTCTCTTTATAGTTAAGTCATGAAAGTATACAGTACAAATATTATGTTTGGATGCATCTGTAAAGATAGTGGTCCTTTAAGAGGAACTTTAGAAACCTTTTCTTCAAGAATCCATTGCCAATAGTCTGATTATCTTTAATGGAAACCTGTGTGCAAAATTTGGAGCTGTGGCTAATAAAATTTGCCACTCTGGGATGGTTTCACGGCACACATTAATTTGTGCATTAGTATAAAAGGTTTATATCTTATCAGGTCTTATCCCAGATAATTGTACTGCTCACTTAATGGCCTTTAATAAAATTTTAGCCACAAGCACTAGGTAAGGAGTAAGGCTTTGTTCTGGTTGTGCTGGGAGATTCACCCACTCTATCACACTGTATCCTTGATGAAGGACTGCTATGGGTGCCTCTTGTGTAGCAAAAACTGATATTTCCAAGGGTTTTTGAGTGACTCTTTCAACCACATTGGATAAAGCCAGTTCAACTTCTCTCAGAGCCTCTTGAGCTTCTTTTGTAAGCTGGCGTGGTGAATTTAAACCACTGTCTTCCCTTAAAATGTCATATAATGGTTGCAATTGATAGGTGGTCAAGCCTAACACTGGACACATCCATTGGATATCTCCTATCAATTTCTGAAAGTCATTTAAGGTATTTACCTTCTTGGTTCTTAAGGAAAGTTTTTGTACTGTAAGCACCTTAAGGTATATGTCATATCCTAAATATTGAAAAGGAGCATGTCTTTGAATTTTTTCTGGAGCTTTATGCAATTTGTAATTCCTTATTGTTTCTGTGGCCTTTTGTAGACATGCTTCTAATATTTGTTCCTCAGGTGCACATCCCAATATATCATCCATATAATGTAATAACATTACTTATGGAAATGCTTTTCTTACTGGAATAAGAGCAGCAGCAACATACATTTGGCACACAGTAGGGCTATTTTTCATTCCCTGTGGCAAAACTGCCCATTCACATCTTTTGTAAGGCTTAGCTAAGTAAACGCTGAGCACTGAAAAGGCAAATCTTTTTAAATCCTCCTTATCTAGAGGGAGAGAATAGAAACAGTCCTTAATGTCTATAACCCAAAGAGGCCATTCTCTAGGCAATTGAGTAGGAGATGAAAGTCCAGACTGAAGAGTTCCCTTAGTTTCCATCTATTCACTTACCTTTTATAAATCAGTCAACATCTTCTATTTTCCAGATTTCTTTCTTATAACAAATACTGGGGAATTCCAAGGACTTCGAGAAGGTTTTAAGAGTCCTTGGTCTAGTTGCTCCTGTACTATATATAAGGCCTGAATTTTATCGCTACCTAAGGGCCACTGTTCTATCCACACTGGTATATCAGTTTTCTATTGGATAGAAACAGGTGAAAGTGTTGGTAGGCCTTCAGCAGCAGCCCTGCCTAAAAAACTGAAGTACTCATTTTTAATCCTAATTGTTGTAAAATGTGTCTTCCTCACAGATTGATGGGGATTTTTTCAACTATAAAAGGAGTAAAAATATTTCTGGATTCTATTGCTTGGAGTCAGAATCTGGGCAAAGTCACCAGATTGCTTATTAGGAGTCTGTATCAGTAAACCTGATGCTACTTCTTCTCTTGGATGATAAGTCAAACATTGTCTACCTGTATTAGTGACTGGGACATTTTCTACACATTCCCCTGTTTCCCACATCAGTGTATGGATGGACACTGTTTTGTAAGTACGCTCAGGAGGTAAAATGATCAAGCCTACTGTGCCTGGAGGCAAGGGATCTATAGGCTGGAGAGGAACAGATTTCACCTCTCTAGGGGGTATCTCAGTTGTCCCAGCTGCATACAACTCTATTCTTCCCAATTGTAATCCCTTTCTCCCATATGTTTGCTTCCTGACTGATTGGTCATGTCTGAGTACTGGACTTCTAGATACTCTCTGGCTGTACCATTGTCTACCATCATGCCCCAAGTGTTTTTTGCCTGGGGCCCTGGAGCTGAACCCCTCATCTTGTTTCCTTGAATCAGTCTACATTCTGAGGCCCAATGAAAACATCTGTTGCATTTTGGACATGGGATATTGGGTCTTGTCTTCCCACCCTATTTTCTCACTCTGTCTCTATGGCAACATTGAGCTTTTGGATGCCATACCTTACCACATTGAAAGCATTGATGAGTGTCTCTGGACATCCCTTGCCAAAAGGAATCCTGCCTTTCCATGTTCGAATCTTGGTAATTCTGCATCATAGCCTGGCTATAAAAGGCATTTGGGCCCACTGTGGAACAGTATCTCATGAGCTCTTCTAAAGGAGCATCCTTGTGCAGTCCTAGTATAATTCTTCTGCAAACATCATTAGCATTTTCCTTAACAAGCTGCCTTATCAAAATGTCTGTTACTGCATTTTCACCATTAGTTCTTGTGATAGCTGTCTGCAAATGTCCCACAAAGTCAGCAAAGGGTTCGTTTGGCCTTTGTGTTATTTTTGTGAAGGCCTCACTCTTGGCGTCTTTATTGTGGTGAGAAATCTACACTTTGATAGCATTAGCAGCAATTTGCTCATATGCTGCTATGGAGTAATTAATCTGTATTGAAATTTCTGCACAAAAACCTACACCTGTTAGTTGATCATAGGTGATTGAAGTATTAACTCCACTTTGACTATTTTGTTGGGCTTGTATCCTACAGAGCTCATTATATTCAGAAAGCCACAAGTTTTGTCCAAGTTCTAAGCATATCCTTGCTATAGATTTCCAGTCACTAGAGGTTAAGACTTCATAAGCCAAATTCTGTAATAACATAGGCTGATGTAGCTCCATAAAGAGTTGCAAGCCTTTTTCAGGTCTTTGAGGATTTCTATATCAAAACAAGTGTATCTTCTACTTTCTTGACCTGAAGAGTTAAACTTTGAATCACAGGATACATTTCTAGTTTCAAATCAGTTATATCCTTCCCTTCCTCTGTGGCTTTAAGTACTGCCTTTTGCAATCTACTCATAGGAGGGGGTGAGTGCTGGGGGGAAGGTGCTGGTGGTATCACTGCTCCTCCCACTACTCCTCCGTCTATCCTGGAAAGTGGAGTTGATGGGGGCATGTCAATTATCTGCTCCATAGACAGGGTTGAAGCTGCCTTGTGAGAGGGAGAAATACCACACCTTTGAATCTTTTTTAAGTCCCCATGCCCTCTGGCAATATGGTCATTAAACAATTCTTTGTCTTCCTCTTTTTCCCTCACACTTCCTCATCTGGCTGTTCTGAAAATTTTTCTTTTTTCTATAACTTGTAGGATTCTTTAAGCCTAATTGTATTTGTTGTATATATAGAATGTTTCTTTGGAAATTGAATCAGAGCCATTATCATTATAATATTCACATAGTTGATCTTCTACTAGTTTCCAATTCTCTGCCCTTATATCTTCTTCATTAAGGAACCAAGGGGATGTATGTTCTAATGTATCCAGGAATCCATCAATCTGCTCCCAACTCATAATTAAACCTGTCTCTTTATCAGTCTGAGTATGCTTCCTGTAGATCTCCTTTGGGTTAGGGTTGGGGTTGGGGAGAATCTTTTCCTATTATCTGCTCCCACTTCAACTACAAAAGGTTACTAGTTTAGCCCTTAATAAAGTAAGTTCCCTGTTTGTCTATTAAAATACTCACCCAATTTTCTGGTCACCAGGGACTTCAGTGAAAGTAGGGTCCTTGGTCCACACGTTGGGCGCCAATTGTGAGGACCGAGTTAGCACCCTGGATACTTTAGAATCAGCCAGAGTCAGGATAAGGAAAAGTCCTTGGTCTTTATTCTTGGTCAAAGTAAGAGGAATGGACACAGGAATCTCCACACCTCTGCTCTTCCTCTCCCAGCCAGAAGTCACTCTGGCTTGTCTTACTCCACCCTCTAATTCTTCCTACAATTCTTTGTATACACCAACAGATCGAGCCAGCACAGAATAATAGGGTGGGCCATTTTCTAAGCATATGCTAAAAGAGTATTGTCCAATAAGTAATTAGCCTTAAGTGCTTGGTTGTCCAAGTGCATCTGCTCAGAGTTTCAGCCCTTTACACTAATATATGGTCAGTTTTTTATAGATTCCATGAACTGCTGAGAAGAAAGTGTACTCCTTTCTGTCTCCATTTAGTTTTCTCCAAGGATCTATCATACCTAACTTTTCTAATATTCTATTTACCTCTTTAACGTCTTTCTTATTTGTTTTGTGGTTTGATTTGTCTAATCCTGAGAGTGCAAGGTTGAGATCTCCCACTATTATAGTTTTGCTGTCTATTTCTTCTTGTAACTCTCTTAACTTCTCCTTTAGGAAGTTAGATGCTATACCACTTGGTATAGATGCACCACTTGGTGCATATATGTTTAGTATTGATATTGCTTCAATATCTATGCTACCCTTTAAAAAGATATAGTTTCCTGGGTAATGAATGTAAACTGCTTGCATTTTTATTCCCAGGCTTTATTCCCAGGCTATTACCTTCTGAATCCAATTCTCCCTGTTCAACAAGAGAACTGTTCAGTTCTGTACACATATATTGTATCTATGATACACTACGACATATTTGACTTGTATAGGACTGCTTGCCATCTGGGGGAGGGAGTGAAGGGAGGGAGGGGAAAAGTTGGAACAGAAGTGAGTGCAAGGAATAATGTTGTAAAAAAATTTATCCAGGCATGGGCTCTGTCAATAAAAAGTTATTAAAAAAAAAAAAAAGATATAGTTTCCTTTCTTATCTCTTTTAATTAGATCCATTTTTTGCTTTTGCTTGATCTGAGATAAGGATGACTACCCCTGCTTTTTTGACTTCATCTGAAGCATAATAGATTCTGCTCCAGCCTTTTACCTTTACTCTGTATGTATCTCCCTGCTTTAAATGTGTTTCTTGTAAAAAACATATTGTAGGGTTCTGGCTTTTGATCCAGTCTGCTATCTACCTCCTCTTTATGGGAGAGTTTATCTCATTCACATTTATGGTTAAAATTACTAATTCTGTATTTCCTGCCATCTTATTATCCCCAGATTATGCTTTTCTTTTTCTTTACCTTCTACCCCCACCCCCTCCCCAGTATTAAACTTATGGGCACCACTTGCCTCACGCAGCTCTCCCTGTTTAGAATATCTCCCACCCCCTTTGAATCCCTTCCCCTTTCTTATACCTTTCCCTTATTATTCTTTTTCTTTTCCCTTTTCCTCTCCCACTTTTTAATGAGGTGAGAGAAGTTTCTCTGTAAACCAAATATGTCTAATATTTTCTCTTTGAGCCAGATCTGATGAGAGTAAGATTCACACAATGTTCTTCCCCCTCTCTAAATTCCCTCAGATATGATAGGTTTCCTTTGCCTCTCTGTGGAATGTAGTTTCCTTCTTTTTATCTCCTCTTTTCCTTTTTTCTGAAACTATCCCCTTTCCATTTCTACTTCCCTTTTTTAATATTATATCAGTAAAATTAAATTATACATGCATTCTTTATGTATGTCCATAACAGAAATACAGTTCTCAAGAGTTCTTTTTACCTTTTTCTGCTTCTCTTGAGTATTGTAGTTGGAGATCACATTTTTTGTTTAGCTCTGTTTTTTTCATTAGAAACAAAAGGGATTCACCTGTTTCATTAAATGTCAATCTTCTTTCCTGGAAGAAAATGCTCAGGTTAGCTGGGTAGTTTATTCTTGGCTGCATTCCAAATTATTTTGCCTTTTAGAATATCCAATTCCAGGCCCTTTGCTTTTTTAATGTGGAAGCAGCTAGATCCTGAGTGATCTTTATTGTGGCTCCTCAGTATTTGAATTGGTTTTTTTTTGGCTGCTTGTAATATTTTTTCCTTAATCTGATAGTTCTGAAATTTAGCCACAATATTCTTTGGAGTTTTTATTTTAGGGTCTCTTTCAGAAGGTGTTTGATGAATTCTTTCAATGCCTATTTTACCTTCTGATTCTATTACCTCTGGGCAGTTCTTTTTGATGATTTCCTGTAAAATAGTGTCTAGGCTCTTTTTTTCATCATAATTTTCAGGAAGTCCAATAATCCTCAGATTATCTCTTCTATATCTATTTTCAGGTCTGTTGTTTTTCCAAGTAGATATCTGACATTTTTCCCATTTTTTCATTTTTTTGTTTTTGCTTGACTGATTCTTGATGTCTCAATGAATCATTCATTTCTATTTTTAATGACTTGTTTTCTTCATTAACTTTTTAAATTTCTTTTTTATCTGTCCAGTTGGGTTTTTAAATGAGTTGTTTTATGCTCTATGAAGTTTTTTCCATTTCCTTTTTTTTTTTTTTTTTTTTTACTGAGTTATTTTCTTTTTCCAGTTCACAAATCCTACTTTCCTGGGAGTTCTTTATCTTTTCCAATTCACAAATTTTGTTTCCCTGGGAGTTCTTTACCTTTTTTCAATTCACTTTTAAGGAAGAGCCCCACACTGGAAGTGTCTCCTCCCTGGGAAATGATGCCACCTCGGGAAGTTCTATTGCCTCGGGCAGAGTTCCCCACTGTGCACATTTGTGGCTGCCCCGGGCAGAGCCTCCCTAGTGATCAGAAGTGTGACTGCCCCAGGCAAAAAGGCCAAGGTTGCAGAATGTGGCTGCATAGCTGTGCTGTGTTTTGTGTTGAGTCACTCACATCCGGTGCTGGGTGGGTATGGCCAGATCCTGTTAGATTCTGGCGTTTTTTGGAATACACTCTACCTTTGGCCTTTTTGTAACTTGTATGCTGATTTATCTACTGCTTTGCAACCAAAGCAGAGCAGCCAATCTGTGGTAGAGTCTTCCCTGCAAAAAAATCAACACCCACGGAGACCACCCCCTCCCTGTTCTGCTCAGTGTGCTAGCCTTTGCATTCTTCCTTCCTGCCTGTGCTGGCCAATCAGGACAAATCTTTTCTGGTCATTTTCCAGATTATCTTTGGGTGGTAATTTGTTGTACTCCCAATATTCGTGGATTTTACCAGTCAAGCACTATTTCTGAGGCTGAATTTAGTAATTAATAGTGAGGGTAGAAGAGGAGCTTAGAATACAGCGTGTGTCTTTTCCGCCATCTTGGGTCCATCCCAGGTGCTAGTATTGTTGTTGATACTCTCATTAAGATTTTTCTGCAGAGCTAGCTCCTAACTGGCCAGAAGGCAAGAAATAAAGACTAAAAGATATTCCATAAACTGTCTGAAGCCAAAGGACTCTTTTTTAGTTTGGTTTATTCAGCAAACACTTAGTAAGTGCCCACTATTGTGCAAGGCATTCTTTACTTTTAGAAGAATTCAAAGACAAAACAAAAAAATCTTTATTGAGGAGCTTATTTACTACTGCTGGATGGAGAAAGAGTATTACAACATTTACACAGATTGTAATTGCAATATAATTTTGAGGATATATATATATGTGTGTATATATATATATATATGTACATATATATATATATATATATTTTTTTTTTTTTTTTGGCTGAGGCAATTAGGATTAAGTGACTTTCCCAGAGTCACACAAACAAGAAGTGTTAAATGTCTGAGTCCAGATTTCAACTCAGATCCTCCTGACTTCAGGGCTGGTGCTCTATCCACTGTACCAACTAGCTGCCCCTGCAATATAATTTTGAAAGTGAGAAAGCACTAAAAATTACAGATATCGAGAGAGCAAAGAATCTCATAACAAGTGACATCTGAGGAGATCTCTGAAAGAAGCTAAAGTTCTAAGAGGCAGAAGTGAAGAGGAACACATGCAAATCAGAGGCATAGAAGTAAGAACAAGAAGTTCAGACAACAGCAAGTATAGCATAAATGTAAAGTACATAAGGGCTAGTCATGGGAAATAAATCTGAAAAGTTAGTTTGGAAACAGATTGATCATTTAAATGGTAAACAGATTGTTACATTTTGTCTGGAAACAAGATTCTTGAGGAGGAGTGACATGGAGAAAACTCTGTTCTAGGAATTATTTTGGCAATTGTGTGAAAGATGACTAGAGAGGGGAGAAATGGGAAACAGAAATGAAAAATGACAAATGAACATAAAAAGATATGATAATAATAAAAGCATATATATAGTATCTCCTATATCATGCCCTGTGCTAAACAAACATTATTTTATTTGATCTTTGAACGCTGGGAGAGAAGTGCTATTATTATCCCCATTTTACAGTTGGGAAACCTAAGGCAAACAAAAATTTAACAGATAGCTAGTAAGTATTTGAGGCTAGATTTAAACTCAGATTTTCATGACTCAGCCCAGCACAATATCCACAATAAAATTTAGGTACCTCACATAAAAAAAGTGTGAAATATAATACAAAGTGAAGAAAGCAGAACAAAATAAAATATATATTTAAAACATGTAAAACACGTAATGCATACTGAGGAAAGCAGAATCATAAGATTCATGCATGTATGTATAATAAATATCTGGGTATGTATCTGTACATATTTATGTGTATATTTATGCATATACACATACAGGAGTGAATGGACAAGAATAAACAATGAATGGGAATGACAAGAAGAAATCAAAGTTGAAATAAACATTGTGTTTTTAAGTTTTCTTAAAGTTTATTATAAATTTAAGTTAAATGTTTTGTGGGGTTTGTATTTATTCACATGAACTAGTCTTCATGAATGTTTTCATTTCTTTTCCTTAAAACTTTTCTACAGGAGCATTACTACTAGGTGGAATCCTCTACTCCTGGCAGTTTCCTCATTTCAATGCTCTAAGTTGGGGTCTTCGAGAAGATTATTCCCGGGGAGGCTACTGTATGATGTCTGTAACTCATCCTGCCATGTGCAAGCGAGTGGCCTTACGCCACTGTCTGGCTTTAATTGGACTGTCAGTGATAGCCCCCATATTGAAAGTCACCACATGGACTTTTCCCATCATCTCTTTACCAATCAACTTATATATTTCTTACCTTGGTTTTCGGTTCTACAAAAATTCAGACCGAGTCAGCTCTAGAAAACTGTTTTTCTGTAGCCTCTGGCATTTGCCATTACTTTTGCTCCTTATGCTCACTTGTAAACAGTCACTTGTTGGGGAAAATGACAAATGGGAACTTAAAAGCTGAAATCAAATAACTTTTCTAGAAAGTAGAGCTGTGAAGTAACATGCATTTTTCCTATCAAAAGTGGTAGTACAAAAATTAATTGGTTTTATATAGTAAGTTGATATTCTAAAAATAATTTTCCATGCTTATAAATGATGCTGTAGTAATATTATACATATATGTATATATTTATGTATATATATTTTTTCAAACTTTGGCAACCGATATATGCATGGTATACATATATGCACACACACACGTATTTTTGTGTAGCTATTGATCAAGAATTCCCTTTGGAATTAGTCAGCTTAAAGAACTAATATTTTAAAAGAACATCTTTTTGGTAATAATTAGAGATGACAAATCTCTCTTTCCCCATCCCTTTTACATTTCCATCTCTAAAAAAAAAAATAATAATACGTATATGGGTTCTTCCTTTCCCCTTCCAGCCCATTTTGTCTTCTTTTTTTCTTTCTTTCTTTCTTTTTTAAAAATTAACAATACCAACCTGGCTGATGAATAGTGAGTACTAGTAATCCAAAACTTCTAGTTTTGCTTCTCAGGCTCTGAATACCTAAAAGTTACCAAACTTTTCTCTTTGGCAGAACAGAAGAAATTCAGCCTCCTCGTTGTCCTATGAATGAACCAAAGACATTTCTCTTTAATTGTTCCCTGTTTTATAAAAACCTTATCCCTTCAAACAATAATGAAAAAAATGGATGAGTTGATCTACAACCTATGGAGATGATCCAAAGCAGTTTTTCCTGGGTATTTCACGTAGGGCTGATTCCTCAACCCCATCCCCCCGAAATGCATATCAATATATCAGAAATTCTATTAAAGACAAAGGCATAAGGTGTGGTACCTTTGAAAATGCGGAAGTTGTTCTTCAAGGCAATTATTGAATGAGATCTTGCTCTGGACTTTCAATACAAGAAATTCTTCATCCTTTAATCTTATCCAAGTAAAGTTTTGCTTATTATATATTATCAGTTGTGGGGAAAGTTTTTTCATATTATTATAAAAATATTTGGTTATTGGAGAGACACTAACCACCCAGTTCCCATTCTTGTTCCCAAGTTTATGTGAATACATACACAAACTTATACATGTACACACACATGCACTTATATGTGTATTTATATTATGATAGGTCTGTGAATTAAATTCATAGTCTCTTCTTGCCCTGCTGAGACCAAGTATATTGTTGGTTACCTTTATTTCAATATGACTCTTTAACACACTACTTCAGGTCTGCTATGGAGTCCCATTTGCCCTATGCTATAGAAATTTGGGGCCCAGCAAGATGGTGTACACTTGTAATCTCTGTCACTGTGGGAGGCTAAAGCTGGTAGGTCCTTTGAGTTCAAAAGTTCTGACCAACAGTAGAATTGATCAGCACCAATCTTGTCAGCCCATTGGAGAGGGAAGACCATGAGACTGCCCATGGAGGGGCAAATAAGATACAGCTCAAAAATAAAAACAATAAGAAGAGCAAATTAAAGTTTCTATGTCAATCAGGTTCAGGTCCTGTGTTTATTACTATGGCAGACTGAGTGACATAGTGAAACCCAATCTCCAAAAAGAAAAAAAAGTATTTTAATTATTTAGTCTCTAGTGTCATAGCCACTCAAAGGAATATGTTTTGGAGGTTTAAGTAACATTTAAACAATCATTGTAAATATCCCCCCATTTTCTCAGAATTTTCTGAAGAGGTTGCAGATAATATCTGATCCCTGTTAATGCTTATTTGAAATATTACCTCTCGGCTGTACTTAGACTATTTTAGAGGGAAAAACATAAACAGGAATTTCTGGAAGAGAGGAGAATCTACAATTTGTTGCAGCTTTCAAATTTAAAAAAAAAATTGATTTTATTTCTCTTCTACAATAAACTATTACATAAGAATGGTGGATATGTAATATAATTTAAGTAAAAATAATTTTATACTGGGTTTGTACAGTTCCTGATAAAACTGGTAACATTTGATCCAACTTTTCATTATCTAGGAAACAATTAAAGTGTACTTCTTTTTTTTTTTTTTTCCAAACTAGCGAAAATGAGTTCATTGTTTTTTTTAATACCTGTACATGAAAGAAAACAAGGAAAAGTGTTACCCCCCCCAAAAAAAAAACTTTCAAACTGTTTCTCCCCTTTAATCTTACAAATTTTTGCTAATTTAATCTTAACACCACTTCACTCACACCACACACCATTCCCTCTGAAATCTTTAGCAACTCCCCATTCCTCTGCCAGGGTTTTCAAGATCCACCACAGTATGACTTCACATTATCTTTTCAGCTTTATCTCACATTCCAACATTTGTTGCCCAAATAAATCCTACATTTTTCTACCCCTCTAATCTTTGTATCATTTCCTCTACCTGGAATGGACTTCCTTCCAATTCTACCTCAACTTCTTACTGGAAGTTCAGCACCTTACTTAAACTTTTTTCATGGTGTCTTTTCTCATTGCTCCAGCTAGAAATTATCTTTCATTTCTATTAACTCCTGTACTATTTGGTACCATCTTTATATCATTTGTACACTAATATATATTATCACCTTTTCTCATTTACTAGACTATAAATTTTCTAGAGAGAACTATGTGCATAACACAATGCCTTTTAAATACTATACATTCAGTAAATATATGTTTAGAATTAGAAAATCTGTTAAATGTAACTTCTTTTACCAGAGGGAAAAGATATGTAGTACTTAATCCCTAGGTTCTTCTTACCTGATTTCCTTTACCTTCAGGGCAAGTTAAAAATTAAGATAATTTTCAATTCTTTATCTTAGTGAAATGGTTTTGAGTTGAGCAGTACATGAGAATGAATCACAGTATCCCAGAACAAAAACTCTTAAACTTTTTCTACTTGGGACCCCTTTTTACCTGAAATTTTTACATGACCCTAAGTACATCAATATATATAAAATAGATATACAAATCAAACATTTATTGATATTAAATTATTATTTGTGACCCCAACAGTTATGAGACTCATGTAGGATTTCAAACCAATTTAAGAAGTGGGATATCATATTTGGAAGGAGCTTCTAAGATCATCTAGTTTAGTCACTTCATTTTATAATTGAGAAAACAGGCCCAGAAAAGGGAAGTAATAAATAAAGTAACTGTTTATTATTTAACATTATGAAAGAACTGGTATTGAACTCATTTTCTGACTCCCCAGCTAGTGCCTCCAAACATATATTCAACATCTACATATGAATGGTAGCTAGTCTTAGAGTACAAGGCACAAAAAATTTGGTGGTAAATCACAAAGAGATCTCTGTTGCTGGATGGTAGACTATGAGAAAAGGAGATATTTAAATAAATAGGAGATAAATAAATAAATAAATAAACGTGCCCAAGTTCCTGATTGCTGAATAAAATCCTTCCTGTGCCTTGGCACAGAATAATGTACAACTATGACATAAGCAGTTTTTCTGAAGTGTGTGTGTGTGCGCGCGCGCGTGCGCACACTTGCATGCATGTGTATGTTTTAAATGTCTATAAGCTTTGTGTCAGCACTTTCTCTGGTGATGAAAGACTAGTTGTTAGCAGAATTCCCTTTCCTACACATTCACATACATTACCACCTAGTGAGCATTTAGGCAAAAAGATTGCCCCAGTTGGAGGAAAATTGACATTCTTCAGATTTTGCCAGTTATGTGTTATCAACAAACAAGTAATTAAGTGATCAGCAACTGCCATAGATAGCAACTGCCACTAACTACCAGCTGAGTTGAGAGCAAATTGCAATCCATTCACTCTAGTCAAAATAGCTTATTGAGGGCAAAGGGTTAAGATAAATTAAAACTTCCTGTAGCTTTTTATTATTTCATTTGATTCCCACAATTACATTTTTCCAGTGTTCTGACATCTTTCTATTATGTCATATGCTGAAAAAATCCTATTCTCATAGGAAATCAGCTCAAGATTCAGAGTTCATTACACTCTGGAATAAAACAAAGATTGTTACTCCTCCAGGTCCTTTAGAAAGCATCTTATTCATATAGTCAAAAACATTTGATCTCCATTTTAACCATAAATGTGAACGGGGTAAACTCCTCCATAAAGAGGAAGCGGTTAGCAGAATGGATTAAAAGCCAGAATCCTACAATATGTTGTTTACAGGAAACACACCTGAAGCGGGGAGATACATGCAGGTTAAAGGTAAAAGGCTGGAGCAAAATCTACTATGCTTCAGGTGAAGTCAAAAAAGCAGGGGTAGCCATCCTGATCTCAGATCAAGCTAAAGCAAAAATTGATCTAATCAAAAGAGATAAGGAAGGGCACTATATCTTGCTAAAGGGTAGAATGAATAATGAAACAGTATCTATATTAAACATATATGCACCAAATGGTGTAGCATCTAAATTCTTAAAAGAGAAATTAAGAGAGCTGCAAGAAAAAATAGACAGCAAAACTATAATAGTGGGAGATCTCAACCTTGCACTCTCAGAATTAGATAAATCAAACCACAAAATAAATAAGAAAGAAGTCAAAGAGATAAATAGAATACTAGAAAAATTAGATATGATAGATCTCTGGAGAAAATGTAATGGGGACAGAAAGGAGTACACCTTCTTTTCAGCAGTTCATGGAACTTATACAAAAATTGACCATATACTAGGACATAAAAACCTCAAACTCAAATGCAGTAAGGCAGAAATAGTAAATGCATCCTTTTCATACCATGATGCATTGAAAATTACATTCAATAAAAAGCCATGGGAAAGTAGACCAAAAAATAATTGGAAACTAAATAATCTCATACTAAAGAATGATTGGGTGAAACAGCAAATCATAGACATAATAACTTCATCCAAGAAAACGATAATAATGAGACATCATACCAAAATGTATGGGATGCAGCCAAAGCGGTGATAAGGGGAAATCTCATATCTCTAGAGGCCTATTTGTATAAAATAGAGAAAGAGAAGGTCAATGAATTGGGCTTGCAAATAAAAATGCTAGAAAAGGAACAAATTAAAAACCCCCAGTCAAACACTAAACTTGAAATTCTAAAAATAAAAGGAGAGATCAATAAAATTGAAAGTAAAAAAAAACTATTGAATTAATTAATAAAACTAAGAGTTGGTTCTATGAAAAAAACAACAAAATAGACAAACCCTTAGTAAATCTGATTAAAAAAAAGAAAGAGGAAAATCAAATTGTTAGTCTTAAAAATGAAAAGGGAGAACTCACCACTAACGAAGAGGAAATTAGAGCAATAATTAGGAGTTACTTTGCCCAACTTTACGCCAATAAATTCGACAACTTAAATGAAATAGAAGAATACCTCCAAAAATATAGCTTGCCTAAACTAACAGAGGAAGAAGTAAATATCCTAAACACTCCCATCTCAGAAAAAGAAATAGAACAAACTATCAATCAACTCCCTAAGAAAAAATCCCCAGGACCAGATGGATTTACACCTGAATTCTATCAAACATTTAAAGATCAATTAACTCCAATACTAAATAAACTATTTGAAAAAATAGGGATCGAAGGAGTCCTACCAAACTCCTTTTATGACACAGACATGGTACTGATACCTAAACCAGGTAGGCTGAAAACAGAGAAAGAAAATTATAGACCAATCTTCCTAATTAATATTGATGCTAAAATCTTAAATAAAATATTAGCAAAAAGATTACAGAAAATCATCCCCAGGATAATACACTATGACCAAGTAGAATTTAATACCAGGAATGCAGAATGCAGAGCTGGTTCAGTATTAGGAAAACTATTAACATAATTGACTATATCAATAACCAACCAAACAAAAACCATATGATCATCTCAATAGATGCAGAAAAAGCATTTGATAAAATCCAACAGCCATTCCTAATAAAAACACTTGAGAGCATAGGAATAAAAGGACTTTTCCTTAAAATAGTCAGGAGCATATATTTAAAACCTTCAGTAAGCATCGTATGCAATGGGGAAAAACTGGAACCTTTCCCAGTAAGATCTGGGGTGAAGCAAGGTTGCCCACTATCACCATTATTATTTAATATCGTATTAGAAACACTAGCCTCGGCAATAAGAGTCGAGAAAGATATTAAAGGAATTAGAGTAGGCAATGAGGAAACCAAACTATCACTCTTTGCAGATGATATGATGGTATACCTAGAGAACCCCAGAGATTCTACTAAAAAGCTATTAGAAATAATTCATAATTTTAGCAAAGTAGCAGGATACAAAATAAATCCCCATAAATCCTCAGCATTTTTATATACCACCAACAAAATCCAAGAGCAAGAGATACAAAGAGAAATTCCATTCAAAATAACTGTTGATAGCATAAAATATTTGGGAATCTACCTACCAAAGGAAAGTTAGGAATTATTTAAGCAAAATTACAAAAAAGTTTCCACACAAATAAAGTCAGACTTAAATAATTGGAAAAATATTAAGTGCTCTTGGATAGGCCAAGTGAATATAATAAAGATGATGATACTCCCTAAACTAATCTATTTATTTAGTGCTATACCAATCAGACTTCCAAGAAAATATTTTAATGATCTAGAAAAAATAACAACAAAATTCATATGGAACAATAAAAAGTCGAGAATCTCAAGGGAATTAATGAAAAAAAAATCAAATGAAGTGGTCTAGCTGTACCTGATCTAAAATTATATTATAAAGCAGCAGTCACCAAAACCATTTGGTATTGGCTAAGAAATAGATTAGTGGATCAGTGGAAAAGGTTAGGTTCACAAGACAGAATAGTCAACTATAGCAATCTAGTGTTTGACAAACCCAAAGATTCTAACTTTTGGGATAAGAATTCATTATTTGATAAAAACTGCTGGGATAACTGGAAATTAGTATGGCAGAAATTAGGCAAGGACCCACACTTAACACCATATACCAAGATAAGATCAAAATGGGTCCATGACCTAGGCATAAAGAACGAGATTATAAATAAATTAGAGGAACATAGGATAGTTTGTCTCTCAGACTTGTGGAGGAGAAAGAAATTTGTGACCAAAGATGAACTAGAGACCATTACTGATCACAAGATAGAAAATTTTGATTATATCAAATTAAAAAGCCTTTGTACAAACAGAACGAATGCAAACAAGATTAGTAGGGAAGCAACAAACTGGGAAAACATCTTTACAGTTAAAGGTTCTGATAAAGGCCTCATTTCCAAAATATATAGAGAACTGACTCAAATTTATAAGAAATCAAGCCATTCTCCAATTGATAAATGGTCAAAGGATATGAACAGACAATTTTCAGATGATGAAATTGAAACTATTACCACTCACATGAAAGAGTGTTCCAAATCACTATTGATCAGAGAAATGCAAATTAAGACAACTCTGAGATATCACTACACACCTGTCAGATTGGCTAAGATGACAGGAAAAAATAATGATGAATGTTGGAGGGGATGTGGGAAAACTGGGACACTGATGCATTGTTGGTGGAGTTGTGAACGAACCCAACCATTCTGGAGAGCAATCTGGAATTATGCCCAAATAGTTATCAAAATGTACATACCCTTTGATCCAGCAGTGTTTCTATTGGACTTATACCCCAAAGAGATACTAAAAAAGGGAAAGGGACCTGTATGTGCCAAAATGTTTGTGGCAGCCCTGTTTGTAGTGGCTAGAAACTGCAAAATGAATGGATGCCCATCAATTGGAGAATGGCTGGGTAAATTGTGGTATATGAATGTTATGGAATATTATGCTCTGTAAGGAATGACCAGCAGGATGAATACAGAGAGGCTTGGAGAGACCTACATGGACTGATGCTAAGTGAGATGAGCAGAACCAGGAGATCATCATACACTTCGACAACGATACTGTATGAAGATGTATTCTGATGGAAGTTGATTTCTATGACAAAGAGACCTAACTGAGTTTCAATGGATAAATGATGGACAGAAACAGCTACACCCAAAGAAGGAACACTGGGAAACGAATGTGAACTATTTGCATTTTTTATTTTCTTCCCAAGTTATTTTTACCTTCTGAATCCAATTCTCCCTGTGCAACAGGAGAACTGTTCGGTTCTGCAAATATGTATTGTATCTAGGATATACTGCAACATATTTAACATTTATAGAACTGCTTGCCATCTTGGGGGGAGGGGTGGAAGGAGGGAGGGGAAAAAATAGAAATATAAGCGAGTGCAAGGGATAATGTTGTAAAAAATTACCCTGGTATGGATTCTGTCAATACAAAGTTATTATTAAATAAAATTAAATTTAAATTTAAAAAAAAAAAGAGCAATGTGGGGGAAAAAAAAAAAAACATTTGACCTCTTGAACAACTTTCTGGTATGAAACCTCTCCAAATTTACAGAGGCTGATCCTCAACATGAAATCCATTTCCAGAACTATACTTTAGAACTTTTCAAACTGGAAGGACTTGACAGAAGTTTGTCTTTTTTGGTATAACCATCAAAAACCTATTTTCATATCTGTGACAACTAAGGGGTGCTTTGATGGGGGCCTGATTTTATTCAGCAATCAGGAACTTGGGCATGTGGCTATTTATTTAAATACCTCCTTTTCTCATAGCCTACCACCCAGCAACAGAGATCTCTTTGTGATTTACCACCAAATTTTTTGTGCCTCATACTCTAAGACTAGCTACCATTCAACCCTTAGTCCTGTCCCTTATAGGTATTTAGCTAAGGCTAAGTTTCCATCATGGCTAAATCCTCATCTTCCTTATGAAAATGTTTTGTTTTATTCAAACCTATACCTTCTTTGTTTTATTCAAAACCACTTATATGACATAATAAATTTCAATCAAAATTATAGCAACAAAGCAAAGTTTCTTTTAATGCTCCTGATGTGCATTGTTCTTAGTCCATAGTACATCCAGTTCCTATATCAATCTCCTAGGTAGCAGAGAGAGCTTACATAATCCTGCCCTAAACTCATCTCCTTGTGGATGGGTACTCATCCTGGGTTTTTCACCAAAAAAAAAAAAAAAATCCTATGGAAGATTAGTTTTATGATACCTCTTGTAGGAACTCAATTCTGCTAGTTTCTTCCAAAACTGAAACAGCCTGTGCAAAAAAGTCAGCAATTGGCATCAGTCTGACTTACATCTTCTCTTCCCAATCTTAACTCCTCTTCCCAGCTCGTTTCCAGGTGTATCCTTGAATGGAATACAGGGCAAGTCTTAAACTTCACAAGACATTTTACTATAGCTAGTCTTGTGTAGACAAAAAGACACATTAGCAAAATAACAAGTCTTTTTTTAAAAATTAGAAGATTTTCTCCAAATTATGTGTATTTACTCCATTGATTTTATTTGTACAAAACTTGTTAATTTTATAAAATCAAGATTTTCTGTTTTATCCTTGATTATTCCTTTCACTTCAAAAATCCAAAAATCCAAACTGTAGAGGGCAAGAATTCACTGACTGACAAAATCTGCTGAGAAAACTGGAAGGCAGTCTGCCAGAAATGCCAAAATAAACTCAAAATGTGTATGTGACTTAGTCATAAAAGGTAATAGCATAGACAAATTAGGGGAGCATGGAAAAATATTCATCAGATTTATGAATAACAGAAGAGTTTATGACCAAACAAGAGAGAGAGAACTTCACAAGTTAAATGGTTACTTTTAATTACATAAGATTTAAAAGTGTTTGTGCAAACAAAACCAATACAACCAAAACTGTAAGAAATTGAGGTAGGGAAAAATTTATAGGAAGTTCCTCTGATAAAGTTCTTATTTTTCAAAATTATAGATAATTGGGTCAAATGTATAAAAATAAGAGTCATTCTTCATTGATAAGTAGTCAGAGGACCCATTGATCATTAACAAATAATCAAAAGAAATCAGCAGGCAGTTTTCAGAGAAAGAAAAGCTATCAATTATATGAAAAATGTTCTAAATCACTAATAATTAAAGAAATATAAATTAAAACAATTCTGAGGTTACACCTCATACCTATCAGATTTATTAAGACAATAGACATTGGCTAAAATGATAAATATTGGAGGAATGAAAAGAGGTAAAATGCATTGTTGGTAGAGTTATGAACTACCCCAACCCTTCTAGAGAACAATTTGGAATTATGCCCAAAGTATTAAAAAAAAAACTGCATAGATTTAGTAGCAGTAACACTGCTAATAAATCTATGCTCCAAGGAGATATAAAAAGGACACATTTACAAAAAGATTTATTGTTTAGACATTTTTCAGTTGTGTACAACTCTTTGTGATGTCATTTGGGATTTTTTTGGCAAAGACACTAAATTGCCATTTCCCTCTCCAGATCATTTTACAAATAAGGAAACTGAGGCAAATAAGGTTAAGTGTCTTACCCAGGGTTGCATAGCTAATAAGTATTTGAGGCTAGGTTTCAATTTAGGTGTTCCTGACCCCTGCTTGGCATTTATCCATTATGCCACCTAGTTGCCTAGTTGTGATGGCAGGGTTGAAAATCGAGAGGACATCCATCAATTAGGAATGGCTAAACAAGTTATAGTACATGAATATAATTTTGTGGAGAGAGAAGAACAGACCTCAAATCCTGAGGATCCTAAAGGCAAATCAAGTCCAGATAAAGCCCCAAAGGGAGATGTGAACTGGTTCCCATTTCACAAGGCTTTCATAGAAGATTTCATGAAAGATCTTAAAAGAGAAGAAAAATGGGGAAAGGAAATGAGATTTTTGCAAGAGGGATGGGAAAAGCATATAACTCCCTACAAAATAGGTATGAAAAAGATACTAATTCATTGAAAAACAGAATTTGTGAAATGGAAAAAAAACTGCAATGAACCAAAAAATTCAATTGGCCAAATACAAAAGGAGCTTAAAAAAAAAAAAAAGCTATAAGGTCAAAATGGGTTCATGACCTAGACATAAAGAATGAGATTATAAATAAATTGGAAGAGCATAGGATAGTTTACCTCGCAGACCTGTGGAAGAGGGAGCAATTTATGACCAAAGAAGAACTAGAGATCACTATTGACCACAACATAGAAAATTTTGATTATATCAAATTGAAAAGTTTTTGTACAAACAAAACAAATGCAGACAAGATTAGAAGGGAAACAATAAACTGGGAAAACATTTTTACAATCAAAGGTTCTGATAAAGGCCTCATTTCCAAAATATATAGAGAACTGACCCTAATCTATAAGAAATCAAACCATTCTCCAATTGATAAATGGTCAAAGGATATGAACAGACAATTCTCAGACGAAGAAATTGAAACTATTTATAGACATATGAAAATATGCTCCAAATCATTATTAATCAGAGAAATGCAAATTAAGACAACTCTGAGATACCACTACACACCTGTCAGATTGGCTAGAATGTCAGGGAAAGATAATGGGGAATGTTGGAGGGGATGTGGGAAAACGGACACTGATACATTGTTGGTGGAATTGTGAACACATCCAGCCATTCTGGAGAGCAATTTGGAACTATGCTCAAAAAGTTATCAAGCTGTGCATACCCTTTGATCCAGCAGTGTTTCTACTGGGCTTATACCCCAAAGAGATACTAAAGAAAGGAAAGGGACCTGTATGTGCCAAAATGTTTGTGGCAGCCCTGTTTGTAGTGGCTAGAAGCTGGAAAATGAAAGGATGTCCATCAATTGGAGAATGGTTGAGTAAATTGTGGTATATGAACGTTATGGAATATTATTGTTCTGTAAGGAACAACCAGCAGGATGAATAAAGAGAGGACTGGCGAGACTTACATGAACTGATGCTGAGAGAAATGAGCAGAACCAGGAGATCATTATATACCTCAACAATGATACTGTTTGAGGATGTATTCTGATGGAAGTGGATCTCTTCGATAAAGAGAGCCTTAATTGATCAAAGATGGACAGAAGCAGCTACACCCAGAGAAAGAACACTGGAAATGAATATAAACTGCTTGCATTTATGTTTTTCCTCCCGGGTTATTTATACCTTCTGAATCCAATTTTCCCTGTGCAACAAGAAAACTGTTTGGTTCTGCACATATATATTGTATCTAGGATATACTGCAACCCATTCAACATGTAAAGGACTCTTGCCATCTGGGGGAAGGGGTGGAGGGAGGGAGGGGAAAAATCGGAACAGAAATGAATGCAAGGGATAACGCTGTAAAAAATTACCCTGGCATGCGTTCTATCAATAAAAAATTATTAAAAAAAAAAAAAAAGAAAAAAAAAGCTAACTGAAGAAAATAATACACTAAAAAATTAAAATGGAAGTGTTTGACTCAATAAGATTTCAAAAAGCAGTCAAACAAAACCAAAAAGAAAAAAAAAGGAAGGAAGGAAGGAGGGAGGAAAAAAATAGAAGAAAAGATGGAATACCTCCTAGGAAAAACAACTGACCTGGAAAATAGATCTAGGAGAAACAATCTTTTTTTTTTTTTTAAATAACTTTTTATTGACAGAACCCATGCCAGGGTAATTTTTAACAGCATTATCCCTTGCACTCACTTCTGTTCCGATTTTTCCCCTCCCTCAGATGGCAAGCAGTCCTTTACATGTTAAATGGGTTACAGTATAACCTAGATACAATATATGTGTGCAGAACTGAACAGTTTTCTTATTGCACAGGGAGAATTGGATTCAGAAGGTAAATAACCCGGGAAGAAAAACAAAAAATGCAAGCAGTTTATATTCATTTCCTAGTGTTCTTTCTTTGGGTGTAGCTGCTTCTGTTCATCCTTGATCAATTGAAACTGAATTAGCTCTCTTTATCGAAGAGATCCACTTCCATCAGAATACATCCTTAGGAGAGACAATCTAAAGATCATTGGACTTCCTGAAAGTCATAATGAAAAAAAGAATCTAGACATTATTTTACAGGAAATAATCAGAAGGTAAAATAACCATTGAAAGAATTGACCAATCATCTCCAGACCCCAAAGTTAAAACTCCAAGGAATATCATGGCTAAATTTCAAAACTATCACACCAAGGAAAAGATATTGCAAGCAGCCAGAAAGAAACAATTTAAATGCTGAGGAGCCACAATCAGGATTACCCAGGGCCTAGCAGCTTCCGCCTTAAAGGATCAAAAGGCCTGGAATCTGGTATTCCAAAAGGGAAAGGGACTTGGATTACTGCCAAGAATAAACTATCCAACTAACAGAAGGGAAAACAGAAGTAGTAGGGGGAAAGTGTAGGAAAGCAGGAGGGGATTTAAAGAGGAGGGGTTTGAGGAAGGTGGTCATCAGAAACAAAATACTGGGCAGGAGGGAAGAGGAAAAGGAAAGAATACTTTAAAGTAAATAAGATGGCAGGAAATACAGAATTAGTTAATTTAACTGTTAATGTGAATGGTTTGAACTCTCCCATAAAACAGAAGCAGATAGCAGACTGGATTAAAAACCAGAATCCCACAATAAATTGTTTACAAGAAGTACATTTAAAGCAGAGTGATATATACAAAGTGAATGTAAAGGGCTGGAGCAGAATCATCTATTATGCTTCAGGTGAAGTTTAAAAAAAAAAAAAGCAGGGGTAGCAATCCTGATTTAGATCAAGTAAAAGCAAAGATAGATCTAATTAAAAGAAATAAGCAAACTTACTGAAGGATACTATAGATAATGAAGCAATATCAATACTAAACATATATGCAACAAGTAGTATAGCATCCAAATTCCTAGAGGGGAAGTTGAGTTGCAAAAAAGAAATAGACAGCAAAACTATACTAGTGGGGGGATCTCAACCTTGCTCTCTCAGAACTAGATAAATTGAACCACAAAATAAAGAAGTTAAGGAGGTAAACAGAATGTTAGAGAAGTTAAGATATGATGGATTTTTGGAGAAAATTGAATGGAGACAGAAAGGAGTTTACTCTTTTCTCAATGGTTCATGGAACCTATACAAGAATTGACCATGTATTAGGGTACAAAACCCTCAAAATCAAATGCAGAAAGGCAAAAATAGTAAATGTATTTTTTTTTCAGATCATGATGAAATAAAAATCACATGCAATAAAAGGCTAGGAGAAATTAGATAAAAAATAAATTGGAAATTAAATAATCTAATCCTAAAGAATGAATAGATAAAACAAAAAATCATAGACACAATCAACATCTTCATCCAAGAGAATAACAATAATGAGAAAGTGGTTATTAGGGAAAATTTTATATCTCTAGATGCTTAGTTGCATAAACTAGAGAAAGAAAAGATCAATAAATTAGGCTTACAACTAAAAAAGCTAGAAAAAGAACAAATTAAAAACCCTCAATTAAATACCAAAATTGAAATTCTGAAAATAAAAGGGGAGATTAATAAAACTGAAAATAAAAAGCTATTGAATTAATAAAACTAAGAGTTGGTTTTATTTTTTAAAAAAAGTAGATAAACCTTTAGTTAATTTCATTAGAAAAAGGGAAGAAGAAAATCCATGTTAGTCTCAAAAATAAAAAGGGGAAATTTTCTACCAATGAAGAGGAAATTACAGCAAGAATTAGGAGTTATTTTGCCCAACTAAATGCCAATAAATAATAATAATCTAAGTAAAATGGAGGAGTATCTACAAAAATATGGATTTCCCAGATTAACAGAAGAGGAAATAAATTATTTAAATAGTCCCATTTTAGAAAAAGAAATAGGACAAACTATAAATTAGCTATCTAAAAAAAAAAAATCTTCAGGGTTAGTTGGATTTGCATGTGAATTCTACCAAACATTTAAAGAACAATAAACTCCAAATATTATATAAACTATATGAAAAATTAGGGAATGAAGGAGGTCTACCAAATTCCTTTTATGACACAGACATGATATTGATACTTAAACCAGGTAGGACGAAAACAGAAAATTATATACCAATCTCCCTAATGAACATTGATGCAAAAATCTTAGATAAAACAGCAAAAAGATTATCATCCCCAGGATAATACACCATAATCAAGTAGGATTTATACCAGGAATGCAGGGCTGGTTCAATATTAGGAAAACTATTAGCACAATTGACTATATCAATAACCAAATTAACAAAAATCATATGATCATCTCAATAAATGCAGAAAAAGCATTTGATAAAATCCAACACCCATTCCTATTAAAAACACTCAAAAGTATAGGAATAAATGGACTTTTCCTTAAAATAGTCACTAGTATCTATCTAAAACCATCAGTAAGCATCATATGTAATGGGGATAAACCATTTCCAATAAAATCAGGAGTGAAACAAAGTTGCCCACTATCACCATTACTATTCAATTTTGTATTAGAAATGCTAGCTTCGACAATAAGAGTTGAGAAAGAGATTAAAGGAATTAGAGTAGCTAATGAGGAAACCAAATTATCACTCTTTGTTGATGCTATACTTAGAGAACCCCAGAGATTCTACTAAAAAGCTATTAGAAATAATCCACAACTTTAGTAAAGTTGCAGAATACAAAATAAACCCACATAAATCATCAGCATTCTTATAATGCACTAGCAAAATCCAACAGTTAGAGTTACAAAGAGCAATTCCATTTAAAGTAACTACCAATAGTATAAAATATTTAGGAATCTATCTGCCAAGGGAAAGTCAGGAACTATATGAACAAAACTACAAAACACTTTCCACACAATAAAGTCAGATCTAACTAACTAGAAAAATATTAAGTGCTCTTGGATAGGCCAAGCGAATATAATAAAGATGACAACACTCCCTAAACTAATCTATTTAATGCTATACCAATCAGACTCCCAAAAAACTATTTTAATGACCTAGAAAAAATAACAACAGAGTTCATATGGGAAAACAAAAGGTCAAGAATTTCAAGGGAGCTAATAAAAAAAAAAATCAAATGAAGGTGGCCTAGCTGTACCAGATCTAAAACTATATTATAAAGCAGCAGTCACCAAAACTATTTGGTATTGGCTAAAAAATAGACTAGTTGATCAGTGCAATAGGTTAGGTTCACAAGACAAAATAGTCAATAACTTTAATACTCTAGTGTTTGACAAATCCAAAGACCCCAGCTTTTGGGATAAGAATTCACTGTTTGACCAAAACTAGGAAAATTGGAAATTAGTATGGCAGAAACTAGGCATTGACCCACACTTAACACTGTATACCAAGATAAGCTCAAAATGGGTTCATGATCTAGGAATAAAGAATAAGATTATAAGGAAATTAGAAGAACATAGGATAGTTTACTTCTCAGACTTGTGGAGGAGATAGGAATTTGTGACCAAAGAAGAACTAGAGATCACTACTAATCATTAGTTATTCATTATTGGTGGAACTGTAAATGGATCTAACCATTCTGGAGAGCAATTTGGAACTATGTTCAAAAATTTACCAAACTATGCATACCCTTTGATCCAGCAGTGTTACTACTGGGCTTATATCCCAAAGAGATATTAAAGAAGGAAGGGACCCATATGTGCAAAAATATTTGTGGCAGCTCTTTTTGTAGTGGCTAGAAACTGGAAATTGAAGGGATGCCCACCAATTGGAGAATGGCTGAGTAAATTATGGTATATGAATGTTATGGAATATTATTGTTCTGTAAGTAATGACTAGCAGGATGAATACAGAGAGGCTTGGAAAGACTTACATGAACTGATGTGAAATGACCAGAATCAGGATATCATTACAAACTTCAACAACAATACTATATGAGGATCAATTCTGATGGAAGTAGCTATCTTCAGCAATGAGAGGATACAATTCAATTCCAATTAATCAGTGATATACAGAACCAGCTGCACCCAGCAAAAGACCACTGGGAAATGAGTGTGGACCACAATTTGGCATTTACACTCTTTCTGTTGTTGTTTGCTTACATTTTTCTTTTTCTTCCCAGGTTATTTTTACCTTTCTAAATCAGATTTTTCTTGTGCAACAGATAACTGTATAAATATGTAGACATATATTTAAGATATACTTTAACATGTTTAACATGTATGAGACTGCCTGCCATCTAGGAGAGGGAGTGGAGGAAAGGAAGGAAAAGTTGGATCAGAAGGGTTTGCAAGGGTCAATGTTGTAAAATTACCAATGTATATGTTTTGTCAAAAAGCTATAAAAATTTAAAAAAAAGAAAAAAACACTAGAGAGCAATGGGAATAAGTGGACTTTTCCTTAAAATGATCAGTAGCATCTATTTAAAACCATCAGCAAGCATCATATGTAAAGGGGACAAACTAGAACAATTCCTAGTAAGTTGCCCACTATCACCATTACTATGCAATATTGTATTAGAAATGTTAACTTTGTGGACAGCTAAGTGGCGCAGTGAATGGAGCACCAGCCCTAAAGTTAGAAGAACCTCAGTTCAAATTTGGCCTTAGACATTTCTTATTTCCTGGCTGTGTGACCCTGGGCAAGTCACTTAACCCCAGTGCCTCAGGAGGAAAAATGTTAGCTTTGGCAATAAGAGAAGAAAATGAGATTAAAGGAATTGGAGTAGATAATGAGGAAACCAAATTATCACTCTTTGCAGATGATAAGATCATATACTTAGAGAACCTTAGAGAATCAACTAGAAAACTACAGAAACAATTCACAACTTTAGCAAAGTTGCAGGATACAAAATAAATCCACATAAATCATCAGCATTTTTATATGTTACCAACAAAGTCCAGCAGCACGAGATACAAAAAGAAATTCCATTCAAAATAACTATCGATAGTATAAAGTATTTGAGAATCTATCTGCCAAGGGACAATCAGCAACTATATGAACACATCTACAAAACACTTTCCACACAAATAAAGTCAGATCTAATCAGTTGGAAAAATATCAAGTGCTCATGGATACGCCGAGTAAATATAATAAAAATGAAAATACTACTTAAATTAATCTACTTATTTAGTGCCATACCAATCAAACTCCCAAGAAATTAACTTAGGAAAAATAATAAGAAAGTTCATCTGTAAGAACAAAAGTTCAAAATTTTGAAGATAATTAATAAAATAAAAAAAATGCCAATGACCAGGCCCAAAACTATATCATAAAGCACCAGTCATCAAAGCCATTTGGTCCTGGCTAAGAAATACAGAAGTCAATCAATAAGATAAGTTAGGATCACAGGACAAAATAATCAGTAACCATAGCAATCTAGTGTTTGACAAACCCTAAGACCCCAACTTTTGGAATGAAAACTCACTATTTGACAAAAACTGCTGGGAAAACTGGAAACTAGTATGGAAGAGAATAGGTATTCCTTTCCACCACCACATACCAATATAAGGGCTAAATGGGTTCATGATTTAAACATAAAGAGTGATATTATTAGCAAATTAGAAGAATATAGGATAGTTTACCTTTCAGATCTGTAGAGAAGGAAGGAATCTGTGTCCAAAGAAAAATTGAAACTCATAAGTGAACGCGAAATAGATAATTTTGATTATATTAAGTTAAAAAGTTTTTGCACAAAGAAAACAAAACAAAACTAATGATCAGAAGGAAAGCAATAAATTGGAAAAACACTTTTACATTTAAGGATTCTGGTAAAGGCCTCATTTTTATATAGAGAATTGACTCAAATTGAAAAGAATTCAAACCATTCTCTAGTTGATAAATGGTCAAAAGATATGAACTGACAAATTTCAAATGAAAACATTGAAACCATTTCTAGTCATATGAAAAGGTACTCCAAATCACTATTGGTCAGAGAAATGCAAATTAAGACAACTCTGGGACTACTCTACACACCTCTAAGATGGCACGAAAAGATAATAATGAATGTTGGAATGGATGTGGGAAAACTGGGACACTAATACATTGTTGGTGGAATTGTGAACAGATCCTGCCATTCTGGACAGCAATTTGGAACTATGCTCAAAAAGTTACCAAACTATGCATACTCTTTGTCCTAACAGTGTTTCTACTGTGTCTATATCCCAGAGATCTTAAAGAAAGGAAAGGGACCTTCATGTACAAAAATGTAGTGGCAAAAAACTGGAAATTGAGTGGATGCCCATCAGTTGGAGAATGGCTGAATATGAATTATGAATGTTATGGAATATTATTGTTCTATAAGAAATGTTCAGGATGATGATTTTAGAGAGGCCTGGAAAGATTTACATGAACTGATACTAAGCGAAATGAGCAGAAAAAGGATATCTGTAGAGGGCCGGAACTCTCAAGATGTATACTTGAAACAAGATGTTAATTCGGTGGAATTGATGAAATGATGATTCTCTAGTTCACATACATACTTAGTATGGTGATGTAATGGTTCTCTAGTTCACACATAATCAATATGCTATAATGATATAATTATAATAAGGTATATAAGGGTAAGAAGGACTGGAAATGAGACATTCTATCTTTGACCATCCTGGTGGCTCTCCTGCCTCCTCCACTAAGACCAAGGTCTAAGGACTCGGGTGATATCCTCTAGAATAATCTAGCCCAAACATATTTTGGCACTGAAATGTGGAGGTAACATATGAGGGCATATGAGCAAATTGCTGCTGCAGCTATCAAAGCATGGGACATCCCTCCAGGAAGACAAGATAGAGGGAAAGCCTTCATTAAAATAGTGCAAAATCCTAATGAACCCTTTGCTGATTTCATGGGACTTCTGCAGACAGTTGTCATATAAACTATTGGTGAAAATGTAGCAACAGAAATTATTTTAAGACAACTTGCTGATAAGATTTGTAGAAGAATTATACTTGAACTACACAAGGATGTTTCTTTAAATGAAATAATAAGACACTGTGCCACAGTGGGCTGTGCCCAGGCTATGATGTAGACTTCCCAGGACCTACACATAGGAAGACAGGGTCCCTTTTGAAAAGGAACTTCCAGAGAGACTCATCAATGCTTTCAATGTGGTAAAGTAGGGCATCTGAAAGCTAAATATTGGCATAAAGACAGAGTGAGAAAACAGGGTGGGAGAACAAGACCCCAAACCCCATGTCCAAAATGTAACCGAGGCTTCCATTGGGCATCAGAATGTAGATTGATTCAGGGAAACGGGATGGGGGGGCTCAGCCCCAGGGAACAAAACAAAAAAATACTTGGGGCATGATGGCAGCCTATGCTATACCAGAGTCTTTAGAAGTTCAGTACTCAAACATGACCAATTAGCCAAGAAGCAATCTGATGGGAGAAAGGGATTACACTTGGGGAGAATAGAGTTGTATGTAGCTGGAACTACTGAGATATCCTCTAGAGAAGTGAAATCTGTCCCTGTCCGGCCTATGGATCCTTTGCCTCCAGGCATAGTAAGCTTGACCATTTCACCTCCTGAGAGTGTTTACAAAACCCTGTTTATATATACACTAATTTGGGAAACTGGGGGAATGTGTAGCTAATATCCCAGTCACTGATACAGATAGACAATGTGACATCAACCAGTAGAAATAGTAGCATCAGGTTTATTAATACAGACTCCTGATAGGTAATCTGGTGATATTTACCCAGATTTTGACTCTCAGCAACAGAATCCAGGAATATTCTTGACTGCAGCTACTACAACTGACCATCCTATCCTCATATCTATGTAAACAGCATACCATTGAAAGGATTGGTAGGCATGGGTGCAGATAGTACAGTCATGAGAGGTGTCAATTGGCCCAGTCACTGGCCAAAGATTAAGGCAGGCACCTATATGTCTGGCATAGGAGGATCATTAGCCCCTGAAGTTAGTGCTACCCCTTTGAGGTGCATTATTTCAAGATGAAACAGAGTTTTTACTCCTTTTATAGTTGAAAAAATTCCCATCTATGGGGAAGAGACATCTTACAACAGCTAGGATTACAAATGAGTACTTCAGTTTTTAGGAAGAGCTGCTGCTGAAGGTCTGCCAACACTCTCACCTGTTCCTATTCAATGGAAAAGTTGATACACCAGTGGGGATAGAAAAGTGGCCCTTAGCAAGTGATAAAATTCAGGCCTTATTAGATATAGTATAGGAGCAACTTGACCAAGGACACTTATAACCTTCTCTAAGTCCTTGGAATTCACCTGTATTTGTTGTAAAAAAGAAATCTGGTAAATGGAGGATGTTGACTAATCTGAAAAAAGTAAATGAACCGATGGAAACTATGGGAACTGGTCAGCCTGGACTTCCATTTCTTACTCAATTGCCTAGAGAATGGCCTCTTTGGGTCATAGATATTAAGGACTGTTTCTGTTCTATCCCTTTGGATAAGGAGGATATGAAAAGATTTGCCTTTTAAGTGCCCAGCATTAATTTAGCTGAGTCTTATAAAAGATATAAATGGACAGTTTTGCCACAGGGAATGAAAAATAGCCCTACTATGTGTCAAATGTATGTGGTTGCTGCTCTTACTTCAGTAAGAAAAGCAGTTCCAAAAGTTATGTTGTTACATTACATGGATGATATTTTGGGGGGTGTACCTGAGGAGCAAATGTTAGAAGCATGTCTACAAAAGATCATAGAAACACTAAAGAACTACAAATTGCACATAGCTCCTGAAAAAAATTCAGGCATGCTCTTTTTCAATATTTGGGATATAAAGTATATCCTAAGGTGCTTACAATACAAAAGCTTTTTTTAAGAACAGAGAAGATGAACACCTTAAATGACTTTCAGAAATTGATAGGAGATATCCAATGGATCCAATGTTAGGCTTAACTACCTATCAATTACAACCATAATATGACATTTTAAGGGGAGACACTGCTTTAAACTCACCACTCCAGCTTACAAAAGAAGCTCAAGAGACTTTGAGAGCGGTTGAACTGGCTTTATCCAATGTGGTTGAAAGAGTTACTAAAAAACCCTTGGAAATATGAGTTTTTGCTACAAAAGAGGCACCCACAGTAGTCCTTCATCAAGGATACAGTGTCATAGAATGAGTGAACTTCCCAGCACAGCCAGAACAAAGCCTTACTCTTACTCTAGCTTGTGGTTAGAATTTTATTAAAGACCATTAAGAGAGCAGTGCAATTATATGGGATAAGACCTGACAAGATTTTATATCTTTTATACCAATGCACAAATTAATGTATGCTGTGAAAACATCCCAAAGTGAAATTTTATTGGCCATGGCTCCAAATTTTACATATGGGTCTCCATTAAACATAACCCGGCTATTACATAATTGGCAATGGATTTTTGAAGAAAAGGTTTCTAAGGTTCCTCTTAAAGGCCAACTATCTTTACAGATGCATCCAAACATAACATTTGTGCTGTATACTCTCATGACTTAACTATAAAGAAAGTAGTCAGAATTCTGTTTCAGTCCACTTAGCAGAATGAATTGTATGCAATCATGTGAGCTCTTACTTATTACCCAGGAAATGTAAATATAAAATCTGATTTATCCTATTCAGTAGGTATGGTACAAAGAATTGCCACAGCCCAAATAAAATTTGTAGCTTCTAGTATATATATCAGCTTTTTAAGGAACTTCAAGAGCAAGTTAGAAAGCGTCCAAGTAAGATTTATATCTTGCATGTCCACTCTCATAGTGGACTTCCAGGTCCTATTTTTTATGGAAATTTTATGAAAATTAGAAGGCAAGTAGCCTTCTAACCATATTAGCCAATATTCCTTTATTTCAGGCAGCCCAAGAATCTAATTCTAAATATCATCAGGCTGCTTGAGCTTTACGTTTGCAATTTAGCATGACAAAAGAGGAAGCTAGGAGCATAGTAAAAGCCTGTGCGATTTGCCTTCCTTTCTACACTTCTATGCTCCCTCCAGGGAAGAATCCTCATGGTTTAATACCAAGTGAAATTTGGCAAATGAACATGACCCATTATAAATCTTTTGATTGTCTGTCTTTTATCCATGTTGTAGTAGACTTCTTTTCAGGATTTACTTTTGCAATACCAACAGCTAAAGAGACTTCCCAAGTGGTCACTGAATTCCTTATACAAGCATTTGCAATTATGGATGTGCCACAAGCAATAAAAACAGATAATGGACCTGCATATACTTCTAAACATTTTGTACACTTTTCTGCACAGCATCAAATTTTACACACCACTGGCATGCCTTTTAATTCTCAAGGACAGGCAATAATAGAGAGGAGAAACAGAGACATCAAGATGCTCCTCCAAAAAAACAAAAGAAAGGGGGAGATACAGATAACCCTAAAAAAACTTTTAAATTTAGCCCTTTATACTATTAATTTTTTTATTTTTGATAAAGATGCACTGACTCCAGCAGACAGGCTTTATTACCCACCAGAAGGGCAGTGTCCAGTGTGAGCAGCTCCACTATCTTTAGATTATTGCCAGGTTATGTGGAGAGATCCAGAAAGTAGTGAATGGAAGGGACCAGATAGATTTACTGCTTGAAAGAGAGGGTTTGCTTATATCTCTACAGATGTAGAAGGAATCAGATGGGTGCCAATGAACTGTTTATTCACCTTGTCCATCCAGAGAAAGACAGAAAAAGAGAAGACCCTTGAAACAAAGGAGAAGACCCAAGAAACATCGGGTGTTTCCATCAATAAAGCATGACTCGTGAGCATCAAAAATTGTTAATGAGACTGCTGTATGTTTTCAAAACCTGAAGGAATCATTGGATTCCCTGAGACATGATGGGACTGTTGCAGGATTTCAAAACTTGCAAGACTCATTGGTTTCCCTAATACATGAAATGATGGACAACAGATTGTATATGATCTATTTCTTGGCTGTTGAAGGAAGTGCATGTGTGATTGTTATTTATATACCCTCGTTCTAGGACTTATGTATATGTATGCCTCATGTTGATTCATGTTGTTTGTTACATCACTACTGACCTTTGTTATATTACTATATGCTTGTACCTCTCATGCTGATGGATTTATGTATACCTGTTTCAAGTAAAACCTTCAGTCCAGAGGAAACCTACTAACAATATCTGGCTTGGTGTTTTCACCTCCCTTGCTGAGAAGTCAGAGAGGGCGTGACCACCTGTGTTATAAAACAAAAGATAGGGGGAGATGCAGAGGGCAGGAATTCTGGAGAAGCATACTTGAAACAAGGTGTTAATCATCAGTGGAACTGATGAGATGAGATGAACTCTAGTTCACACATATATTTAGTACTTAGTATGGTAATATAATGGTTCTCTAGTTCACACATAATCAGTATGCTGTAATGATGTAATTACAATAAGGTATATAAGGGCTAAGAAGGACTGGAAATGAGACATTAACATTCTATCTTTGGCCATCCTGGTGGCTTTCCTGCCTCCTCCACTAAGACCAAGGACTCGGGATGATCCCAAGATCCTCCAGAAAGCTAGCCCAAACATTACAGATATCACTGTACATGACAACATCAATATTATATAACAATTCTGATGAATGTGACTCCTTCTAACAATGAGATGATTGATGCCAGCTCCAATGATCTTGTGATAAAGAGAGCCATCTACATCCAGAAAGAGGACTGTGGGAACTTAATATGGAGTATAACATAATATTCTCACTCTAATGTTGTTTGCTTGCATTTTGTTCTCTTATTCATTTTCTTTTTGATCTGCAGCAAGAGAATTGTATAAATATGTTTATACATATTGGATTTAACATATATTTTAATACATATAACATATTGCATTGCTTGCCATCTGGAGAGGAAATGGGAAAATCTGAAACACAAGATTATGCAAGGGTCAATGTTGAAAAATTATTGTGCATATGTTTTGAAAATAAAAAGCCTTAAAAAATAAAACAAAAACAAAAAAAAAATTGGCTTCAATTTTTTCATTTAATATGAGCTGAAGTTGTTAGTTGAGAGGGTGAAGGAAAGATTAAGAGAGAAGAAGGTTTAGGGAAAGATTAAAATCTTTGGAAATGTCACCACAAGTGAGTGGGAGAGTGAGTTAAATTGAAAATTATAAATCAGGAATCAGGAAGACATGTTTCTGAATTAAAATCCAACCTCACACACCTACTAGCAAATCCAGTTTGTCAAAGTTCTTTATCTGTAAAATGAACTGGAAAAGAAAATGGCAAACTACTCCAATATCTCTGCCAAGAAAACCCCAAATGGGATCATGAAGAGTTGGACATAACTAAAACAACTGAAAAACAACACAATAAGCAATTGAGGGACTAGTTGAGATAACATAACAAATGTGTAGTGGCTTTGTGATTTTCTTCTGCCTTATACAGCAGAACACTGATAAAAACAAAGTCAGATAATAACAGAAGTATTCCAAGGAAGATGACCCAACACTTGATTAGTCAGAGTACCCTGTGAAATTTGCAGAGAACAAGAAATCACAGCACAGTATTCATGAGAAACTTAAAAGAAAAATAAGAATTATGAAAGCCGAATCTATAGGCTAAACACAAACAAACAAAAAACAAAATAGAAAAACTTGCATGTGGAATGACAACCTTTACCAAAGAACCAAAAAAGAGGACAATAAATAAGAAATATACATACACAGAAATAAATGACAACCTAGAAGAAGAATGATTAAAAAACAGTAGCTTTAAATTAAAATATGCTCACAAGTGAAGCATGCATATCTTGAAGATAGAATATGCAAAGAGAAACATAGCAGGACCAAAAAACGCGATGAAGAAAATAATAGAAGAGAACTGTCCAGTGTAAGGGGCGATGAAGCACTGCTCTCTCTTTGAGATGTGCCTTGAAATACACTGAAAGCTTCTATGGTAACAAGTACACTCAAAATACAAATTCAAAAGAGGATAACAATGTTAAAATGCCAACATATAAAGGAGCTTCAAAGAAGACAATAAATTGGTCTCAAGCCCAAAAAGTTCTATTGGGAGAGCTCAAAAAAAATTTTTAAAATCAAGAGAGGTAGAAAAAAAATTGATGAAATAAATGAGTTATCCAAGAAAGTCAACAGCTTGGAAATGGAAGGACAAAAATTGACTGAAGAAAACAATTCCTTAAAAAATACAATTGGCCAAATTAAAAAAATCCACTGAAGAAAACAACTCCTTAAAAACTAGAATTGACCAAATCAAAAAGGAAATACAAAAACTAAAAGAAGAAAATAATTCCTTAAGAATTAGAATTGGATGCCCAAAAAGTTATCAAAATGTGCATACCCTTTGATCCAGCAGTGTTTCTATTGGGCTTATACCCCAAAGAGATACTAAAAAAGGGAAAGGGACCTGTATGTGCCAAAATGTTTGTGGCAGCCCTGTTTGTAGTGGCTAGAAACTGGAAAATGAATGGATGCCCATCAATTGGAGAATGGCTGGGTAAATTGTGGTATATGAATGTTATGGAATATTATTGTTCTGTAAGGAATGACCAGCAGGATGAATACAGAGAGGCTTGGAGAGACCTACATGAACTGATGCTAAGTGAAATGAGCAGAACCAGGAGATCATTATACACTTCGACAACGATATTGTATGAGGATGTATTCTGATGGAAGTGGATTTCTTTGACAAAGAGTCCTAACTGAGTTTCAATAGATAAATGATGGACAGAAACAGCTACACCCAAAGAAAGAACACTGGGAAACAAATATGAACTATTTGCATTTTTGATTTTCTTCCCGAGTTATTTTCACCTTCTGAATCCAATTCTCCCTGTGCAACAAGAGAACTGTTCGGTTCTGCAAACATATATTGTATCTAGGATATACTGCAACATATCTGACATATATAGGACTGCTTGCCATCTTGGGGAGGGGGTGGAGGGAGGGAGGGGAAAAATCGAAACATAAGCGCGTGCAAGGGATAATGTTGTAAAAAATTACCCTGGCATGGATTCTGTCAATATAAAGTTATTATTAAATAAAATAAAATTTTAAAAAAAGAAATATTAAAAAAAAAGAATTAGAATTGGGCAAGTGACTATGACTCCATATAACATCAAGAATCAGTCAAAATAAAAAGAATAAAAAAATAGAGGAAATTTCAAATATGTCATTGAAAAAACAACTGGCCTGAAAAGTAGGTCCAGGAGAAGGATGGTAAGAATCATTGAACTATTGGTAAGCCATAATCAAAAAAAGATCCTTTCAAGAAATTATCAAGGAAAACTGTCTGATATCCTAGAACCAGAGGATAAAATATTCATTTAAAAAAATCTACCAATCACTTATTAAATGAAAATGAAAACTCCAAGGGATATTATGATCATATTCCAGATCAGGTCAAGAATGCAAGTAGCTGGAAAAAAATAATTTAAATATCAAGGAGACATAGTCAGGATTACACAGGATTTAGCAACTTCTCCATTAAAGGATTGGAATATGATATTCTGGAAAGCAAAGGATCTTGGATTACAACCAAGAATCAACTACCCAACAAAACTAAGCATTATCTTTCAGAGAGGAAAAAATGGACATTAAATGAAATTGGGACTTTTCAAATTTTCCTCATGAAAGGAGCAAAGCTGAATCAAAAGTTTGATCTTCAAATACAAGACTCTAGAAAAGCATAAAAAGGTAAACAGAATAAAGAAGTTCCATTTAAAATAACTGTAGACAATATAAAATATTTGGGAGTCTATCTGCCCAGACAAATCCTATATAAACCCAATTATAAAATACTTTTTCACATAAATAAAGCTAAACAACTAGGGAAATATCAGTTGCTCATGGATATGCTAAGCTAATATAATAAAAATGACAACTAAAAATTAATTTAATTAAATTCTAAATTAATTTACTTATTCAAAACAATCCCACTCAAAATAATACTGCTAGAAAAAATAATAACAAAATTCATCTGGGAAAAAAGATCAAGAATATCAAGATATCACTATCAAGGTTGGATAAAGAAATGCAAATTAAGAGAACTCTGAGGTACCACTTCACACCTCTTAGATTGGCTAAGATGACAGGAAAAGGTAATAATAAATATTGGAAGGGGTGTGGGAAAACTGGAACACTAACACATTGTTGGTGGAATTGTGAACTGATCCAACCATTATGGAGAGCAACTTGGAACTCTGCTCAAGGGCATAAAACTGTAAAACCTTTGATCCAGCAGTGTCCCTTTTGGGTCTGTATCCCAAAGAGATCATTTTAAAAAAAGAAAAGAAAAGAAAAGAAAAATGATCCACATGTGCAAAAATGTTTCTATAGCAACCCTTTTTTTGTAGTGGCAAGGAACTGGAAACTGAGTACATGCCCATCAGTTGGAGAATGGCTGAATAAGTTATAGTATATGAATGTAATGGAATATTATTGTTCTATGAGAAACAATGAGCAGGATGATTTCAGAAAGGCCTGGAGAGATTTACATGAACTGATGCTAAGTGAAGAGAATAGAACCAAGATAACATTGTATATTGCAATAACAAAATTATGTGATGATCAGTTCTGATGGATTTGGCTCTTTTTAACACTGAGGTGTTTCAGGGCAATTCCAATAATCTTCTGTTGGAGAGAGCCATCTGCATCCAAAGAGATCCCCATAATTCTCAGGGAGTGAACGTGGATCACAACATAGTATTTACACCTTTGTTGTTGTTTGCTTGCTTGTCTTTTTCTTTCTCATTTTTTCTGTTTTGATTGGATTTTTTGTTCAACATGATAAATGTGGAAATATGTTGAGAATAATTGCCTACATTTAACCTATATTGGGTTACTTGCTGTGTAGAGGAGAGTATGTGGGAAGGGAGGGGGGAAAACTTGAAACACAAGGACTTGAAAGAGTTAGTGCTGAAAACTATCTTTGCAATGAATTTTGAAAAATAAAAAGCCATTATTATAAAAAACTCAAAAAGAATATCAAGAAAAATAATGAAAAAAATGCAAAGGAAAGTGGCATATTGATACCAAATCTAAAGCTATATTATAAGGCAGTAATCATCAAATTATTTGGTACTGACTAAGAAGTAGAGAGATGGATCAGTGAAATAGTTTAGTTTTGCAAATAGTAAAAGACCATAATAATCTACTGTTTGATAAACCAAAAGAATTCAGTTTCTGATATAGCAACTCACTATTTGTCAAAAACTACTGAGAAAACTGAAAAATAACTACAGTGAAAACTCGACATTGGCCAACATCTTACCTCATATAACAAGATAAGGTAAAATGGGTACATGATTTAGACATAAAAGATGATACCATAAGCAAATTAGGATACCAAGTAATAGTTTACTTGGTAAATCTATGGAGAAGAAAGAATTTATGATCAAACAAGAGATAGAGTATTATGAGATGCAAAATGGATAATTTTGATTATGTTAAATTAAAAAGATTTTGCACAAATGCAACTAAAATTAGAAGAAAAGCAGAAAGCTGGAAACAATTTTTGCAGGAAGTGATTTTGATAAAGGCTTTATTTCTCAAATATATAGAGAATTGAATCAAATTTATAAGAATACAACATTCCCCAATTGATAAACGATCAAGAGATATGAATTGGCAATTTTCAAATAAGGAATTTAAAGCTCTCTGTATGAAAAAATACTCTAAATCACTATTGATTAGAGAAATGCAACTTAAACAATTCTGAGATATCATCTCATATTATCAGATTGACTGATATTACAAAAAAGGAAAATGATAAGTATTAGAGATGTGGAAAATTCTGGATACTGATGCAATCCTGGTGGAGTTATGAATTGATTTAACCATCCTGGAGAGGAATTTGGGACAATGTCTACAGGGAAATCACACTGTGGATACCCTTTGATGCAACAATACACTATAAAGTCTGCATGCTAAAGAGATCATAAAAAGAGGAAATGTATGTACAAAAATATTTATAGTAGCTCTTTTAGTGGTGGCAAGAAAATTAGAAATAAAGGGATGTTCATCAATTAGTTGGTTTATGAATGGAATGGAATGGAATGTGTATTACTTTGTTGTATACTACTGTATGTAGGCAGATTTCAGAAAACCCTGGAAACATTTACACGAACTGAGACTGAGTGAAGTAAGCAGAACCAAGAGAACTTTGCCCATAGTGACAATAAGATTATGTGATGATCAACTATGACAGACTTGGCTCTTTTCAGCAATACAATGATCCAAGACAATTCCAAGAGACTCAAAATAGAAAATGCTATCTGCATCCAGAGAAAGAATTTTGGACTCTGAGTGCAGATCAAAACATACTGTTTTCTTTTTTAAATTAAAGCTTTTTTTTTATTTTCAAAACGTATGTATAATTTTCCATATTTACCTTTGCAAAACCTTGTGTTCCAAATTTTTCCCCGCTCCTTCCCCCCATCCCCTCCCCTAAACATCAAATAATCCAATCTATATTAAACATTTGCAATTCTTCTATACATATTTCTACAATTATCATGCTGCACAAGAAAAAAATAAGCTCAAAAAGGAAAAAATGAGAAAGAAAACAAAATGTAAGCAAACAACAACAAAGTACTGAAAATATATATTGTCATCCATACTCAATCTCCACACCCTCTCTCTCTATAAAAATAACTCTTCATCACAAGACCATTGGAATTGGCCTGAATCACCTCGAAACATGCTAGTTTCACTTTTTCTTTTCATGGTTTTTCCTTTGTGTTATGTTTCTTCTTTCACAACTAATATAGAAGTGTGTTTGGTATGGTTGCACATATATAAGCATATCAGATTGCTTGCCATCTTGAGAAATAAGGGAAAAAGGGAAGGAAGAAAAAAAATTGAACTCAAAATCTTTTAAAAGAATGAACAATTTTTAAAAGTTTTTAAAAAAGAGAAGAAAATGTGAAATATCTCTGAGGAGAAACAACTCATCTGGAAAATAAGTCAAGGAAATATAATTTAAAAATTCTTGGACTATATGAAAGGCATGTTTTTTAAGAAAGGTAGAGTTCATATTTCAAGAAATTAAAGGAATCTTCCCAGATATCTTGAGCCATAAGATAAAGAAGAAATTAATTTTCTATCAAGCTTTATTTATTACCTGAAATGAAAGAAGGAAATGTTCAAAAAGAGTAATATAAGTGAACTGTGGGTTTAGTAGAGTGAACCAGAAGGAGAATAAAGAGTTTAATTTTATTTATTTTCTTTTTTTTTTAACTTTTTATTGACAGTACATATGCATGGGTGATTTTGTACAGCATTATCCCTTACACTCACTTCTGTTCTGATTTTTCCCTTCCCTCCCTTCACTTCTTCCCTAGATGGCAGGTGGTCTTATACACGTTAAATATATTACAGTATATTCTAGATACAATATACATGTGCAGAACCTAACAGTTCTCTTGTTGCACAGGAAGAATTGGATTCAGAAGGTAAAAATAACCTGGGACAAAAAAACAAAAATACAAACAGTTTACACTGATTTCCTGATGTTCCTTCTCTGGATGTAGCTGATTCTGTCCATCATTGATTAATTGGAACTGAGTTATATTTTCTCTTTGTTGAAGATATCCATTTCCATCAGAACACATTCTCATACAGTATTGTTTTTGAAGTCTATAATGATCTCCTGGTTCTGCTCATTTCACTCGACATCAGTTCATGTAAGTCTTTCCAAGCCTCTCTGTATTCATCCTGCTGGTCATTTCTTACAGAACAATATTCCATAACGTTCATATAACAAATTTTATCCAACCATTCTCCAATTGATGGGCATCCATTAATTTTCCAGTTTCTAGCCACTATAAAAAGGGCTGCCACAAACATTTTGGCACATACAGGTCCTTTTCCCTTCTTTAGTATCTCTTTGGGATATAAGCCCAGTAGTAACACTGCTGGATCAAAGGGTATGCACAGTTTGATAACTTTGGGGGCATAATTCCAAATTGCTCTCCAGAATGGTTGGATTCATTTACAACTGTACTAACAATGCATCAGTGTCCCAGTTTTCCCGCATCCCCTCCAACATTCATTATTATTTTTTTGTCATCTTAGCCAATGTGACAGATGTGTAGTAGTATCTCAGAGTTGTCTTAATTTGCATTTCTCTGATCAATAGTGATTTGGAACACTTTCATATAAGTGGAAATAGTTTCAATTTCATCATCTGAAAATTGTTCATATCCTTTGACCATTTATCAATTGGAGAATAACTTGATTTCTTATAGAGTCAATTCTCTATATATTTTGGAAATTAGGCCTTTATTAGAACTTTTAATTGTAAAAATGTTTTCCCAGTTTGTTGCTTCCCTAATCTTGTTTGCATTAGTTTTGTTTGTACAAAGGCTTTTTAATTTGATACAAGAAAATTTTTTATTTTATGATCAATTGTCGGGGTTCAAATGTTGGCGTTCTTGTTCTTCTCAAAACACAGCCGGTTTAGCTTAGAGCCCTCCGAATGTCTCCAAATCCAAAGGTTCTGTCCTTTAGCCTCTGCCTCTGCTTTCTTCTGCCTCCAACCAGCACAGAGATGGAATGAATCTCTTGTTTCCTTCACTTGGGGCTCGTATAGCTTTCTGGTGAGTCTTTCAGACCAGCTTGGTCTCAGTGGGGGAAGTGCAGGAGCCCAGCCACCAACTACAGTGGTGTGAGATGAAGATGAATCTGGTTGTCCACTGAACTCTCCACTCGTAGCTTTATCCTCTGAAAACTCTTCTTCTGCCACCAGCCAGCCAAGTGGAAAATATTCTGCCTTGCCTCGGAGAGAGGGCTTCTGGCGTAATTCCGCTGAAATCTCTCAAAGTGCTCTCTGTCTGCACCAGAGTGCTCCTCTCCAGTCCAGCTGAACTTCCCTTGAAGCTCTTTGGGCCAGAGAGCACTATGGGAGGTGTGAACTCACAAAGTTACAAAGTTTACTTTGTGAATCTGGCATACTTGTGAACTCCGCTGAGTAAAGGTGCAAACACAAGCATTGTACTAATTAGTTCTATTTAGTACCTTGTTTCAGGTTCTGCCCAAAACATCTTCTTGTAAGATTAGATCAACTCTAATTAGTTAGCAGTTTGTAAGAATTCCAACAATCAATAATGATCTCTAGTTCTTCTTTGGTCATAAATTCCTTCCTCCTCCACAAGTCTGAGAGGGAAATTATGCTTTGTTCCTCTTGGTGTACGGTGTTAAGTGTGGGTCCATGCCTAATTTCTGCCATACTAATTTCCAGTTTTCCCAGCAGTTTTTGTCAAATAGTGCATTCTTATCCCAAAAGTTGGGGTCTTTGGGTTTGTCAAACACTAGATTGCTATAGTTATTGACTAGTTTGTCCTGTGAACCTAACCTATTCCACTGATCAACTTATCTATTTCTTAGCCAATACCAAATGGTTTTGGTGACTGCTGCTTTATAATATAGTTTTAGATCAGGTACAGCTAGGCCAGCTTCATTTGATTTTTTTTTCCATTAATTCCCTTGAAATTCTTGACCTTTTGTTCTTCCATATGAATTTTGTTGTTATTTTTTGGGGAGCCTTAAAATAGTTTCTTGGGAGTCAGATTGGCATAGCACTACATAAATAGATTAGTTTAGGGAGCGTTGTCATCTTTATTATATTCACTTGGCCTATCCAAGAGCACATAATATTTTTCCAATTGGTTAGATCTGACTTTATTTGTGTGGAAAGTGTTTTGTAATTTTGCTCATATAATTCCTGACTTTCCTTTGGTAGATAGATTCCCAAATATTTTATGTTATCAACAGTTATTTTGAATAGAATTTCTTTTTTTATCTCTTGCTGTTGGATTTTGTTGGTGATATATAAAAATGCTGAAATTTTATGTGGATTTATTTTGTCTCTTGCAACTTTGCCAAAGTTGTGAATTATTTCTAATAGCTTTTTAGTAGAATCTCTGGGATTCTCTAAGTATACCATCATATCATCAGCAAAGAGTGATAATTTGGTTTCCTCATTACTTACTTTAATTCCTTTAATCTCTTTCTCAACTCATATTGCCAAGGCTAGTGTTTCTAATACAATATTGAGTAATAATGGTGATAGTAGGCAATCTTGTTTCACTCCTCATCTCACTGGGAAAGGTTTTAGTTTATCCTCATTACATATGATGCTTACTGATGGTTTTAAATAGATGCTCCTAACTATTTTAAGGAAAAGTCCATTTATTCCTATATTCTCAAGTGTTTTTATTAGGAATGGATGTTGGATTTTATCAAATGCTTTTTCTGCATCAATTGAGATGATCATATGGTTTTTGTTAATTTGGTTATTGATATAGTCAATTATGCTCATTGTTTTTATAATATTGAACCAGCCCTGCATTCATGGTATAAATCCTACTTGTCAAAATATATTATCATGGGCATGATTTTCTATCGTCTTTTTGCCAATGTCTTATTTAAGATTTTAGCATCAATATTCATTAGGGAGATTGGTCTATAATTTTCTTTCTCTGTTTTCAACCTACCTGGTTTAGGTACAGTATCATGTCTATGGAATAAAGAATTTGGTAGGAGTCCTTCAATCCCTATTTTTTCAAATAGTTTATATAGCTTTGGAGGTAATTGTTCTATAAATGTTTGGAAGAATTCACATTTAAATCCATCTGGTGTGGTGATTTTCTTCTTTTAGCCCGGTTAGCTTAGAGCCCTCCGAATATCTCCAAATCCAAGGGTTTTGTCCTTCAGCCTCTGCCTCTGCTTTCTTCAGCCTCCAACCAGCACAGAGATGGAATGAATCTCTTGTCTCCTTCACCTGGGGCTCGACTAGCTTTCTGGTGAGTCTTTCATACCAGCTTGGTCTCAGTGGGGGAAGTGCAGAAGCCCAGCCACCAACTACAGTGGTGTGAGATGAAGATGAATCTGGTTGTCCACTGAACTCTCCACTCGTAGCTTCTTCCTCTGAAAACTTTTCTTCTGCCACCAGCCAGCCAAGTGGAAAATATTCTGGAATAGATCTCTCATCACTGGCCTTATATCTGACTCTTCTGAGAGAATGGGATTATGGGTTTTCTCCCATAGTGCTCTCTGGCCCTAAGAGCTTTAAGGGAGATGTGAATTCACCAAGTTACAAAGTTTACTTTGTGAATCTGGCATACTTGTGAACTCCGCTGAGTAAAGGTGTAAACACAAGCATTGTACTAATTAGTTCTACTTAGTACCTTGTTTCAGGTTCTGGCCCAAAACATCTTCTTGTAAGATCAGATCAACAATCTATCAACTCTAATGAGTTAGCAGTTTGTAAGGATTCCAACAATCTGGTCCTGGGGATTTTTTCTTAGGGAGTTGATTAATAACTTGTTCTATTTCTTTTTCTAAGATGGGACTGTTTAACCAATTTATTTCTTCCTCTTTTAATCTGGGCAAGTTATATTTTTGAAGGTATTCTTCCATTTCATTGAAGTTATCAAATTTATTGGCATAAAGTTGGGTAAAATAAGCCCTAATTATTGCTCTAATTTCCTCTTCATTGGTGGCGAGTTCTCCCTTTTCATTGTTAAGACTAACAATTTGATTTTCCTCTTTTTAAAATCAGATTTACTAAGGGTTTATCTGCTTTGTTGGTTTTTTCATATATCCAAGTCTTAGTTTCATTAATTAATTCAATAGTTTTTTTACTTTCAATTTTATTAATCTCCTTTTATTTTTAGAATTTCAAGTTTAGTGTTTGACTGGAGATTTTTAATTTGTTCCTTTTCTAGCATATTTAATTGCAAGCCCAATTCATTGACCTTCTCTTTCTCTATTTTATGCAAGTAGGCCTCTAGAGACATAAAATTTCCCTTTATTACCACTTTGGCTGCATCCCACACATTCTGGTATGATGTCTCATGTAGAGGGCTGAAACTATTGAGTCAATGCACTGAGGTCAGGACTGCCAAGCACTTGAAGCTAACTACCGATTGGACAGTACTCTGTGGGCATATGATTAGAAAATGGTCCTTTCCACTATCCATGCTGGCTCAATGATTGGTGTATACAGAGGATTGTAGGAGGGACTAAGGGGTGGAGTAAGACTAGCCAGAGTCATCTTTGGCGATAGACAAGGGAGAAGGTGGTTGTGGAGATTCTGCTTCCATCCTGTTCAATTCTGCGTCTAAGAACCAAGAACAAAGACTGAGGACTTTTCCTTATCCTGACTCCTGCTGATTCTAAGGTATCCTGAGCACTAGCGCGATCGTCACAGTCTCATTATTGTCATTTTCCTGGGTGAAATTATTAATTATGTCTATGATTTGCTGTTTCACCCAATCATTTTTTAGTATGAGATTATTTAGTTTCCTTTTTTTAAATCTATTTTTCCCTGGCTTTTTATTGAATGTAATTTTCATTGCATCATGGTCTAAAAAGGATGCATTTACCATTTCTGCCTTACTGCATTTGAATTTGAGGTTTTTATGTCCTAATATATGGTCAATTTTTGAATAGGTTCCATGAACTGATGAGAAGAAAGTGTACTCCTTTCTATTTCTATTTAGTTTTCTCCAAAGATCTATCATATCTAACTTTTCTGGTATTCTATTTACCTCTTTGACTTCTTTCTTATTTATTTTGTGGTTTGATTTATCTAATTCTGAGAGTACAAGGTTGAGATCTCCCACTATTATAGTTTTGCTGTCTATTTCTTCTTGCATCTCTCTTAATTTCTCTTTTAAGAATTTAGATGTTGCGCAAATTAAGACAACTCTGAGATACCACTACACACCTGTCAGATTGGCTAGAATGACAGGGAAAGATAATGCGGAATGTTGAAAGGGATGTGGGAAAACAGGGACACTAATACATTGTTGGTGGAATTGTGAATACATCCAGCATTCTGGAGAGCAATTTTGAACTATGCTCAAAAAGTTATCAAACTGTGCATACTCTTTGATCCAGCAGTGTTTCTTCTGGACTTATATCCCAAAGAAATCTTAAAGAAGGGAAAGGGTCCTATATATACAAGAATGTTTGTGGCAGCCTTCTTTGTAGTGGCAGAAACTGGAAACTGAGTAGATGCCCATCAATTGGAGAATGGCTGAATAAATTGTGGTATATGAATATTATGGAATATTATTGTTCGGTATGAAATGACCAACAGGATGATTTCAGAAAGGCCTGGAGAGACTTACATGAACTGATGTTGAGTGAAATGAGCAGGGCCAGGAGATCATTATATACTTCAACAACAATACTATATGATGATCAATTCTGATGGACCTGGCTATCTTCAACAATGAGATGAACCAAATCAGTCCCAATGGAGCAATAATGAACTGAACCGGCTACACCTAGCGAAAGAACTCTGGGAGATGATTAAGAACCATTACATTGAATTCCCAATTCCTATATTTTTGCCTGCTTGCATTTTTGATTTCCTTCACAGACTAATTGTATAATATTTCAGAGTCCAATTCTTTTTGTACATCAAAATAACGGTTTGGACATGTATACTTATTTTGTATTTAATTTATACTTTAATATGTTTAACATGTATTGGTCATCCTGCTATCTAGGGGAGAGGGTGGGGGAAAGGAGAGGAAAAATTGGAACAAAAATAGAAAAATTTGGCTATATCAAATTGAAAAGTTTTTGTACAAACAAAACTAATGCAGACAAGATTAGAAGGGAAGCAATAAACTGGGAAAACATTTTTACAGTCAAAGGTTCTGATAAAGTCCTCATTTGCAAAATACATAGAGAATTGACTCTAATTTCTAAGAAATCAAACCATTCTCCAATTGATAAATGGTCAAAGGATATGAACAGACAATTCTCAGACGAAGAAATTGAAACTATTTCTAGCCATTTGAAAAGATGCTCCAAGTCATTATTAATCAGAGAAATGCAAATTAAGACAACTCTGAGATACCACAACACACCTGTCAGATTGGCTAGAATGACAGGGAAAGATAATGCGGAATGTTGGAGGGGATGTGGGAAAACAGGGATACTAATACATTGTTGGTGGAATTGTGAATACATCCAGCCATTCTGGAGAGCAATTTGGAACTATGCTCAAAAAGTTATCAAACTGTGCATACCCTTTGATCCAGCAGTGTTACTACTAGGTTTATATCCCAAAGAGATTTTAAAGAAGGGAAGGGACCTGTATGTACAAGAATGTTTGTGGCAGCCCTCTTTGTAGTGGCCAGAAACTGGAAACTGAGTCCATGACTATCAACTGGAGAATGGCTGAATCAATTGTGGTATATGAATATTATGGAATATTATTTTTCGTTAAGACTTACATGAACTGATGCTGAGTGAAATGAGCAGGACCAGGAGAGAGATCATTATATACTTCAACAACAATTCTATATGATGATCAATTCTGATAGACATGGCCATCTTCAGCAATGAGATGAACCAAATCAGTTCCAATAGAGCAGTAAAGAATTGAACCAGCTACACCTAGAGGAAGAACTCTGGGAGATGGCTATGAACCACTACATAGAATTCCCAATCCCTATATTTTTGTCTGCCTGTATTTTTTATTTCCTTCATAGGCTAATTGTACACTATTTCAAAGTCCGATTCTTTTTGTATAGCAAAATAACTGTTTGGACATGTATACTTATATTGTATTCAATTTATACTTTAACATATTTAACATATATTGGTCAACCTGCCATCTGGGGGAGGGGATGAAGGGAAGGAGGGGAAAAATTGGAAGAAAAGGTTTGGCAATTTTCAGTGCTGTAAAATTACCTATGCATATAACTTGTAAATAAAAAGCTATAATAAAAAAAAAAGAAAGAAAGAAATGAAGCAGAAATTGGTCTACTTAGTCAAAAAAATCAATCTGGGGGAAAAGACTTGGGCTTTCTGACTACAACAGAAACAATTGCTATTTATTTCTCAGAACCAATCCAGACTAAAGCAAAGACCAAGTAAGGTTTGGCTTAGGGCTCATTTTGTTGATCTATTCTTGAGAGCTAGAGCTATTTAGGTTTAAGTTTTGGTCCTGGCTCATTAACCCTAAGAGTTTTAGCTAGATTTCAGCGATCAAAATTTACATTCTTTTGGGCATAGCTCCAGAAGAAGTGGCTAAAAGACAAATTTGGTGATTCCACTTTCATTGATGGTAAAGTTTTATAGCCTTTTCCCATTTTTTTCTTTTTTTTTCTTCTTTTCCCATTTTTAAAAACCCTTCATCATGTGTTTAACAAATATTTGTTTCTTTTTCTTTTGTCACTATTTCATTTTTTTCCCCTTGAAATGCATTTAAGTAGGTCTTTTAGGAATTGTTTTGAATTTTTTTCTCATTTTCCTTCTTCCAAATTTGCAAATTTTTATCTTCCTTTAAAAGCTAATAGTGTGATTGTACATACATAATTAGTTCAGGATTCCTATATAAATAAAGAGTAGTTTCTTCTGTTAAAAATAAAATCAAGGTGTTCTAGTTTATTTTTTAATATTATGTAGTATCTACTGTCTTTCTTTCTTTTTTTTTTAAATATTTAGTATTCATGGTATTCATGAGGCTTCTGCACAACATATTCTTGGCCTCTTTCATTATTCCTGATTTTGTCCAATAGATTTTTCAACATCCTTTGTATTGAAATCACTATTATAGTATATGTTAATTTAATTTGTAGAATCTTATCAACTACTTTCTAAAAATTTATTTATTCATTGTCTGCAACAATTATTGAGCCATTAAACTGTAATTATTTTCATTTGTATGCTTTGCAAAAATACAGTTTGATATTATATGCAATGAAATGATCTCTTCTTGCCTTTAGAAGTACAATAAAACCAATTCTTTCAACTCCTTTATTTTGCTCTTCAAAAATAACCAACAAACTAACCTTCCATTTAACTGCAACTTGTACTTTTGAGATCACCTGGCCCCCCAAGCCAAATTTAAGACTGAATTTTCCACCAGATCTGTCAATCCAAGGGTTATAGAACGCTTAGAAGGGTCAAACCCATGAGAGGAACTGATGCCATGAAATAGAGGTATTCCATTGTTTCAAGAAGCTGTCCTACGGGACTGTACCTCAATTTTCTTATAGGCAATCAGACTATGTCAAATGAAAGGAAGATAAGGAATCTCATCTCCATCAAAATTGAAATTTAAGATCGCCTAACTCTTTTGGCCCTTCATCTTCTGTAGTTGCTCTTTGTGATTTCCAGACTAACAATCCCAGTGTAGGGGGATGGGATTGGATTCTTTCTGTGGGTGATCTCTTTAGTTCTAGTCCTTCTCAGTTCTTTCTCCAAGCTCTCAAAAAAGCCTCAGGAAGAGAGAGAAGGTGGGAAAGGAGCTGAAGAAGAGAAATTGCAAGAGATTGTCTTTGTATTGCTTCACTCCTAAGTAGTTGGAGTGTTCACAAGATAATGTAGTAAGTGAAAGATGAGAACTTATGGGCCTCAAAAGTTCAGAGAAAGTATTGTTATCCCTTACCTTTCACTTCTCACCTCTATTCCTCCCCTCCCCCCAATCTTTGGATACTTCTCTTCCATCTCTCCATAAAACTATAGAAAAACCACAGGGTTATTTGATTTGGGTTTGTTTGTTTTGTTGTTGTTGTATTTTTCCCCCAGGAAGGAAAATCTAGGTCAACCTGTCAACTATATATATTGCAAGGCACAAGTTAATAATAAACGTTAAAGCAACCTAAATAAATAGGGAGCAATTCAGATATTATTACTGCTCTGCAAGTTGTGGCTTTCTTCTCTTACTAGAAGCAATTTGAATGATAAATGGATTACTAACTAATAATTTAATTCTTTATTTGTAAGTCTTGTTGAGCTAAGGTTCAAAGGTTAAGATCTGTCTTGTTAAAAATATCTTTTTTAGAGACTTATTTTTTTTCCCCTCTAAATACTTAGCATAGTGAATTTAAGTAAAAATTTTCTCTCTACTACCTAGACACTTCAGAAGCTTTAACTTCCCCCCTTGTGATTGAAAGAAAATGTCCAGGAACATTTTGTTCCAAAAAATTTTGAAGGTAAAACAGTGTTTTAACTCTTAACATCGAACAAAAGGCGCCCCCGCCCCCACCCCGAGGAAAAAGTGAATGGGAAACAATTCTTCCTGTGAATTAAAAAAAAAAAAAAAGTATGTGGGGGGGGGGGGGGGAGGAATCCTCTGCCTACATTATTCCCCTCCACCCCACCCCCACTTAATTTTGTAGTGAAAAGTGCTTGAGCCTAGGAGTAGTTAAGAATACAATGCAGAAGATCGATTCATGAGCTCACCGATTTTATAGATAAATTGCCCTCCTTGTCCCTAGCATCAACAATTATTATGACTCTTTTGGGCTGCAGAAAGGAAGTTTTAAGGTCCAAAGACTTGTGAAGACTGAATTTTCATTGCATTCCAGCAGTCTTCTGTTCAAAAAGTCTCTCTGAGAGGAAAGATGTGGAGAAGTGTACCTGAACCCTTTTGGAGGGTTTTGACAGATTTATTAAGAAAAAAATTGAGTTGGGGTGAAAGTGTTTTGTGGAACTAGCAAAGATTAGGCTTGGCTAGATACTTAAGAAAAGTTAGACAGCGCAATTTTATTGCTATTGATTACAAAGATGATAATAACTAAAGATAAAAATATAGAGCAATCTCCGAAGGAGGAGGGGACGCGGAGACTGATGGCATTAATATACCCTAAAGTCTGCATTGATCTTTTTTGCTTTGATTACTTGCTATTACTCTAACGATCTATTTAATGAACTCCGGTCTATTTCAAAGTCCGGGATAATTTCTCTGGCAAGTGAAGGGATGGATAAATATAAACTTAGAGCTCTACTTTTGTTTTAGTTTTATTGGTTAAAAACAACAACACAAACAAATATAATTTAGATAGAGCTCTTCTCGATAGGACCGATAAAAAGGTGCTTCAAAGAGAACCATCAAATGTCTTGAAAATGTTAAACATTAGTTCTGCGTTTTCCAAGCAAAGAGAAGAAATACGGACCCTTTTGTCTTTGTGAATGCCAAACAGGACAGAGAAAAAGATAACACCAAATTACATCTCAATTGCTGAATGAATAGAACTCAGTCATATATTTCTTCCAAGCTCACTTTTGCCTTTCAATTTTAAAAAATCAGAAAAAGTTCCTCTCCAATATTGTGAAAACAACAAATTTCTACTGGGTAGATTTTTTTTCCCCAAATTAAGTACATTGACGTATAAAAAGTTCTCACATTTAATGGAACCGAATCCCTCAAAATCTAGACATTTTGTTTTCATTCCCTTGATTTTTCTTCCTCTCCCAACCCCAGCTTTACCTCTCGAAATTTGGGGGACTGATATCACCATTTTGCAAGAAGATTCACTTCTTCACAAAGAGTTGAAATAGAGAACACACTTTTTTAAAGGTGACAGAGATTTTCAATTAGTATTTCTATCAAATACTCACGAAACCAGTTGCTGGTGCCCAGCCTCGAACTGTTTTTTCAAGCAGTTGAGGTTCGTGTATAGGGTTCTTAGGTTTTACTCATCCTATCCAAGCTCCATCTCTAGATCTCAATTTAACCTTTACTTTCTCCCTACTACTCCTCCAGAGGCACCGGGACTTCTGAACTTGGTAAATTCCTGGAAAGGCGGGCGGGAAAGGGTAGGATTCTATTTCACCTCTCACTTCTGATTTGCCTAAGGGAAGATGAGAAGGTTAGGGGGAATGGACTGATTCTGTCAGATGTCTCCCAATTTCAATGGCGTCTACTTTACACTTCCAGACTTCTCCTTCCCCCGCCCCCATCCTAACGCCTAAATACACTTCATTTTGTCACTGGTATAGTCTTTCTCTTGTTTCCTTTTTCTAGTCCTAGGCCAGTCACATTTCTCATTTCTCTTAGTTGACCGTCAGTTTTATCACACCCCCAATTCCAGAGAGTTGGTTGGTTGCTGTTTCCTTTATTTGTATTTGCTATGCTTACTGATTTCCTGATAGGTCTGTAGGCCTTTCAATCAGGGAGACTCTGGCCCGCCCATCTTCTATTGCCTCCTCACTTTCTGAGTTACTCTCCCCTTTTGCTTCTCCTGCTGGCATCTGGCTCAGTCAGTAAACTGCGAGGATTTTTCAAGTAAGCTTCTTGCTTGCGCACCATTCCCGGGCAGCGGTGTGAGCAGCATCATAGTTAATGAAATATTCTGAGAAACCACTGCTGCGCATTTTGTAGGTGGGTCCGCTTGGCTTCTTAGCCCAGCCACGATTTTCGTGCTTCAACTTAGAAGGCGCCTTTCATTTCCCACTAAAATGTCAAGAGCGGCTAAAGCTGTGGCTTTCGCCACTCAGGGAAGAGCAGCAGTAAGGGCTGAGGTTGTTCCAAAGCTTTACAGCCTATCTATCAGTAAGTAGGTGTTTATAGTACTTGAGAAAGGAACGAGTTTTAATGCTTGATCTAAGGCAATCAGTAGACGCAGCAAGGGTAGTGCTTCCGGCTAAGCCATGCCCCTCTCAGTGCATACAGCGTATGGGTCAGTGCCTACGCGATAGCAGCTTTTGCCTCATTGGCCCCAGTCTTTTGCTCTTTTGCTGACTCAGGTGAGAAGAAAACTCATATTGTTCTTCACCATGTTGTGCCTCTGGCTTTATGTGTTCCACTCCAGTGCTTCAGTGCGGGGCCCAATGCTGCCAGACACAGTTCCCCGATTGTCAGCAGAGTCCCAATCTCTATCAATTCTGCTAAGATACTCTTTGGGTTGCCACTGGCCCCCTCAACTGCAGCCAAGGTTGAGAGACAGGAAGAAACAGACCGGGTACTCATTGATTCCTCCAGTACTACCTCTAGCTTCTTCAATGGTTCTGCCAACAAGAAATTGCCGCAAGCAATCATTATAGGGGTGAAGAAGAGTGGCACTAGGGCCCTATTGGAGTTCCTACGGGTGCACCCTGACGTGCGTGCAGTGGGCCCCGAAACCCATTTCTTTGACCGCAGTTGCGAGAAGGGGCTCACCTGGTACAGGTAATTCAGACTTCCGAACTCAAAGGGGGAGGAGGGCAGTAAGTAGAGTAGTATTGGATTGGGTGGGGAAAGAGGGATTGACTTCCCACTCTGACTCTTCTTCTCCCCAAACGGACTGATCAATAAATAACCATAAAGGTGCAGTTCCGGGGTCAAAGCAGAACAAGGTTCAGACTGCAAAGTGGGATTATGCTGGCGGTGTGTTCTCCAGGCACACACTCCTACTCATTCCCTTCCCTCTTTCCTTATAACAGAAGGAAACCTCTCAGTGTAGTTACTGATAATTCTGCCTCTGAGTATTTCGGTGTGGACAGTCTCTATTCTTTTTCAAGAAGTCAGAGAAGAGTATCTTGCTGGTAAATTGGTATAATCAGAATTTCTAACCCGGACAACGTTTAACAGAGCATTCTTTCCGTCTAGAGATATTTTGCAAGATAACTACAGAACGCTGCAAAGTTTGCTCCGTTTCAACAATATGAAAAACCATTAAAAACTAGAGCTTTCAATGAAGAGAGGGAAGGATATTTTTGCAAAAGCGCAGCTGGGATTGGACAGCAAACTCGCGGACTTTGTGCTTCATAGGTTTTCTAACTGGAGTAATGGAGTAATTGTTCCAATTGTTCCATTAAAATCTTTATTCATTCCTGACCTGGGAGTTTCGGAGGTCCCCTTGGAGTCTAATGGGATGTACCTGCCCCAGACCATATTTCGGGATTCGTCCCTGGCTCAACAGATGCGGTGTAATCTGCAGAGGGCGTACACTTAATAATTTAGATTTTGTTTTGTTTTGTTTTAAGATAGTTCTTCCTGACAATCTCTGAAGGGGCTTTGAACCCGCTTTCTTTCAGTCCGGAATCCTGGGTGTTGTTTGGCCCTGACTCACGGTGGACTATGAGTAGCTGCCGTCTCTTGCAGGCTGGAGCTGAAACTGGTCGGAGCAGCTCAACACTTACCCGTGTGGAGCGGTGCTGGTCTCTGTTGGAGAAATCGGCTCACTGCAGCCAAGGGCTCTTCACGTAAGAAAAAAGAATTTAATCGCTCTGTAGGCTGCTTTGAATTAGTTCACAAAGCCATGAAGCTGAAGAACCTAAATCCACTGGTAAGCAACTTATGAGCATTCTTTTCTAAGCATTTTGTGGGAACACAATAAATAACTTTCGGTCTTTGATGGATTAAGAAGCATCTTTTTCTGGGTGATGCACAACCATAAACACAGCCCTCAACTTTCAGGCTCCTGAGGCAGAAGAAATCTAAGGGAATTTTGCATGATTTAGCCTACGGACAACTTGGTTCTTCTGAAGTGACTTCCCCACTCTTCTCCCGGCTTCGCTACCCCGTGTTTCGGGGCTCCTGGAGTAGGTTCTAGATTAGCGGAGTAGTCTCAGATGGGTTAAGGATCCAAATCTCTCCAGTCAACCTTTTTGTGGGAGCTCGCTTTGCAAAACAAGGAAATGAATAATGTAGGAAACGGAACTGTCGGTCTGACGATACGCAAATTGAACAACTTGAATCTTGACCCCTTGAATTTCACCCCCTTGTCCTACTGTTTTCCCCCCATCCCTCTCCACTCTCCCTGATTCTACCAGAAGAGAGAGCCCTATTTCCAGAATCTGTGCTCTCTGCTTCTCTGTTTGTACACTGAACTTCCCCCAAACTTTCCCACTGTTTTAATTTGCTCCTAGTTTTCATTACTAGACTCCTCTGAAAACAAAAGAGGACGAAACAATTTAAATCCTAGTCACCTCCTAGATCCTTTCCCCTATAACTCCCTTCCTCCCTGTCCCTGAAGCCCTCTGAAGAGGGTAGGACGGGGGAGAAGATGAGAAAGAGAGAGGCATAAATGTAGAAATTATAGGGTTGATCCTGAGGATTAAAACTCCCTTCTCCAACCTCCCCTCTCCCCCCCCTCCCCTTTACCTCCCTCTCTTTGTTACTTTCATTTTTTTTTTTAAACTATTGTTGAATGTCTCCAAAGTCCCAAAGTTTCTTATGGAAATAAAATAAAGGAGTCCTTCCAACAAACTTCCTGGCTGTAAATGCCAGGCTTGTGTGGGGTTAGCGTTACAAGCCAGCCAAAGAGATTCTTTGAGATTTAAAGTTTAGAGTTAAGGAGAACGGCGACCAAAAGCTTGCTATTTTTCAAGTTTTAGAGACCACTGGCGTAGGAGTGGAATTCCCTGGATGAACATACATGAAATTTCTAAAGCGTGGCTGTAAAATATTTTAGTCTGAGTACTTAGATATTGGTCTGGAAAAAATATTAAGAATATTAAGAAATTAATGTAATCGAAGAAAGAAAATTTTTTTGACTTATTTGTACAATCATAAGCAAAATCGACTTCTCGGTTTCAAAAAAAGATTTTTACTCAGGGCCATGGCTAATCATCTTTATTCTCATTTCTCAGTACTTATCAAAAAGAGTAACTTTTTGGTGCATTACATTTATATTTGCTGGATTTCTTGCACCAAGAACTTTACCAGTCAACAGTTTATCTTTCTTTACCTTCCTTCTTCAACCTTAGAATCTAACCGATTTTGCACTTTCACGGTCCGAATGTACAGGTAGCTTCCAAAAGGGAAGACATCTTTGCCCAAATGCAGGCCATCTGAAGTATTTGAAGCCGCCTTTTATAGATTTGATCCTTTTATAGATTGTTAACTGTAATATATTGGAGTTCGGATAAATAATATACTTAATTATATTAATGAAGATCTGATTCAGGAAACAAAACTTTAGGCGAATTCTTCCTCTCGATTTTTAGGATGGAAAGACATACACAAGCAAAGTTTTCAAACTTCAGCACAGCTCTGAAATTCGGTGAACTTTGTGCAAAAGAAGGGGGAAAATACCAGTAGTGGTTCTTTGCTCTTCACCTGATAATCCCAGTTTGGCAATTTTTATTTTTAGCTGTTTAGTAAGCTCATTAGTTCAGCAAATTTCATCCAACTATTATTAGTAGCTAATTTTAACGTTCTTTTGAAACTACTACACAAAACTAATGAACGAAAAAGCCAGAGTGATGAAGAACATGGACTGCAGGGTGATTGCTGAAATAATAATATTAGAAAAAAAATGCTTTTCGAAAGTACGAAAAGCATTTTTCATACTATATAATGTAAAGGAAATGTAAAGGAAAATTGAACTTTTTCAATTCCAGATCTGTAGCCTTAAGCACAACATCTCTTTTAGTTGATTTTTAAAGTAAAAATTACATCTATGATAATATATTTTTGTTTGAGATCAATTGACATTTGAAAACACAAAAGTTTTTGTTGACTACATTCCTTCATTGTTATCTTTGCCTAAATTGCACTTGGAAGATAGCATCTTTTAAAGAAAAATAAATAGCGCCCAATCAAAATGGAAATTTTACTTAAAGGCAAGCAGTGATGCCATTAACCATTACTAACTTTTACTTTTATATGCAACTTTTTAGTTGCATTTTTAGTCTCTACTTCCTATCCTGACCCTTTTGCTTGAAGTTTTTGCCACAGTTCTGACCCACCTAACTGTATTTACAGAAGCAGCCATCAGATTGAAGGAAAGATTTTAAAATTTTTTTAAATTTATGCACTTGTGTCAATTAATCAATTTAAAAAACAGTCACTATTTACAAACTTGGAGGCATGAAAGACAGAAAGGAAGGAAGGAAGGAAGGAAGGAAGGAAGGAAGGAAGGAAGGAAGGAAGGAAGGAAGGAAGGAAGGAGGGAGGGAGGGAGGGAGGAGGGAGGGAGGGAGGGAGGGAAGAAACATTCATTTGGTGAAAATATGGAATAAACTATGGAAGAAGCAGTGTTCCCCTGGCCAAAAAAAAAAAAAAAATTTTAGATGCTGAGAAAGCTGCTGAACCTTGATTTACATAATGTTTGTGACAGGTGTTGGGAGACAGTGGAGAATTACTGAAATAGCTAGATAAGTAAATTTTATAGTTTATAAACAATTGCAGCCCTAGAACTAGTAACCAAATTATGTATTGTCTTGACTTTCATGATTCCACTTCTCATAATGTAGCACTATTAACCTGAACAAAATTTATTGAGATATTTATTTGGAGGCTTTCCCCTCTTTTTATTTGGCTTGGAGACCTTATCTATGGATTCTATATTGTTTTAAAAAAACAAAAAACAAAAAACAGATAGATAAACATAGTCCATTTGCCACTTATGTAAACTTTCTTTATATTCTTCCATATTTACATACTAAATTGATTAACTTCAACCTGAAAATCAGCTAATTATGATTTTTTGGGGGGGAAATGCATTTTAAGTTTCAATCACAATAACATTTTATATGAAATTTGGTATTGTCTTTAAATAGCCTTTATGATGTGCAAATGTGGAGAAAGGAAGAGTTCTTACATCATTTACTGAATATTTTAATTGTTAATTGGATTAATATATTTTGAATAGTTTTCAGTTAACCACATAAAGTCCTTAGTACTTTTTCCTTGATTGTTCATCTAGCTCTGCAGCAGTGAAGCATTTGTTTCTGACTTTTGACAATTATAATTTATATAATAATATGTTTAAAGGTAAGTTTTATTCATGAGTGTTGATGATTTTGAATACTATTTGAGAATCAAATTGTCCAAATATATTCTGATAATTTTCTGATCATATGTCTTTATAGGGTCAATTTTTCTTTCTCATTTTTTAGCAGTAAAACAATATAATGAGGCTGAAGTTCTATAACAGAATGGGTGAAATAACTGAAATCTGTTATTACTTTTAAAAGATTAAAAACTAAGTTTATTTTTTAAATAGTTATGAATTTTTATGTAATTGAAATAGTGGCTTTTTCAACATGTTATCTCTTTCTTTTATTTACTTTCTCTGAATATCAATCTTTAGAGTGACAACTTAATCACTCTTTAGTGTCATTTCTCATACTAAACAATTAAAATCTGACAAGTTATAAAATGACAAAATTAATCCTCCAGCATAAAGACTAAGAAAGTACAGCAAATTTACTTATTAGAATATTTGTATTTTCAATTTATCCTTTTTAAGATCAAAATGTGTATGTCAAATTAAGATTAAGTGACCAATTTTTAAACTTGTTAGATATAAATTAATCATCAGTTGATATCAATCCTGCCCTAAATTTAAATTCAGCATTCAATATACTCAGCAGAAAAAATTCTATAAGTAATATTTAATAGATTTACTTTAAAAATTAAAAAGTAATATACAAAGAGTTTCACTTGAAAAAATAATAGCTAAAAATTGCAAGATATGCTTCTGTATTTTAATTTCATTGCACATTGATAAAATTTTCTTCCTTGATGACTTCTAAATTTCAATTTGCAAATTATTCTACTTCATATGTCAAAGGAAATGCAAGATTTTACTTAACATAATTTGCATTTTGTCAAGTTTGGAATTTCAACTAAATATGTAACTTACTTCCCAGCTTCTGAGAGAAGTTAAAAACAAATCTACATTTAATTATTTGTGACAAAGCAGAGAAGCTATCAAGATTTATTAGGAAGATTGTGAAGCATGTATACAACTTTGTCTTTAATTAGGCAACTAGATAGATTATAAAATGGATGATCAATCTTTTGTAACTTGAGGGGGAAATACCACATAAATTAATCTAATCATATATTTTCCTACATATAATTCCTACATCCCTATTTTTTATATGTTTTCATATATTACCTACACTAAATTAATGAAATAGGCAACATTTAATAGCAACTTATTTTTTTAAGTGAGGAAAATCCTGAAGCACATACCTTAAGTCATACATAATAATTGTGAAATGATAATGTACAGAACTTAAAAATTGAATTTAAAGTCAACATTTATTTGAATTTTTTAATATATTTTATTTTATTTTATAATAACTTTTTATTGACATGCCAGGGTAATTTTTTACAACATTATCCCTTGCATTCACTTCTGTTCCGATTTTTCCCCTCCTTGCCTCCACCCCGTCCCCTAGATGGCAAGCAGTCCTATATATGTTAAATATGTTGCAGTATATCCTAGATACAATATATGTTTGCAGAACTGAACAGTTCTCTTGTTGCACAGGGAGAATTGGATTCAGAAGGTAAAAATAACCCGGGAAGAAAAACAAAAATGCAAATAGTTTACATTCATTTCCCGGTGTTTTTTCTTTGAGTGTAGCTGCTTCTGTCCATCATTTATCAATTGAAACTGAGTTAGATCTCTTTGTCAAAGAAATCCACTTCCATCAGAATACATTCTCATACAGTATCGTTGTTGAAGTATATAATAATCTCCTGGTTCTGCTCATTTCACTTAGCATCAGTTCATCTAAGTCTCTCCAAGCCTCTCTGTATTCATCTTGCTGGTCATTTCTTACAGAACAATAATATTCCATAACATTATTTGAATATGTTTTTAAAAGACATGTTTGTATTTTTTTCTGGAGTTATTTTTATACAGTGAATGAGATGACTTTCTCTGAAACTATTGTTATCCTTAATAGTGGAGGTGTCATTTACTAAAAGTGTTATAGATTAAAATATCTATCTGTGGATCACTTTTTAGTGATTAGATTTAGATCCATTAATTTTTTTTGAGTAGTTGTCTCTTTGCTTTATGAAATGGAAGTTTAAATTAATATTGACATTAAAGATGATATTGTTCTTGTTCATTGTTCTTCCACTCTGAATAGAGAAAATATACTTAACATAGATAAAATTATAATAGAGGTAAAATATGGGAGGTTATGTGAAATATTTGAGGATCAAGTTAAAACTAATTTCACATATACTTATTGTTTGAATTAAATAATTTGTGGTATTTTTCTTCTTTTAAATATAATATAAGAATTGTTCTTTCTGGGAGTGAGCAGGTTTCTCGGGGAGGTTTTCTGGAGGCAGCCTTAGTTGCAGTTGAAAGTAATAATCACCTCAAAACGAAGCCAGGTGATAAAAGTTCAGATCTTTTATTGCCTCCAATATAGCCCAGTTAACTTAGGGCTATATCTCTGCTTGTTTCTAAGAGCTCTTGCAGCTTTGTCCTTTGCTTCTGACTCTGCTTTCTTCTGCCTCCAGCCAGCACAAAGATGGAATGGATCTCTTGTCTCCTTCACTTGGGGCTCAGCTAGCTTTCTGGCGAGTCTTTCAGATCAGCTTGGTCTCAGTGGGGAAAGTGCAGGAGCCCAGCTACCACAGTGGTGTGAGATGAAGATGAATCTGGTTGCACCTCCTAGAGAGTGCTTCTCCTCAACTGAACTGATGCTCCCTTCTCAATCTTCAGCTGAACTCCCCTAACTGGGCCTTTGCTTTCTTCTTATATATCAGAGAGAGGGATTATGGGTTTTCTCCCATAGTGTTCTGGCCCTAAGAGCTTCAAGGGAGGTGTGAATTCACAAAATTACACAGTTAACTTTGTGAATCTCCCATACATGTGAATTCCAATGAGTAAAGGTATAAACACAAATATCGTATCAATTAGTTCTACTTAGTACCTTGTTTCAGGTCTGGCCCAAAACATTTCCTTGTAAGATTAGATCAAGGATGCTAAATTAGATAATTATTGTCTCTGTTAACTCTAATGACTTAACAGTTTGTAAAGATTCCAACAATAATTAAATTTATTTTTAGAATTTTGTAAAAATACATTTCTAGCTGATACTTAAATTGTTTTTGTTTTTTAAAAAGGCTATTTAAATTGAAGACAGTATGGGAGCTTTCATATAATATATTTCATTGGGGAATAAGTTGAGAAAATAAGGCTAAGTTGGAGCATCAGCAAATATTGATTTTAAGTATTTTATTCCTTTATTATATTTTAGGGACATTTTTATCTTGTGAGAATCAATCATAATAATAATATCATGATAATAAAAATATACTTTATTGCATTCAAAACATGGGAGATTGAATATCATAAAAAAATTGGATGTCAATAAATTCTGTCATATAATTTTCTTACAGATTATATTGCCCTCTATTTAAAAGAACTATATTACTTTATTTCTGCTGTCTTAAATCTCTCCTTTTTGAATAGTTTTTTGTAATTTAAAAGTAATAATAAACTATAAAAAATTGCTTCACTGTCTGAGTCAATATTTTCAGTAGTACCATTATATTATTTTGGCTTATAAAAACAGGTTTTTATTATCTGAAGATTTACTTAGATTTGGTATCAATAAGTATTTTAAGAGGTATAATTTTACCAAGGAAGAATTCTCCCTTCTCTAACAATGACTTTCAGATAATAAAAGCCAGATATTACCACAAACATTTTATTCTGATAAATTCCTCTCATATTATTTAGATCAACTAATCAAACTTTTAGAAAGATTAACCTTTATTTAAAAAATTAATGTATTTCAAACTGAGAAAAGGCTTTTTTGATTAAAAATATTTTTTTAAATTTGAAAAGTATCAATTGACTATTTTACTTATATAATTATAGTTTGGTGGGCATGACCCATGAATCTATGTTGTTTCCAAAGACTTTTTTATTAGTATTTAGCATCATTAAACTTACCCAGAAACTTGATTACTAATAACTCTGTCTCTCTGTCTGTGTCTGTGTCTGTGTCTGTCTCTCTGTCTCTGTCTCTGTCTCTCTCTCCCACCTTGTGTGTGTGTGTGTGTGTGTGTGTGTGTGTGTGTGTGTGTATGTAACAACTAGGAAATATATCATATAGGAGAAGGACTTTTTTAAAATAGGAAAGAGTAAAAAGACAAAAGATAAGCAATTGGAAGATTTCTCTTACACACATAGAGAATATTATATAATTTCATATGTTAGAGAAGACATCTTGTTTATTTTCCTACTCATGAAGGTCTAGGGACAAAAGTATCCATGCTGGTTCATACTTGGATGCATATTCATTTTTAATGATATTTACATTTCAATAGATCTGAATTATAATATTGTGGACGTATAAAATAAATTATTTCCCAACTTAGGCTGGGACCTTATTATCAGTCAACAAAGTCCTTATGTTTGTACGGAATCATTTCATTCACTCTGGGGAGAGTTGAGCAATTCAGACAGATGGCTAAGGTTATTTGTCTTTGGGCGACAGGAGATTTTCTTAGTTTTTGACTCTTGTTTCAAGAATGTTGTTTGATATGACTGACACAAGAACTCCATAGTTTGCTGAAAGAAATTACATTGTTTGCCATGATCAGATTTCACAGATTTTCACACCTGTTAAGCTGAACTTTCCAAAGTTACCCCTACTTGGGACTGATTTACTTGAGTTCTGGTATTAGTTAGAGTGATATTTTATATTTGATACCAGCAATTAGTTTGTCTCCTTGTTTTTCTTTTTTCCATCAGAGTAGCTGATTTTTCTTTTAGTTTAAAAAGAAATTCATCCCCAACTTGTATTTATTATTTTATTTTTTAAATTTTAGTTTAACCGATAAATTGTTGAGCTTCAAATTTGATGTCAATTGGGACTTTTTATTTTATTTTTAAATTGCACACCAAATTCATTATCTATTCTTTCTCTCAAAGTAGATGAAGGACTGTAGAAATGTAAATTTTCCCTTAAATATTGTTTTGGTTGCATCTAAAAATTTTTGGTATATTGTCTCATTGTCATTTTCTTCAATGAAATTAGATTTGTTCTTTGACTCATGAATTGTTTAGAATTAAATTCATTTCTAATTTGTTTTTAATCCTAAAGGCTCCTTATTGGATACAATTTTTATAGCTTTGTTGTCAGTAAAGGATGCATTTGGTAGTTCTTTTTTGTATTCATCTGTGACTTTTTATGTCCTAATAAATGGTTATTTTTGTAAAGGTGCCATACACAGTTGAAGAATTTTTATATTTTTTTCTGTTCTATTCAGTAATCATCAAAGATCTATTCCTTAACTGAATTCTTGTTTCTCTTTTTCAGATTTATCTAGATCTGGAGGGGGTATATTTGAGTCTCTTATTATTATACTTTTAATCTCAATTTCTCCCTGTAATTTAGTTAACTTTTTCTTTAAGTAGTCAGATGTCACATTATTTAGGGCAGATAGATAGTGCAATGGATAGAGGGCAAGGCCTGAAGTCAAGAATATTCATCTTCATGAGTTCAAATCTGACTTCAGATATCAGCTATATGACTCTAGACAAGTCACTTTGTTTGCCTCAACACTTCATCTATAAAATGAACTGAAGAATAATTGTGTAGTCCAGTTATTTGCTGTCACAAAAAGTACAGCTACAAATATTTTGTGTGTATGGGGACTTTTTTCTTATCAATGGCCTTCTTCATATATAATCCTAGTTGTGAAATCTGAGTCAAATGGCATGAAAATGATAGTCTCCTTATTTACATAAAATGGTTGCATTGATTCATAATATACTAGTGAGCCTAATTTCCTATAACCTTACTATCATCTATGATTTCCATTTTTGTCAATTTACAATGAAACCTAAGAATTGTTTGTTTGTTTGTTTTTAACCTATATATCACTATTTTATTAATGATTTAGAGAAGTGTCAAACTCACTGCCCATAAACTACATGCTGCCTACAAAACTTCCAAATGCAGTCTGAACCAGATTAAAATATATTTGGGAAATGTTTAATAAAATAAATAAAAATACAGTACAATATAAATTGTTAGTTGTAGTTTTCTAAGTCAATATGCAGCTCATAGGATATGTTTCTCCTTTTGACACCTCTGACTTAGAGAATTTGTTAATATAACTGTTAACAGTTTGCAATTCTTCTTTTGAAAACTTTAATTATTTATTGATTATTGGCTTTTGTGATTACATAAATACTCACTCACACACATAGATGTGTTTGCACATGTAAACACACATGCATGCATATGTTGTATACATATACATATAAATATGTGCACAACATACACATGTGTATATTGTGTATCTCTGCATTTGTATGTATAGTTTATATTTATGTGTACATATATATTTTAAGTTGTACCTATCTATCAATCTATCTATTAATCTTTTGGATTCCAAACACTGATCAGAGAACTTTTATAGTTTTTAAAATGAAGTATTTTCTTTCTTTCCTAGGTGCATTAATTTTTTTCTTCAGAAGCTTTTTATTTTTTGTAATTATATCTCTCCCTTTTTTGTTTTGAATACATCTATTACCTGTAGATGTGAAAGGTTTTATCAGCTTATCTTCCAATTAAAAAATGTAATCTTTAATATTAGGGTCTCATATTAATTCAGAATATATTTTAAAATATAGCATTTCTGCTAACATCACAATTTTTCCTTTTTTTTTTTTAAGTTAGCTTTGCAATCTATTTGCTCTCATGTGGTACTTTAGAGTTCTTTAATTTTTTTATCTCAAATTATTTATGATTTGGAACTTTTATCATATGTCCACTGAAAGTTTGACTTTCACTGAAAACTGCCTAGTCATATAGACAAAAGATCATTGGTAGAATGACTTTTACTCTTATAAACTTGAATCTGTTCTCTATCTTACAAATGAAACCTTTATCAGAGAAACTTGCTACAAAAAATTTTTCCATTTCCCCCACTTCTCTTCTAATTTTACCTACATTGGTTTTGTTTATGCAAAAACTTTTTTATGTAATGAAAACTATCTATTTTATGTCCTGTGAACCAGCTCATCTCTTATTTGATTATGAACTCTTCCCTTGTAATGTTCTGGTTAGCTTTCTGGAGGTCTCAGGACCAGCCTTGGTTTCAGCAGAATAATCACGACGAGAATAGTCAGGAATAAAATCCAAAGTCTGTATTATTGGGCCCTCACAGTCTGTCTCCTTCACCTGGGGCTAGACTAGTTTTCTGGGGGACCTTCAGATGGGCCTTGGTCTTAGTGGAGAAGTGATGAAGACAGGACAGCCACACAAGACTCTTTGCCTTCAAGTCTGTCCTCCAGCCTCCAGCCTCCAGCTTCAGTCCTCTGTCTTCTCTGTCTATCTTCAAGTCTGTCCTCCCTACCAGATCTCTTAGCTCTTATATACTATATTATAAGTACATCATCATAGGTGTCAATCTTCTAGAATAGGTGTCAACTTGTAGAACTATACTAAGTACTAAGTATATGTAAACTAGAGAATCATTTTTAACATCTTGTTTTAGAATTAAATCAATCATACTAAGCCTTAAGTATACTTTTTCAGAGTGCCTGAAGATATGAGAAGTAATTTTTTCCATGTTCCTATAATTTGTTTATAAGGTTATTCTCTTTGTGTAAACCATATTTCTATTTAGATCTTGTCTTAGTATATTTTATAAACTGTTGGCTTATATCTTGTTTTGCCCAGACTATATTTTAGTTTTTCCAGTAATTTTTATCTAACACTAAGTTCTTGCCTAATAACTGAGATCTTTGACTTTCTCAAACAATAGACAATTATGCTCCTTTGCTTCTATAAATTATGTATTAAACTGATCAACCTTTCAATTTTTTTTTTTTTTTTTTTTTTTTTTTTGCTCAGTAACAAACTGTTTTAATGATTTTCGGGTTTGTAGTATCATTTGAGATCTGATACTGCCTATCCTATCCCCCATTTAAAAAAAAATTCTGTGATTTTCTTTTGCCTTTCCCCCCTCCATACAATTTTATTTTATTTTCATTTCCAGATTCTCAGACTCCCTTACTGTTTCACTAACCATTGAGAAGGCAATTCATAATGTCACCAACAATCCATTACTCCCTTTTTTCCCATATTCCCTCCAGCACTTATCATTTTCCTTTAGTGTCATGATAGCCAAACTTTTAGGTATGAGTTATTTTAATTTATATTTCTCTAATCAATAGTGATTTGCAATATTTATTCATATGACTATAGAGAGAGCTTTGATTTTTTTTTAAAACTACCTGTTCATATCCTTTTTTAAAAATTTGACTCAAACATATATATAGGTGTGTGTATATACACCCACACCTACATCCACACACATGGAAGGAGGCCTTTATCAGAGAAACTTGTAAAATTTTCCCCCGTTTTCCTGATTTCCTTTTAACTTAAGTTGCATTGGTTTTGCTTATGCAAAAACTTTTAAATTTCGTGTAATAAAATGTATTCATTATACTCCCCATTATCTTCTCTATTTCTTGTTTGGTTATAAACTTTTCTTTTATCTACTATCATTACATGTTTTATGTTCCCTTAGTTTGCTTATTATATCATCCTTTATGTCCATATCATATAACTATTTTTTATCTTATCTTAGCATAATGTGAGAAATGTTGGTTTATGCCTAATATCTGCCCGACTACTTTCCAGTTTTCCCAGCAGTTTTTTGTCAAATAATAAGTTCTAGATCTTTGGCTTTATTTAACCCTATGTTACTATGGTCATTTATTATATATTGTATACCCAATGTATTCCAATCCACCATTCTTTCTCTTAACTAGTACCAGATTGTTTTATTGATTACTGCTTTGTAATATATTTAAAAACTGGCATCTTTCTTTACATTTTTTTCTCACTGATTCCCATGATAATTTTGACATTTTATTCTTGCAAATGAACTTTGTGGTTATTTTTTCTGAACCTGTAAGATATTTTTTTGGTAATTTGATTGGGATGGCATTTTAAAAAAGTAAATTAATTTATGTAGAATTATACTTTTTATTATATTGGCTTAAACTACCCACGCACAATTAATATTTCTCCAATTGTTTAGATCTATCTTCATATGTATAGAATATGTTATAATTATGTTTATAAATATCACCTGATTATGATTTTTTTATATTATATTATTATAATTTTTTGCTACTATCTTATATAGAATTTTTGCATCAATATTCAATAGTGAAATTGGTATATAGTTTTCTTTTTCTATTTTTTCTGTCTTTAAATGAGATTTCATAATCATGTTTATGTCATAAAAGGAATTGGATAAGGATTTTTCTTTACCTCTTTTTTCCCCAAAATTTTTACAACATGGGGATTGATTGTTCCCAAAATATTTCTTAGACTTTACTTATAAATTCATCTGATCCTGGGAATTTGTGCTTATTCAATTTTCTTTTCTAAGACAAGGTTATTTAATAATCATTCCATTTAGCCTATTGTTAATCTGGGCAATTCAGGTTTTTGTGAATATTCATCCATTTCACTTGGATTTCTATGACAGACATGGTACTAAGTTTTGGTCTTCAGAAGTTAACTAACTTAACTAACATAGCTAACTTTTCTAAAATTCTATTCAATCTTTCATTTACTTTTTGGTAAATTTTAGGTTACTTTTATCTACACGTCAGGAGTAAATTGAACTCTCTCACTATTATAGTTTTACTGTGCATTTCTCCTAATAACACTTAAATTTTCCTTTAAGAACGTCCACATTATATATGTGTGTGTGTGTGTGTGTGTGTTACTTTATACTGTATATATATATACATATATATAAACATATGGGTTTACTTTTAATATTAATTCATTGTCTATGACATTTTAAAGAAAATTCAATCTCCACTGTTTATTTCTTTTAGCTAAATCTATTTTTGTTGTTGTTTGTCTGAGATCAAGATTGCTACTTTTCTATGTCAGCTGAAGCATAAGGAATAAATACTCCACCAATTTTTAAAACTCTGTCTCCTCCCCTCACTTGCCTGTTAGAAAACATACATAGTTGGTATTTTCCCCCATTTCCTTTTTCCTCACTGGGTAGACTTCTATAATTGCACTGCACTTATATTAGATAATTTCCTTTATTCCTCCTCTCTCCTTTCTCTCAGTATATATATGACATCAAGTGATTTTGATGATTCTTGCTTTATAATATAATATACTTTGAGGTCTGGAAATGTTTATTATTCTCTGGGTTTTTTTTTTTTCATTATTTGCCTTGGTATTGTATTTTCCAAATATATTTTGTTATTCTACTGAGTTCTACAAATATCTCTTAGTATAGAATTAAAAGTGTAAATTAACTTTTGTACTATTGTAATTTTTATTATATTGGCATGGCACAACCATGATCAACCAATATTCCTCCAGCTTATTTTAAATAAGCCTTTCTTTAAAAAAAATTATTTCTTTTAAGGATTATATTGCAATTGAATCTATTTTTGTGTGCATTGATCTGTAGATCCCTTCAAATATTTTGTAGTTATTTGTAATAAGATTTGTCTTTCTATTATTACTATTTGCATTGTTATTACTTAAAAGAAATGTTGATTTTTAAATTTTAAAAAATATTTTATAATTTCAATTACATATGAAAACAAATTTGAACATTCATTTTTTAAAGTTTTGAGTTTCCTCCTTTCTCCTTTCTTCCTCTCTCCCCTCATTGAGCAGGCAAATAATTTTAAATAATTATACTTTGTAGCTACATACAAAATGTATTTCCACATTGGTCATATTGTGAAAGAAAACAAAAACCAATGGTGGAAAAACAAGAAAAATAAAGTAAATTTTAAACACTATGCTTCAATTTGCATTCAGACTTCATCTATTCTTTCTCTGGAGGTGGATAGCATTTTTCATCATGAGTTCTTCAAAATTGTCTTGGTTCATTATATTGCACAGAATAACTGAGTCAGCAGTTATTCATTGTACAATGTTGCAATTACACTATTCTCTTTATTCTGCTTTCTTTATCCTACATCAGTTCAAATAAGCCTTTTCAGGTTTTTCTGAAAGCATGCAACTCATCATTTCTTATACCACAACAGTATTCTACCATAATCATATAGCACAACTTTCTCAGCCATACCCCAATTGATGGACATTGCCTCAATTTCCAATTCTTTGCCATCACAAAAAGAGTTGCTATAAATGTTTTTGTACATATAGACCCCTTTCCTTATTTTGGATTTCTTTGGGAGTAATTAGTGGCATTGCTGGGTCAAAGGAAATGCACAGCTTATAGTCTGTTGGGCAAACCATTGACAGAATGGTTTCATCAGTTCACAGTTCTATCAGTAGTTCCTTAGTGTTCCAATTTTCCCATATTGTTCTCAACATTTGTCTTTTGTTCAGTCATATTAATTAACAGAAAAGATATAAGGTGGAACCTCAAAGTAGTTTCAGTTTGCATTTCTTTTTAAAAAGTTATTTTTCCTCAATTATATGTAAAAACAATTTTTGAGTTCCAAATTCTGTCCCTCCTTCCCATTCCTACTCTTTAAGAAAGCAAACAATTTTACAGGTAATATATGTTAAGTCATGAAATATTTCCATTTTAGTTATGTTGTGAAACAAACTGACTAAAAAAAGAAAAATAAAGAAAAAGTATGCTTCAATCACATTCAGATGCCATCACTTCTTTCTCTAGAGATGGAGATAATTTTTCATCACAAGTCTTTCAGAACTGTCTGGCATCACTGCATTGCTGAGAACAATCAAGTCATTCAGAGATGATCATCATATAATATTACTAATTCTATATTCTCCTGGTTCTGTTCATCTCAGTTCTCTCAATTCATTTAAGTTTTTTTAAGTTTTTCATTTCTTATGGTACATTGCATCCCATAGCAATCATATACAACAATTTGTTCAGCCATTTTTCAATTGATAGACATCAATTTCAATTGTTTACCATCATTAAAAGAGCAGCTATAAATACATATAGATTCTTTTACCTTTTTTTTTCTTTTTGGAATATAGAAGTACCAGTAGTAGCTGGGTTAAAGGGTATGGACAGTTTTATAGCTCTTTGGGCACAGTTTTACAAATTGTTCTACAAAATAACTGAATTGGTGTAAAACTTCATCAAAAGTGCACGTGTCTTAATTTTCCCACAGCCTTTCCAACATTTATTTTTTTCTGTCATGTTAGCTAATTTGATAAATGTGGGATGGTAGCTCAGAGTTATTTTGATTTGCATTCCTCTAATCAGTAGTGATTTCGAGTAATTTTTTCATATGACTTTAGATAGCTTTGGTTACTTCATATGAAAATTGTTTCTTTATATCCTTTGACCATTAGCAATTGAGGAATAGCTCTTATTTTAATAAATTTGACTCGGTTCTTTATATATTTGAGAAATTAGAACTTTATAATAGAGGAATCTGATATTACAATTTTTTCACAGTTATCATTACTATGTATTTCCCTTAATCCTTTATTTTTTCCTTTATCCTATTCTCTCTTTCCTTTGACCCTATCCAGCCTCAAAAGTGTTTTACTTCTGACTTTAACCTTCTTCAGTTTAGCTTTAGATTAACTCTAACTCCTTTTCCTCCTTCCCCTGTTACTTTTGTGTATGGTAAGGTGCATTTCTATATTCAACTTAATATATATATTATTATCTCTTTGAGATAATTCCAATGAGAATAAAATTCACATGCTTCCACGATCTCTTTTATCTTCCCCTCCCTGTAGAAATATTTTTACACATCTTATCTGTCAGATAATTTACCTCTTTTTTCCTTTTTCCTTCTTTCAGTGCATTCTTCTTTCTCAACTCTTAATTTTATTTTTTTTTTAGATAACTTTTCCATCATGTTCAATTCAAACTTGTAACCTTTGTCTATGTAGATGCCTTTTAACTGTCTTCCTAATGAAAAGAGTTTTAGAAGTTTCAAGAATCATTTTCCCATATTTACCTTATTGAATCCCCTATGATTTTGCTTTCCCAAATACCTTTTTTTTCCCTGAGACAATTGGAGTTAAGTGACTTGCCCATGGTCACACTGATAGAATGTGTTAAATGTCTGAGGCCAGATTTGAACTTGGGTCCTCCTGATTTCAGGGTTGGTGCTTTTTCCATTGAACCATCTAGCTGTCCTTCCTATATACCTTTCAATGCTTCTTTTGAGTCTTGTATTTGAAGATCAAAATTTCTATTCAGCTTTGGTCTTTTCATCAGGAATGTTTGTAAGTCTTCTATTTCATTTTTTCTTCTGAAGGAATTTTGCTGAGTAGGAAATACTAGGTTGCAATTATAGCTTTTTCATTCTTCAAAATATCATATATTAAGCCCTCCATTCATTTAATGTAGAAGTTAATAAGTCTTGTGTTATCCTGACTGTGGATCAATGATATTTGAATTGTCTCTTTCTGGCTGCTTACAATATTTTCTCCTTGACTGGGGAAGTCTAGAATTTGGCTATAATGTTCCTGAGAATTTTCATTTTTGGATCTCTTTCAGGAGATGATCAATGGATTATTTCAGTTTTTATTTTATCCTCTGATTCTGGAAAGATTGCCTTCTGATTTCTTGTAAAATGATGCATAAGTTTTTTTAAATCAAAGTTTTCAGATAGTCCTATAATTCTTAAATTCTCTCTTCTAAGTCTAGCCAGTAGTTTTTTCAATGAAATGTTTCACATTTTTTTTCTACTTTTGCTTCTTTTTGTTTCTTTTTGATTGCTTCTTGATGTATCATGAGGTCCTTACTCATCTCCTTCAATAGTTGTTATTTTCCTTTACTATCATATTAGCCAATCTGATAGGTGGGGGTAGCAACTGAAAATTGTTTTAATTTACATTTCTCTAATCAATAATAATTTCATATGACTGTGATTACTTCGCTTGAAAACTGTCTTCATATCCTTTGACTATTTATCAGTTGGAAAATAGCTCTTGTTTCTATAAATTTGACTCCATTCTCTATATATTTGAGAAATGAGTTTTTTATTAAAGAAACTTACCATAAAATTTTTTTCACAGTTGTGATTATTATATTTTTCCCCCTCCACCCTATGGATGTTTATCCTATCCCTTTGCTTATCCTACTCTCTCTTCTTTCACCCTGTCCATTCTCAAAAATGTTTTGCTTCTGACTTTTATCTCCCAATACACCCTTCCTTCTATCAACCTCATCCCTCTTTCTTATTCTCTTCCTCTCCTACTTTCCTGTGTGATAAGAGAGATAGATAGGCATACTCAATTGAGTTATTATTCCTATTCTACAAATGGGAAAACAGAGGTGAGAGATAGTGACTTGATTAAGTTACAGGGTCATACAGTTAGAATACATATGTATACTAGCTATAATATACTATATATATATACTAACTATGGTTCAAATTTACTCCTTCTTTCTCAAAGTCCTATGACTGTACACTGTACACTGGATTACCTCAAAGTAGATTTTTTTTAAACTTATGGGCAGCTAAGCAGACAGAGCCCTGAAATCAGAGTTCAAATTCAGCTTTAGATACTAGCTCTGTGTTTTTGGACAAAAAACTGGGGGCTTTTGCCCCCGTTGCAAAGAAACAAATAAATAAAATTTAAAAACCTATCATCTTGTGAAAAGGCCAGGAGAAGTATAAAAGTCTGAAAAATAATTCAGGTAGGCAAGGAGCACAGGAGACATTTAATTAAAAATAATTAATAATAAATTAGGGCTATGACACTAAAGAAAGATTTTGTGAGAAGACAGAAAACAGAATGGATCTTTGGGACAGTGAATACCGCCACGGGATGTAGGCAAAGAGAGTAGAGTCAAAAAGAGATTTAAAAACCATGGGGCATCCCTGTTTAAGATTAAAGAGAAAGATATAGTCTTTGCAAAAAGAGTCACAAGTGCAATGCCCACAGGTTAGTAGATGTACAAGTCAAAAAGAATTCCTTATAGAATGCTGAAGATAAAGAAACAATCAAATAATAAAGCCAGAAGAGCCTACATTTAGGGTTAATTTGTGGTTGTTTTTTAATGTGATAGTCATTCCTTCTTCTTTCCAAACATGGAGCTTCAGGATCTATGAAAATACTCTCTAAGCATTTATGAAGATAATTAATCTAAATACAAGTAGAAAATAATGGTCCCAGCCAACTCACAATTCCTTCTCAGAGAATCGTAAAGGATTCAAATGGAATTGATTCTTTCTTTATAACATATTCTCCTTCATGTGCATTAAACAGAGCATTATACTGAATAGACTTCTAGAGGCCCTATTTGAAGGAGAAATGCCATTATTTTTTTAAAAATGGTACACTCAACAATAAAGTAGTCCAAAACAATTCCAATAGATTTAGGATGGAAAATGCCATCCACATTCAGAGATAGAACTATGGAGTCTGAGCAAGGATCAAAGCATACTATTTCCATTTTTTTGATTATTTTTTCTTTCTCATGGTTTTTCCTTTTGTCCTGATTTTGCTTTCCCAACATGACCAATGTGAAAATATATTTAAAATAGTTGTACTTTATAATCTACCTAGATTGCTTGCTGTTTTGGAGAGAGAAAGAGGAAGGAAAGGAGGGAGAAAAAATTAGAACTCAAATCTTATAGAAATGAATGTTGAAAACTATCTTTTTGTGCAATTGGAAAAATCAAATACTACTAAGTAGAGTAAATAAATCATGTTACAAAAATAAGAGATAGGTTCTTCAAAGAACAAAGCAAACTTGAAGTACATGTAATAATCCCTAGATTTTAATTATGTCTCAAGTAGTCCAGAAAGAAACAAAGGAGACTCCCACCTACAAGCATCCCTCACCTCATCCAGTGTCATGCAGTGGTCCTAAGTCACCTAGACTTTACCATCTACACAATGGTGAGACCTTCATAAGAAAAGCTAATCTTTAAAAACAATAAAATACATATCTACAAAATACAACTCATAAAATATATAGGTATACTGAAAGTAAAACAAAGGTGACTTGGACATAATATTCTAGCCTATTCACTTTCCAAGACTGTCCAGCTAGATGATGAAGTTGATACATGCATTGCCAGAGCTGGTTCAGTGTTAGGGAGGCACCATAAAAAAGAGAAGAGGTATAGCTACCTAGCAAAGTGAAGATCTACAGAGCCATTATTCTGACCTCATTGTTGTACACCTATGAAATTTGGACAATATACCAGCACCATGCCAGGGAATTGAATTGCTTCCATTTAAATTGTTTTTAAAAGATCCTAAAGATTACCTGATAAGAGAAAGTATCAGATAGTGAGATCCTTCTCCCCCCCCCACCCATTTTTTGTAAAAAAAATTTACTGTTTAATTTTTCTGGTTATTATTATATTATATTATATATTATAATAAATAATATTATATGTTATTATAGTAAAAGTATATTAACTTTTTAAACACATATTTCTTTATGAATCATATGGGGAGAAAAAAAAATCAGAACAAAAGGGAAAAACCACAAGAGAGAAAAAAGAAACAAAAAAAAGAAGTGAACATAACATGCGTTGATTTACATTCAATCTCCATAGTTCTCTTTCTGGATGCAGAACTTATTGGAATTGGCTAAGATCACTGAATCACTGAGAAGAATCAAGTCTTTCATAGCTGATCATTACACATTCTTTCTGGTGCTATATACAATGGTTGTTTCTTTCAGCATCAATTCATGTAAATCTTTTCAGACCTTTCTAAAATCAGCTTGTTCATAATTTTTTATAAAACAATAATATTCTATTACCTTCATATATCATAACTTAATCAGTCATTCCCCAATTGATGGGCATCTACTCATTTTCCAAGTCTTGCTACAAAAAAAAAGAGCTGCTACAAACATTTTTGTACATGTAGGTCCTTTTCCCTTATTTATGATTTTCTTGAAATATAAACCTAGTAATGGCACTATTGGGTCAAAATATGCACAATTTTATAGTCCTTCGGGTATAGTTCCAAATTGCTCTCCAGAGTGGTTGTATCATTTCATAACTTCACATGGAGGTTCTTTCTTGAGCTGAAGTGCCAAGCATTCGAACTCTATGGCAGAGAATACAACTCTAATGGGATGACCATGTTGTTCAATGCCAAAAGGACATTTACTTAAAATGATATTTTTTCAAATTAAAAAAAAACATTTTTATTTAAAATTTTGAACTTCAAACTCTATCTTTCTCATTCTCCCCTCCTTCCCCCTCCCTGAGATGTAAGCAATCAAACATCCAATTATGTAAAACATTTCCATATTAGCAATTTTGACTTGAATGAAAGAAAAATAGGGAAAAAGTGAAAAAACAGGATGCTTCAATGTATATTTAATCAATATCAGCTCAGTCCTTTGGAATTGTCTTAGATCCTTATATTGCTGAGAACAGCTAAGTCATTTACAATTCATTATTAAACAATATTGCTGCTACTACTCGTCCCCTAGTTCTGTTTACTTCACTATGCATCAGTTTATATGTCTTTCCAGGTATAAAAGATTATTTTACAGAAAACTCATGCAAAGCAACTATTCATGACATGGTAAGAAGAAATGTCACAAGGATTCTCTCAAGAATTTTAGTATTGACTATGAGGCACAGAGGAAATGCTGACACAGGACCATTCAGTATGGCATACCCAAATCAAAGAAGGCACTATACTCCATAATTAAAGCAAAAATCATAGAAACACAATGGAAATGTGAGTTATGCGGATCAAAAGCCATTTTCCACTCTAAATGTTCCAATGGATCACTTGGGCTCAATCCATGGTAGCATTTTCCAAACTCATACTGGACTGATTAGCCATAGATAAACACACTATACCCTGATCCCCAACATCACAATGCCATTGAACTTCCTTGAAAATGAAGGGCAAACAACAGTAACTGGCCTATTCTTTCCTTCCCCAGCATACATATTATACTCTCACAGAATTTCAATGGCTCAGTGATATAGAAAAAGCTGAAAAGTCATCTTTGCTAGGTTGAAATCAGTAGCAGAGTCACAGACATGGAAGCAGAGTTTCTCCTACTAAACCCTTAAGACATCTGATTTTATCTCCATTGAGATGTCAGTAATGTCAAGATAGCTCTTGTTTCCCTCATAATATGAAAATGAGGGAATGAGTCTCAGCCTGGCTTGGGGAAACCTAATCCTAACCCTAATTTTTCTCCCTTCCTCTTCTTTTTTCCCCTCTCCTAGAAAGCAAGTTATCCACTTATAGATTAAACATATGCAATTCTTTCTAATGTATTTTCATATTTGTCATGCAGCACAAGAAAAATCATATCAAAAGGAAAAAAATTATGAGAAAGAAAAAAAACAAGCAAACAAATAACGATAACACAAAAAAAAGGCAAAAATAGTATGCTTTGATCCATATTCAGTTTCCATAGTTCTCTTTCTGGATGAAGATAACTTTTTCCATTATGTCTGTTGGAATTGCCTTGAATCACCTCATTATTGAAAAGAGCCAGTCCATCACAGTTGATCATCATATAATCTTGTTGCTGTATACAATGTTCTTTTTGTTCTTCACACTTCACACTACTCACATCAGTTCATGTAAGTAATTCCAGGATTTTCTGGAATAAGCTTGTTGATCATTTCTTATAGAACAATAATATTCCATTACATTTATATATCATAACTTATTCAGCTATTCCCCAATTGAGGGGCATCCATTCAATTTCCAGTTTCTTAGTACTACAAAAAAGGCTACTACAAAAATTTTTGCACATGGACCTTTCCCCTTTTAATGCTCTTTTTGGGATATATACCCAGTAGAAACACTGCTGAATCAAAGGGTATATATACACAGTTTGATAGCCTTTTGGGCACAGTTCCAAATTGCTTTCCAGCTAGACACATTCACAACTCCATCAATAACATATTAGTGTTGGAATCCTAGTGTTAACTCAACTTGAAACAAAGTGATAACTCAAGGGAGATGTTAACTCGATGGAATTGATACAGTGCTTGTGTTCACACCTTTAGAGAGCTCAAATAAGCAAGAAGTATTTAGTACTCATTGGAGTTCACATGTTTGGGAAATTTCAGGGTTTAGTATGAGATATCCAAATTCACACCTCCCTTAATCCCTCCCTCAGGAGGAGTCAACCTTTGGGAGATCATATATATTGAAGCTCTTAGAGCTTCAACTTAGTTACTTCGGAACATTGTCAGGGATTGGAGAGGAGCACTCTGGGAGATTGAGAGCCAGGAGCACTCTGGCAGATACAGAAGCCCACAAGCCCTCTTTCGGAGGTGCAACCAGATTCACTTCATCTCACACCACTGTGGTGGCTGAGCTCCTGCACTTCCCCCACTGAGATAAAGCTGGTCCGAAAGACTCTCCAGAAAGTTAGCCGAGCCCCAAGTGAAGGAGGCAAGAGAGATTCATTCCATTTTTTACCTGGCTGGCTGGAGGCTGAAGAAAGCAGAGGCAGAAGAAGCAAAGGACAAAGCTGCAAGAGCTCTTAAAACCAAGGAGGGAGCGATGCCTCTAAGAAAACTAACCAGGCTATTTTGGAGGAAGCAATAAAAGATCTAAACTTTTAACACCTGGCTGCATTTGGGTGATTATTATTTTTAACTGAAACTAAGGCTGCCTCCAGAAAACCTCCCCGAGAAACCTAGTCCCAGAGAGAACCGTTATATTTTAAAGAAGAAAAATACCAAATATTAGTATCTCAGTTTTCCCACATCCCCTCCAATATTTATCATTCTTTCCCAGTCATCTTAGTCAATCTGAGAGGTATGAGATGGTACCTCAGAGTTGTTTTAATTTGTATTTCTCTAATCAATAGTGATTTAGAACATTTTTTCATATGACTAGAAATAGCTTTAATTTCTTCATTTGTCTGTTCATATTTTTTGAACAAATATTTTCTTAATGAATACATTTGTAGCCATTGAAGTAGGAAGTTGTATATAAAGATATATACCAGTAAATGCAGTTGACCTTCCATAGAATACACTTCATACTTCTAATTAAATGTTTCACAGTTCCTTCCAGAAAGGCATGAAATAAAAATGCAATCTTTTAAATTGGATAATGGTAGACATTCTACAAGGCATGGTCATTTCCTATGGAATTGTACATGTTCCTCTTACAGGGAAGAATAATCAATTGAATAATCATTCAACTCTTTTGTCTTTTAGGACCAAAAGTTCATTTACAATGAACTAGTTAAACTCAGTATTGAAGAGCCTGGCTTTCAGAAGCTATTTGTGTGGTGTTATATGAGCCCCCTACATCAGAGATTGGTTTTCCCTAAAATGTGACAAGTTTGTCACTTGGACCTGATTGGCCCCTAACTCCCTTGACATGAATAAGGACTTAAAAATCTTATCCACACAAAGGTGGACTCTTCTGACTTGGCACATTTTTGAAGATCACTAGAGAGCTTGATGACCAGACACATTCCTATGTAATATTCCATATGGAGATGACATCTAGAGAAACTAAATATTACTGCAAGCTTGTTGTATATTCTTACTATTTCAACCACAATCCCAAAATCCATTGGTGTGGATCTCTTTTCATTAGTAGAGATGAATGTCTTGTCCTGCATCAAAGGAGGGGTTAAGTTGGGAGAGCTCTAGCCTTCTTTAGTTTCTCTTTAGATTTTCTTTGAATCAGTTTCAGAACTCCTATGCCACCTTCTATAGAGAATATGGAAGTCAATTCCACTTCATGCTGCTGAAGAAAAAGACACTAAAAACATGAGAGAATCTGGAAGTATTTTCTGTGCTCCCCTAATTTACTTATGATGTGAGTATTCATATCTAAATTACAGACCTATTTTTAGATTATTTGTACTATGTGGTTTATGCCTTGTTTCTGCCAAATTGCTTTCCAGGTTTTTCAGCAGTTGTCACTGAAGTAGTTGAGATGTTTGGATTTATCATACATCTGGATTACTACATTCATTTGCTTTTGTATATTGTCAGTTTAATCTATTCCATTGGGTTCCATTTTTTTATCTAGTATCAAATTGTTTTGATGATTACCATTTTATAATATAGTTTGTTGGTACTGCTAGTTCCCCTTCCTTCATAGTTTTTATTGACTTCTTTGATGGTCTTGGATTTTTATTCAAGGATGGATTTTGTTAATTTTTTTGGTAGCCCCACAAAATAAATCTTTGTTAGTTTGATTTGCTTGGTACTGAATAAGTAAATAAATTTAGTTACCTTTGTCATTTTTATTATATTGTCTCAGCCTACCCATAAATAATTAATACTTCAATTTTTTAAAATCTGAATTTATTTGTACAAATGTACAATTTGTAATTGTATTCCTATAGATCCTGTGTGTATCCTGACAGGGAAATTCCTAAGTATTTTATTTATATTATCATCTGTAGTTATTTTAAATGGTATATCTCTTTCTAATTCTTCATGTTAGGTTTTGTTGGTAATATATAGAAATGCTGGTGATTGTGGGCTTATTTTATATCTTGAAACTTTGATGAAGTTATTGTTTCAATTAATTATTTTTACTTGACTCCAGGGAAACCATCATGTTACCTGCAAAATGTGATAATTTTATCACATGTATTGGATAGTTGACCTATACTTATTCCTTCAATTTCTTTTTCTTGTCTTGTTACCATAGTTAGCATTTTTAGGACAAAATTGAAAAATAATGATGATAATGGATATTTTTGCTTTGTCCCTAATTTTATTGAAAAGATTTATAGATTGTCCCCACTACAAATAATATTTGTTTTTAGTTTTAGATGCTATTTATCATTTTAAGAAAAGCTCCATTTATTCTCATGCTTTCTAGCATTTTTTTTTTAAAGATTAGATGTTGCAATAAACTTTTTCTGCATCTATTGCTATGTGATTTCTTTTGCTTTTGTTACTGATAGGGTCAGTTATATTTATAGTTTTTTGTTTTTTTAATATTGAACAAACCCTGCATTCCTATTATAAATCCATACTGGATACTTATCTTTGTGATATATTAGTGGAATGTCTTTGCTATTATTTTAATTAAGTTTTTTGCCTCAATATTTAGAGGCAATTTTTTCCCCAATATTTAAAAATTGGGAAATTGGGGAAGGGGTTCTGTCTGATTTAGATATTGAAACAATATTTGTGTCACAGAAGAAGTCTATTAGAACTTTTTTTGTACTCTTTTCAAACAATTTATATAATATTGACATTAAGTGTTCTTTCAATATTTGTTGGAATCAGATAAATTTATCTGATCCTAGGTTTTTTCCCTTTATAGAAAATTTATTTATGGTTTCTCCTAATACACGTTTATCTAAGTAGTCTATTTCCTCTTTTGTCAATTTGAGGAATTTTTATTTTTGTAGATATTTACCCATTTCACTTAGGTTGTCAGCTTTATTGGCATAAAGTTGGGGGAAATAGTGCCTAATAATTGCTTTAGTATTATCTTTGTTGAATGTACATTCATCTTTTTCATTTTGAAAACGTGGTAATTTAATTTAATTTAATTTAATTTTTGTAAAAACCAAATTAGTCAGTGGCTTATCTATTTATTGTGGAGTTGTTGTCTTCTTTCATAAAACTCTTAGTTGTATTCATCATTTCAATGGGTTTTTTTATTTTTAATTTCATTTTTGATATATTTATTTATTTAAAACTTAATTACAAAATAAGAAAAATAGAAAATGAAAAATACATTGTAGTGTGCCCAGAAGAACATGTGGATGGATTTTAAAAAATGTAATCATATTTCAAAAAAGCATATTTAATAATAGAAGATATTATAATCATAACTGTCCATCTTTGTTTCCTTAAAGGTTTTCATTTGTTCTCTGCTGTGTACTTTTTTACTTTATTCTTTTTTCCCCCTTTTCTCTCCCCTTATCTTTCCAAGCAAGCTACAATTAAGGATGAATATATTCATGTATACATATACACACACATACATCCATACACACATATACACAATACACTACATCTAAAACAATAATAAGGCTAATATATAGAACAGATTTTTCTTTTGATAGAATCTTTTTAAAGTTTAACTTTGTCTGAGATCAATGATTACTACCCCTACTTTTCTTTTTTCTTAAGAGGGGATTGTTTAAGACCCTATGAAAGAGAGATTCAATAGACTTTCAGGGTATTGTGCCACTGAGAAGGAAAAAAAAGTAAGAAAGGAAGTCTTACGTGAGATGGTTCAAGAAGTAAAGATACATGCAGTTATGTAGAGAAATACATGCAGTTAGGTATAGACATTTATCTTACCCAAAAAGGAAGTAGGAACAAAAGGACTTAAAATATTGTGGCTGAAAATGATATCCAGCTAAATTTAGTATAATATTGAAGGAAAAAAATGGACATTCAATGAACTGTCAGATTTTGTCTCAAACAAACCTGAACTCAATAGAAAATTTGACATATAAAAAGACAACATTAAAGATGAATTTTAAGCAATTTAATGACAAACTATGTTTTATACATGGAGATGTAAACGTGTATCTAAGATTCTTATTAGTAATCTGATAGTCCAAAAGAAAGATTAAGATAGAGCTGACTCTAAAAAGTAAAATCATGTAGGAAAAGGTAAAAAACAGTATTTTTTTTCCTATATAAATGTGATTCAAAAGCAAGAACTGACACAAAAGGAACTTAAATTTATTTAAATTTCCCTATTTACATTGGGAATGAGTTAAAGAGGGCATAATACCCTTCAAAAAAACTACAAAGAAATAAGAAGAATAGGATAAGGTGGTGTACAGAAGGGTATATAGATTAAACGAAGTAGGATAAGATGACTAGAAATGAGAAAAGGACAAAGAGGAGGGAAAGGGTAAGGGGAGAAGATAAGGAAGGCATGCTTGGGGAAAAAGAGGAGGGGAGGTTAAGTAATAGCAAGGCAAGTTAACACAAAGAAGGAAAGTACAAAAAATTAGCAGGGATAGGAAAAATATGTACAAATACAATAACAATGAGCAATTCCCTCCCATGATTTGTAGTCCTACCCTGTGTTTTGGGCTCCTCCTACAAATTTAAGCCATTCTGTAGTTCATTTCTCATCAGACCTGTACTATCTGATTAGCTCATTTGTAATAGCAAGGAGCAAAGCCAAGGTCTTTTGCTCCCCTAATTTAATAGCCTTGCCTCAGAGCTTCTCCAATTATAAGTGTTGGTGACAGGAAGGGGGGAAAGTAAGAAGCAAAAAAAAAAAAAAAAATTACTCTCATTTCTTTGAAGAACACAGTGATCAGGAAAATCTTTTATAAACAGAAAGCCATATATTCAAATCTCAGGTTTGAGATTACCTATGAAGTAAAACACAAAGCTAGTGCTTCTCAATCTCCCTCCTGGCTAGAAGGCTAGATACTAGAATCACACTAATTGATTTATTGATAGCATTCCAGTCCACTGTTTCACAATTGTTGACAACAAAGAATGAATTTAATATAGTCAGCAATATAGTCATATTTTTAAATACATATCAATGATGAGGGTAAGCAATAGGTTGGGGAAAGAACAAAGTTCCTCCTAAGAAAATAAGAGCATAATTTAAATTGGGATTTCAAGTAAGTATAAAAGGACAGACTAAGTTGAAAATGAGTGCTATTTTTATTTCAACTTACAATAGAACTTCATTCCCATTTTCTTTTTCTAATTATGTTATAATTCTTTAGTATTTTTATTGGCATGGCATTGAATAGGTAAATTAAGTCAAGGAATATTGTAATTTGTATTACACTGATATGACTCAAGGAAGAATATTTAATGTCTGTCCAACTATTTAGGTTCATTTTTATTTCTATAAATTGTGTTCTGGAGGTTTTTTTTTTTCATATAATTCATGCATGTATCTTGGTAGATAGCCTGCCAAAATTTGTATAATATTTGTAGACATTTGAATGGAATTCTTTTATTTCTTACTGCCGGTATTCAGAAAGCATAAGTTGTGTGAGTTTATTTTACATCTGAAAACTTTACTGAAATAATTGATTTTGATTAATTTTAGTTGATTCTGTAGATTTTTCTAAATAGAGCATCATATAAAAGCAAAAAGTGATTACTTTTATTACTTTTATTTCCTTATTACATATTCCTTTAATCTATGTTGTCTTGTATATTTAAAATTTCTAGTACCAAATCAAACAATAGGGGTGTTAATGAATATCTTTATTTTATCCCTGATCTTACTGAGAATATAACATCTATTAATCCTCTTTAAATATACTAGATCAGATGGATACTACTTACCTTATTAAGGCAAGATTGATTTATTTCTATGCTTCTTTTTGTTTTAAATACAAATAGGTCTTGTATTTTCCTGCATCTATTGATGTAATCATGGGGGGGTGGGGGGTGGGAGAGGGAGTTGGTTTTTTCTAATATACTATATTTATGATTATTTAATTTTTTATTAAATTACTTTTATTTATTTTAAATTTTATTTAAATGAACAAACTCTGTAGTCCTGACATAAATCTAACCAAGATTGCTATATAGCCTTTTTGCTAATACTTTATTTAAGTTTTTGGCATCACTTGAGGGTATTGATTTATACTTTTCTTTCTCTGTTTTGACTATCTCTGACTTAGATATAAATAATATATTCATATCATAGAAAGAATTTGGTAGAATTCCTTCTTTTTCCTAAATTTAGCAAATGCTTTGTGTTTGAGATTAAATTTTATTTGAAATTTTCTTTAAAATCTATCTGATACTCTATTGTGGATTTTTTTGGGGGGGGAGGAAATTCATTTATTGTTTTTTCAATTTCTTTTTTTTCTAAGAGTAGAATATTTAAATTTTCCTTTCCTTGGTCTATTAATCTGGCCATTCATAATTATTCTTCCATAATTGCACAAAACAGTTTCTGGTCATTTCCTTTATTTTTCATTTGATGTGAATTGTACTTTTTTGATATTAGAAATTTGGTTTTCCTATTTTAAAAGGAGAGTGTTCAGGGCAGTCATTTCTTCATAGCTATAATTTGGACTTCTCCTTTATACTTCTGTGGAAAGTTCTTACCATGATTTGTCCTATTTTTCACTTTCCTTTTATGCTTTATCTTCCCACGGTAGCCAGTAAACTCCTTGGAAGGAGACTGTCTTTCCTTTTTGTTGTATTTAGATTTGAATTTGGATTTGGATTTAGCAAAATGCCTGTCATGTACTAAGTATTCAGATGTTCAATAAATGTTTATTGACTTACTGAATAGATGAAGGTTTATAATTCAATGGTTCTCAAAGTATGGTCTAGAGAATCCTGGAGATCTCTGACACCCTGTTAGAGGGTCTACAAATTCAAAAATAGTTTTTATTTCCAATATGGTAAATGTCTATAAATATAATCAAGATAAACAAAAACACTTTGGAGAGATCCTCAATAATTTTTAATAGGATAAAGATACTGAAAACCAAGGTTTGAGAACCACTGGTTTACATAATTAATTCTTGAATAAAATGAAAATATTCCTTTCACAATATTTTATTTTACAATAAATTTCCCTCATAGAAGAATTCCCTCCCCTTCCCCCCACATACATACATATAAATTTAAATGGATATTTATGAGTAATGTATTAATATATCAATAGATGTAGATGTAAATATAGATATAGATATCCATATCTATATATCTTAACTATTCCCCACTTCATGGATACTCTGTTTTCAATTCTTTGCTACCTCACAAAGACCTATACATATTTTTGTACATACTTAGTTTGAATGTGTTTTATCTAAGGCCAATCCCTCCCTTAATCTATTCTCCATCTTATGCCTCTTCTCCATTCTTTTTGCTACTTTAGGATTATACTCAGTTTTAAGCAGTATTCTTGCTTGTAAATCTTTATTTTTGCCTTTTAGAATATCATATTCCAAATTCTCCCTCTCCACCTTTATAAGAGTGGCTGCTAAATTATGTGTAAGGTGATTTTAGTTCCTCAGCACTTAAATTCTTTCTAGTTGCTTACAGTAATTTTTCTTTATTTTGGAATCTGAATTTTGGCTATAATGTACTTTGAAATTTTAACTTTTGGATTTCATTTGGGGCTGCCTGGTAGGTTCTTTTTTATTTTTCACTTTGCACTCTGGTTCTAGGATATCTGGTTGCCATTTTGAATTTCTGGAATATTTCTCAGTGCTTTTTTTTAAATCATAGTTTTCAATTTGCTTTTCATGCCAGTTGTTTTTGCTATGAAATACCCTACATTCTTTTTTTCAGTCTTTTAGTTTTGTTTTAATATTTCTTGTTGTTTCATAGATGCAATAGTTTCTATTCAGTCCATTCCAGTTATTAAAGAGTTTGTGGTTCACGCAGGATTTTATATTTCTTGTGTCAAGTTGTCCATTCCCTTTCCAATTACTTCTTCTGTATTTTTCATCATTTATTCCCCATATATTTTCCTCTAGAACTCTCATTTCAGTTGTTGTGATATTTTTATTTTTGAAATATTCCTCTTTCATGTTTAGATTTAGGGAACCAAAATAAATTAAGGTTTCTGGTGGTCAGGAAGTTAAATGATAAAATCTAGTGGCAGATTTGGGGTTCAGGGAACCAAATGGAGAGGTTTGGCTCCCTGAACTCCCTTGGGATTTGACTCAAGGGTAGGGAGTTTTGGGGACTCCCTTCTGGCAGCACAGAGGTTCTCTGTAAAAGAATTGACAAACCCGAAAACCTAGGTTGATAAAAAGAGGTTTATTATAGGAATTGGAAGTAAGGTTGGAAATCCTGACAGAGAGGCATAAAATCTGGTTAGGGAAATAGGCGAGGATAAGGAGAGGATAACACTGGAAAAGAATATTATTCCAGCAGGCAAATCTGTGGAAAATGGAGTTTTGTACTGAGAATGCAGTTCTCAGAGGACAGAAGGTCCTGGCAGAAAAGGGAACTGCCAAGATCCATCTGCAGAGACCTTGGTTGATGAAAGCTCATTATATTGGTTGTCTTGATGGGGGTTGGGAAACCTGAGCAGATCAGAACCAGATGGGGGCTGGGAGAGCCCAAGTTGGCTCAGATCCGGTGGAGGCTAGGACAAGCCCAAAACTCCTATTGGAATTCAAAGGGATGCTTTTGACCAGGATTTGTGAATCAAAGGCCTTGAAATCCTGGATTGATATGCCTCACTCAGGAGGGGCTGGGAATTTGAAAGGAATCACAGATCAATAGGAAACATAATTTCTTAAAGAGACCACAACCCACTTCAGTTCCACTATCTTTGAATTGTTTCTTTCTGGATGCTTGTAATATTTTCTCCTTGACCTGGGAGTTTTGGAATTTGGCTATAATATTCTTGGGGGTTTTCATTTTGTTGTCCTCTTCAGGAGGTGATTGGTGGATTATTTTCGTTTCTATTTTGCTCTCTGAATCTAGAATATCAGGACAGTTTCCCTTGATAATTTCTTGAAAGATGATGTCCAGGCTCTTTATTTTAATCATGATTTTCAAGTAGACCAATAATTTTAAAATTATCTCTCCTGGATCTATTTTTCAGGTCAGTTGTTGCTCTAATAATATATTTCCCTTCCTCCCCCCCCCCCTTTTTTTTTGTTTTGCTTTGTTTTTTTCTGAGTGTGTTTTGATCTTCCTTGTCACCATAGTCCCTTTCTAACTGCATAAACTTTTTCTGTTGCCTGCTCATTTTCCTAGTCGAGTTGTATAATGCTTTATGTAGTGTCCTGGCTAAAGCCCATCCCATAAAGTGTTCATCTCTTTGTCTCCCTGTTGGAATCCTTACAAAGTGTTAACTCATTAGAGTTCATAGAGACAATAATTATCTAATTTAGCATGGTTCAATATGATTGATCTGATGTCACAAGGAGATGTTATGGGCCAGAAGAAACAAGGTACTAAGTGGAACTGATAGAAACACCTTTAGAGAGCTCATATAAGCAAGAAGCTCTTAGGGCCAGAGAGCACTCTGGGAGGAAACCCATAATCCCACTCTCAGAGATGCAGCCAGATTCATTCACTTCATCTCACACCACTGTGGTGGCTGGGCTCCTGCACTTCCCCCACTGAGACCAAGGCTGGTCTGAAAGGCTCTCCAGAAAACTAGCCAAGCCCCAAGTGAAGGAGGCAAGAGAGATTCATTCCATTTTCCACCTGGCTGGCTGGAGATTGAAGAAAGCAGAGGCAGAAGCAAAGGACAAAGCTCTTAGAACCAAGGATAGAGAGAGAGATGCCTCTAAGAAAACTAACCGGGCTATTTTGGAGGAAGCAATAAAAGATCTGAACTTTTAGCACCTGGCTGCATTTGGGTAATTTATTACTTTTAACTGAAACTAAGGCTGCCTTCAGAAAACCTCCCCGAGAAACCTGCTCCCAGAGAACCATTATATTAAAGAAGAGAACACCATATCTCTCCATACTGACTTCATTTATAAGATAACTCACTGTGATTTTTTTCATTTTCCAATCAGAATTCTGCCTAAGTGATCTCTAGATTTGTTTGGAGTTACAGTGGGGAGAAGGGAAGGAGTTTGAAGTTCTTCCTGTTACTCCCACATCTTAGCTCTTCCTCTCCATTTAGTAAGTGGCCAAGAAAAAATTGTTTTCCATATTAGTGATGAGTAATTATTTACTTTGGTTCTATTGCCGGTCCTCTTTTCATTTAGTTCAAACTCTAATCACAGGTACTTGTCCTTTCTTACTTCCATGTAAAATCCTTATTCTTAGTCAATCTGCTGGGGGGCAGAGAGGGAGAAGAGCGCATTTTACTTATTACTAAGCCCTTCCTGAATCAACCTGCCATCTTTTGACCCTCTCATCCAGTTTCTTTCTGTTTTTCTATCAAAAAATACAGCAATTTCTCTCTGTCTCTCTCTTCCCCCCACCCTCACTCCTTCCATATTTATATAACACTCTTCTTGTACACCTTATATATTAAGTTCCATCCCTTGTCTTTCTAAGTTTATTGTTTCCTCTCCCTTAATACCATCAAAACACAATGAAACTATTCTCATGTCTTTTTTAACTCTCTCCATGACACTTTATGACATTAAAAGTGATCCTTCTGAATAGATTGCGGTACTCATGACACAGCATTTATACTCAATGTGCATACCCTGAAACTGCATAAGGCCGGTGCCTCCATTAAAGTCTTTTCTACATTCTTTGCATTTGTAGTCTCTGGTGTGGACTCTCCAATGTTCAATAAGATTTTAAGATTCTCCTAAAGGACTTCCTATCTTCTTCATATTTATAGGGTCTCTCCCCAGTATTGATTCTCTAATATCCTATAAATAGGCAGGTTGGCAAACAGTCAGATAGAGAGCAGTACTGCCTTTCAAACAGTGGATATATTTAATTATGTAGAGAATGCATTTAGTTGGTAGGGAGAATGAATATAATTAAAGCAAAGGAACTTATCTCAGCATTTCAATATAGCTTGATCATCTTAATGAGAAGAAAAACTTAAAAGCCTGTTCCACTATTTTATATACTTTTAAATTCTACTTATTTTTCTCATGACAATTCAACTCAGTTTTCATTAATACTTAGTTTCCTAGTAGTTCAGTTCTCTAAATTGTTTGTTCAGTTTCTTATTTTCTCAGACTTCTTTCTGTTTCTATTATTTACTACTGAAATTTGTACCTTATTAACTTAAAAATGTAATTCTTTACTGTTGACTTTAGTGATTGGGTCTATTCTTGGGGTTTTCCCATTAACTAATAATTAATAGCTCTGGTCTGATCTTACCAATTTCTTACACATAACAAAATAGAAAGCTGTTCTTTCCCAAACCAGCCCTAAAAAATATTGCCACATTTATTCTAATCTTTTCTTATCCATCTAGACAACAATAAAAAGAGAAATTGTCTCTGTTGGTCTCCTGCACTTCCCCCACTGAGACCAAGGCTGGTCTGAAAGGCTCTCCAGAAAACTAGCCTTTAGTCTACTAAAAAGATAAAGTAGAAAACAGCTTCAAGCTCTAATAATGACTATTTTCTGATAATATGTGGGGCTCCTGCTTTGTAATCAACATATGTCATTTCTTTACAAATGGTTTCCTACCTTTGTGGAATCTGAATAAAATTAAATATATTTGGATTTGTTAATAATCAAATTTACCTAACAGGATGGTTGTGAGGATAAAATGAGAATTGTAAAAAGTATTTAGCAGGGTGCCTAGCACATAGTAGGTGCTATAAAACTAACAAAAGCAAAATAACAAAAAAAAAAAAAAAAAAAAAAAAAGATAACAAAAGTATCTCTAATACAGATACAATTCTTCATCACTGTTGGGGTGAATGAAAGGTGTAGACCTGCACCCAAGTCTGAAGTTTCTTATCATGGTTCTAGCATTGCTCTTGCACTAATAGTGAAATGATTTATTCCTTTGTGTGCATTTCTGACCTGAGCCATTGATAGATGGCAAAGGTCCTGCATTTGGCATTACAAGGTTCAGATGTCTCTTGGTAGCAGAACTGCCTGGAGTTTCAAGGAGTTTACGGGGCTCTAAGAATTATCATAATCTGCCCTTTTTACTATCAGAAAGAAGCCCCTTCTGTTCATCTGGAAAGTGAATAGCTAACACTCCAATTATTTTGCATCGGAATTTCTTCCATTCACCTCTAATTGGGGTGGTTGGGAGATAGTTCCTTTGAATCACGCTTCTTTAAGTGAATTCCTAAGAGAAATGAATTCTCCATTTAAGCAGAATAGTACCACATACCAATGAAAAATACAAATAAAGAGAACAAAAGTATTTTATTAGACAGTAACGGTATAAAAGTGACAATATAAGAGAACAAATTTCAGCTGGTCCTTTTTCACCTTATGCTCCATATATCCATTTAAGTACCATGAGATAATGGCATTGTGGCAAGCTCTTCAAGGTGGGTACTACTAGGTCTATAATGTTAGGAAGATGGAGCAAGGAAGAAAATTTATTTTGGGACAAAAAAAGATTGCGTAGAAAAACAAAGATAAAAGGAAAGTTTACTCTCTGCTGCCTTTTTTGAATACATATTAGAATTTATGTTAGCATCAGATAGGGGCCAGGGTATCAGGCATCTATGATCTGGCTTACGTTAATGAAACGCTTTTCTATACTTAACTAGATGCAACAAATAAGAGGGAACAAAGGAGCAAAACAACAGGTTGAATTATACAGATGTAGTTTAGGGACAGTAAGCTCTTCATAGATATTCTTGATATCACACGAATACGAGGGCCGGAGACCGGCCATACCTGCAGAAAGAAAGGCAGGGAAGTGCAGTTCCAGTGCGGCGAGATCACGCCTCTGCCCCGCTCTACAAGAGACTTCGAGCTTTGAACGAACTCCTGCTTCCGGGCATACCTATCCACTTCCAGTCCGAGAGGGCACGCCGTACATTCGGACTCGTGGGTTGAGCTTCTTTAGTTACGAATACACGAGGAACCCACGGACCAAAAACCTGGAAGCTTATGGGCTTAAAGTCCGGAAGAACCAGAAAACGCCGCCTAACACTTGCACTTGTTAACTTCCTAGGTTTCCTAAGCAGCCAGGAGAGGAGAGGGGAAACAAACGGCTGCCCACATGCTTGTACTGCATTAAAATGCCAGCTTTTCCGGGACAGGAACAGTTTCGTTTTTGTTTGTATCCCCAGAGAATAGCATTATGTCTGAGACTCGGTGTTTAATAAAAAGGCTTGCTCATTGGGAGAAGCTGAACCATCGTGAGGCTGGGAGGAGGGAACAACGCCCCCCACCCCGGTTCCCGCCGTTTTCTTTCTGGTGCCTGCTTCCAGTAAATGAATGCTATAGTGCTCAACACAACTTGCTTTGCGAATTGCAAGCAAAGTTGATTTTAAAAATATTTTTTTTCTTTGCCCGTTTCTATCTCAGCCGAGACACTCGCTCGTTGAATTTTCAGTATGAGTATTTGCAACTCTGAAATATGCAAGTTACAAACTGGAGTTTTATTTGTCCTTTTGATAGTCTAGACTTGTGATGGAGAAAATATTATTAAAATGAAATTTGTGTCTATACCTCTACCCTCCACCGCTAAATTGGTTATTAAACATTTACCGGCACATCTAAACCACCCAGGATCATAATAAATTCATTTGTCTTTCAGACTTCCGGGTTTCTTCCTATCTTTTCACATTTAACTCTTCTACAGGCACTTTGGGTTCCAACCTACACGGGCCCTCTTACTATTCCTCCATGTCATTCCATCTTCAGGCTTCATGATTGGATATTATTTCCTTACCTAGCTATAATGTAATACCACCTTAATATGCTTTTTGGTTTGCATATTCTTCAAAACTCAGCTTAAATCCCACCTACTCCAGGAGGCCTTTATGCCTTGCCCCCTTCACACTCAGGGATGATTACCTTGTCAGGCTGTATATATTTTGTATGTATCTAATTGTATACTTGTCTGTCCTCTTGCTCTCACCCTTTGAATGTAAGCTCCAAAAAGGCAGAAACTTTATATAGTTTTTCATTGTATCCCCAGCACTTTTTAGTGTCTGGGACACTAATGCCTAGTTATAGGCATTATACTAGATGTTAGTTGACTTAATCTCCCTATGAATACTGGAATTTTATCCAGTAATTTAAGGGTAACAAGCTCATATAAAACTGGTATTTCAAGGTTGGAACTCTAAAATTGTCATGCTGTGGTTGATTTTTTATCTCCACACTCGAAGATGAAAGTTACTATAAGCCTTCTCATGCCATGTGATTCTTCTTTCAGGGTTCCCATAAATTTTTTATAAGAGAGCAAGGGACTGAAAGCTCTCTAGTGCTTTTTTTATCCTCTCTACTCTGCGACTGATCCTGATATTTGATATATATGAACAATGCAGGTCTCTAGCCACCCTGGAGCAATGAAATGACTAAGTGATTTTCCCAAAGTCTAGCAGGTAGTTTGTTCTGCTGTGTCCCACTCTTCATGACCCTGAAGACCAAGCTGTTCATTGGAGTCTAGTGGATTTGGAATTTGTGGCAGCATCAGACTGGGGCCAGCTGGAGTAAGGCAAACAAAGGTGACTTGTCTAAGGTCATATGGTTAGTGAATGAGGCTGGACTTGAACTCATCTCCCTCGCTTCAGGCTGAGAGCTCTCTCCACTGAAGCATCTGGACAGCTAGCAGGACTAAAGATGAGACCTTGTCCTGTAAAATGGCATCTCTACTCACAGTAGTCATACTGACTCTCCCTTTCATTCACCAACATAAATACAGAACTGTGTCTTATCTTGCTTCTCACACCCCCACAATTCCCACCTTTTCCCATCAGAGAGGTCTTCAGCAATTTATATTTTTATAACACATAAGCACTTTTTGTTATTTCTTGCACTAGTCATTCTTAATAATGTGTTGCTATTTCCTTATATTAAGGAGACGTTATATTTAATAATTTGGATTTCAAAATTTTGTATTTTGTAACCATGTGGCAATCAAGAGAATCTTAACTTTACAAATACACAAACTTCTGTGAAAGCATGAAGTTTGGGATAACTAAGAGCAGTGCCCAATTTCCCCATGTCCTTCTTATCCTCTGGCTCAGTTTGGGGCCTAGCTCACTGACCATTAGAAGTTCTTTAAGATTATTCAATTGGTCCCAACCAGCAAAATGTCAGCCTCTGGATAAGATACATTTTTTGCTTCCTTTTTATGGATATGAAGGATTTGATTGTGTCATTACTATGGATTTCATCAAGAAAGCAGTTCAGAGACTTTAATACTATTAGGACCATGTCACCTGAGAAGAAATTACTAATAGTGAACCTTTTCATGTGAACAGTATTTTTCACAATAATAGCAGACACCAAAAGATGTCAAGTAATCAAAGACTGCTGAGCTAACATATCTGTCAAATCTGTCAAATTCTTGAATTATTTTCTCCTTCCCTCTCATTTTTCTTGCATGACTTTGATGTGAACTTTGGAGGGAAAAAAAAAAACTTAACACGTTTAAAATTGCACTTTGCTTTGACTTACTTTATTCAAATCAGTAAAAATATGAAGGATCTTAAATTATCTTAAGTAGCTCTTTGTGTGAAAGTCATTGTACTAGTTCAAACCCATTTTGACTACAAAAGTTTCTGAAATGTTTTCATTTTCATTTTGTGGAGTCATGTCTTCATAAACCTTCAAAATAAGAGGACTAAGTGTAGCTACTTTTTGTCAATATGCTAAAAGTTCCATTAAATCCCTACTCTATTGCTTCAATAAAGGATGGAGGGGATTCTTGGTTCTTAAAGCTCTGATGACAATGCAATCTCTATCATCTGTCATAAAAAGTTTTGAGTAAGGGCCTGATGATGTACTGTCCATAGTCTGGAATCCAAACAGATTAAGTTTAGAGAGGCTTGGCCATTAGGTGATTTTTTTCCCCCTTGTAACAGCAACTTATAGACTTCAAGGTAAAATTCAAGAAAAGAGATCCTAAAAAGCAGAATGGCACTGAGAGCTAAAGAATGTGATAGCAGTAAGAAAGAAACAATACAGAAAACTTTGATACTAAGTATTAAGTTCTTTGCAAAAACAGGTTAAGATGGATGCTCTGAAGAAGCAACTGCTAACATTCTAATAAGTGATAATGAGGTTCCATAGGAAGATAGATTATCCCTTGAGGGTTGAGAAGGAAAAAAGATGAGTATTCAGGTTTGTAACCTGAGTGTCAAAGCAGATATTTGTTCACTCATAAAACTGACAATAGTGAGAATTACTGTTTTAAAGGCAAGAAACTGGGATATGAGATGAATATTTCCCAAGATTTGTGATTCATGAAGACAAAAGAGAAGGAAGTTACAATAAAAAGCATGAAAGTGAAGATGTTAGGAACAGAGATGATATCTACTACGAATACCAGAAACTTTAGAAGAAAAGGTAGATTTGGAAAGACGGTTTTGTAGTGATGTTTAAAAAAGAATTTTTTTTTTTGAATTGCAAGTTAAAACACAGGAATCATAAATTTAGGGCTAGAAGAGCCGAATTCATCTAGTCCACCCCATCTTATTTTATAAATAAGGAAACTCATGCTGAGATTTGCCCTACAGATAATAAAAAGAACAGATTCAAACCCAGATTCTCCTACTCCAAATCCAACAATCTTTCATATCATGCTGGCTCTTTGATAGACTCTTAGTCATTGATGTAATAAATCAAGGACTAGTAAAAAAAAATTTTTTTTTTGCCAAGAATCTTGCAATTGCAATCAAGAGGACTGTAAGTTGAAAAAAAAGAAGAGGAAAAGGACAAAACTTCCTATAGCTATCAACCAATCCAGATAGCACAGAGAACTATATCTACTCCACAGAAATCACAAAAATACTTTAAAAATCTAAAATCCAAGTCTTTTGCACAATAAAATCCATGGCACAAAACGCAGATTAATAGGCAAGACAAACTAGAGAAATTTGACTTCCTTAGGTATCCTTGAGATTTTGTGAAATAGGACTAATGAATGGAATATTTTTTGGAATATTTTTGAAGGGATATATAATTTATTGAAAAGATAAATAGGTAAAAAAAAAAAAAGTGGCAGAGAAACAGTGTATTAAGGAAATATGCTCATTAGAAAAAATCCAGGAAGCATATTGGGGAAATTAATGGAAAAGCATTTGGGTAAGATCAGCAGAGAGTAAAACAGAAGCAATAGTGTTATAGAAGTATACTATAAGACACCAGGACAAATGAAGGAAATGGATAATCTTTTAGAAACAAATCAGAAATCTTTTATAAATACATTAAGTAGGGAGAGAGAATATCTGTGGGAAAAGTGCTTGCTGCCAAAAACAAAGCATTTAATGATTTCTGGGTCTGGGTCATCTTAATGATATTTTCATCCTTTTGAAAGTTAAATTAAGACAGGTGGGAAACTGCTGTTCCTGAACTAATTCTGCCAAAGAAAGGGAATTGGTCTTGAAATAGAAATAATAACAGCCAAAATGTACACAGCATTTCAAAAACGGCATAATCCTCTTTCTTTCTTTGATCCTCCCAAACAACCCTGTGAGCAAAAACTATCATTTTTTTGTATTTCTTTTTTAGTGAAAAAAGTGAAGTGACTGCCCAGGATAACATGGTTTGTGTCCGAGGTAGGATTTGAACTGGGGTCTTCTCCAAGAAAAAAAAAACAAATTGGGATTCTTAGAGTGGTCACTTCTCCAATTTCAGTATCTGTGATGTATAAAATTCAACATCTGGCACATACCCTAGATTCAGAAAAAGTAGCTTTCAGAAGATTCAAGAAAAACAGCTTATCAGCTTAAAAGTTTTTAGGGTGAGTTAGCCCAGAAGGGATGGGAGATAATCTTAATAATGAAAATTTTAAAATAACAAAATATTCCCAAAAGAAAGGGGAAAATGACATTCTGTGAAGATACCATTATGAAGACACAGAAATTCATCAATCAACATGATTTAAATAAGATATGTTAATACTTGAGGGTGAATACAAGACCATGGCATAATCCTTTAAAAATATCAGGACTGCTAATGCTTGAAATGAGCAAAGGCTGGCAAACAATGCTAATGAAAACAAAAGGTTATAGGATTTGTTTGGCTTGGTTTTAGTTTTAGAGTATGTGGAAAAGAAAAAATACTTAGTGGGATAATGAACATAACAAAAAGATGCTAAATACTCACTGTACTTGTTTTCTTTGGAAAAATAAGAGACTTGTACTAGAAATGACAAAACAAAAACTGTTAATAAAAAGCTCCAAATATTTGCTGCAATTCTCTATGGCAACATATAAAGGACTGCTTGCCATCTAGGGGAGGGGGTGGAGGGAGGGAGGGGAAAAAAATCGGAACAGAAACGAGTGCAAGGGATAATGTTGTAAAAAAAAAAATTACCCTGGCATGGATTCTGTCAATATAAAGTAATTATTAAATAAAAATTAAAAAAAAAAATTCTCTATGGCAAAAGCAAAAGCATATCTTAGTATCTTATAATTCCATCCTTCAAAAGGTGGAGGAATCCACTAAAGGGAAATTATATTGTTCTATTTTTTATTGCATTATGCTGTATTATATTACATTGTGTTCTGTTTTCTGTTCCATACCACTACTTGAAAGCAGGTATGGATGCCATATAACTATAATCCTATTGAGGCGGCTTAAGATTAGTAATCTTCTGAGCTAGGGATATATGCAATATGGAGAACTGAGCTGAAGTGAGGTAAAGTGATGAGTGTTCAAACCACATCTGGCACCAATAAGGGTGGCTTCCCTCTCCAGATGATTAAGAAAGGGCAAACTGGCTCAGGTTGGAAATGAAGCAAATAATCCATTTTCTGTTCTTCATAAGGGGGTTCATAAAATGTTTCACAAACATCCCCTAAATGACTAGTCTAAATGAGGAAGGAATAAAAAGGAAAAGGAAGAGAAAGGAAGAAAGGAATGAAAAAAGAAAGGAAGAGAGGAAGAGAGAAAGGGAGGGAGCAAGTAAGAGAGAGAAGGAGAGAAAAAAAGAAAGAAATCTATATAACTGAAGATAAATATAAGATCAAGGCATAGTCTTGTAGGAAGTGTCAGACCTCCCATAATTTTTTTTAAAAGAGGGAATGTATCCATTACATAAAGTCAAACTTTTTCTATTATTGATCAGTTTTGCTGGAAGAGAGGTTGTTGTTTAAATTATGGGTTTTTTTTTAAATCTGAGTTTTCTGATCACTTTTTTATATCCATATCTGTCTCTTCAGACAAGTCCCATTTTTCCTTTTTCTATATATGGCAAAAAATGTCATTCCTGAGGATCTCCCATACCTCCTAGACTGACTTTTTCTTAAGAGCATTTTAATTTGTGAGATTTTCCTCTGAATAGGAAGGAAATTTATTTTCCAAAAAAGTCAGACTATATCTAGATTTCCTCTCTGCTGTCACAAATTCTAAGAATGAGTAACCATTTTTCATCACTTATGTTTCAACGAATAATAAGAAATGAAAGTTATATTTTGATGTATTAACAGTATTATATTATATTGATAAATGGTATCTAAGCTCAGTTCTTGCCTTATTTTAAATTCACAATGACAGATGAATGAAATTCTAAGATATGAAAATATTAAATTCTAAGTAAGAATCAACTCCCTGGCAAGGAGAGTCAGAGAAATAAAGAAAAAGCAAAAGAATATCAACATGAATTTTTAAAAGAGCAATTTCAGATAAGGGAAGATAAAAACAAAAAAAGTTGCTTATTGCTTAATGTTTTTAATATTGTTTTTAAAAATTATATTGGAAGATTACTTGGACTGAATGGGATAATATGTGGCAACAAAGAGAAGATAGAGCTTTCCAATTTTTATTTTTTATATTTTCTCGTACAAGAAAGATGGCCCTTGCCCTGAAGATAACACAACAAAAATGCCTAACAAGAGTTAAGAAAAGTAAACAAAGAATGTGAAAAAAGTTTTCTTCAATAAATTAAAATTATCTAGTTCAGATGAACTACATCTATGAGTCCTGAAAGAATTGGAAGATGTAACTGCTGGACCATTGTGAGTGATAAAGAGTTTGGAAAACAGAAGACAAACTAAAAGACTGGAAAAGGGCAAATATACCAATTTTCAAAAAAAGGAAAGTGACCAGAATCTGAATACTATATAGGTCAGTGATCTTGAATTTCTGAAAAAACCCCAGAGATCATTTAAGAGATAATTGGCAAACACAGAAAGAGAAGTGGTGATTTCATGAACGGGCCATGCCAGATTATTTCCTTTCTGTTCTTGACAAGATTAAAACTAATCTGTATCTAGATTTCCTCTCTTCTGTCACAAATTCTAGGAATGAATGATCAGGGGGATGCTGTAAATATTATTTACTTAGATTTTATAATAATTATTGACAAAAATATCTTCCACTATTCTTATGAGGATGTGGATTAAGAACAGAATTGATGGGCGTATTCAGAGAATTTGTAAATGGTTCAACATTAACATGATAGGAGACCTCTAGATAGAATATACTAAGGAGATGACCTAGGCATTGGGCTGTCTGACAAATAAATCAATAACTCAAATAAAGTATAGATACTTATTAACTGACATAATTAAAGCAAAGAGAGGTAATCAACATTAGCAAAGTGGATGACAAAATTGATATCCAAAAAATCTTGACAGGCCGTAACAGGGATCTTCAGTTTTTTATCTGTGTCAGGAAAAATTTCCTAACAAAGTTTACCTAAAGTGGAATGAACTATCTACAGAGTGATGTTTCCCCTCCTTGGAAGTCTTTAAGGAAAGTTTAGATGACTCCTTGTCAGATATGTGACAGTAGGGATTCCTTTCATCCTCTGAACTCTCAAATGCTGTAATGCTTGAAGTTAAAACCTAAGTGGGGTAAGATTAACTTGATTCCTAGAAAAATTATAGATTCTTCTACATACATTTACGATCTCTCCCTCCCATTCCTCTTAACTCCACTGAACAAAAAAGAAAAAGAAAACTGTCATAACAAATTTTCATAGACCAACTTAAGAAATTCCTATATTGACTATATTCCAAAAATGTATGTTTAAATCATATTATTAAAGAGATTTATGATAATCTAGAAAATGAAGTAGCAATTATCAAGAGCCAAGATGGCTTCATCAAAAAGAGACCATACTTGACTAACCTCATTGGTTTTTTTTTGTTTTTTTTTTTTGGTTTGTTTTTGTTTTTGTTTTGTTTTTGATAGGTCTGCCAGACTAGGAAGATCAGGAGAATACTCTGTGTGTGTGTGTGTGTGTGTGTGTGTGTGTGTGTGTGTGTGTATAATTTAGCCAGGTTTTGACAAAGTCTGTGGCAAAAGTCTCACACTAGCTTTGTGGAAAGGATGGAAAGATGTAGGCTAGGTGGTATTCTATTTATGGGGAAGAAGAACTCATTAAATGATAAAGATGCAAAGTGTAGTCATTGATGACTCAATGGAAACTTGGTCTTCATACCATTGCTGTATCTAGTTACTGAAATGCCTATTAGATTTGTGTGTGATTAATCTGGCAGAGACAACTAACAAAGACAAATAATAATGGATAAGAATCAGAATCCCCAATAATATTAACAAGCAATAATTATGGTTCAAATCTAAAAGAAATAAATCTTTAAAATAGATTTAAGTATAAAATGGAGGTATGACTAAGCAGCAATTTATGAAAATGCCTGAGGTGAACTGCAGGGAACTACAAAGATCAATATAAGTCCACAGTGTAACAAAACATGATTTTAACCTGTACTGATATAATATCTAGAATTTGGGAATTGATAGTTTCATTGTATTCTGCTCTGGTCAGAACTATTTCTGGGATACTGTGTCTAATTCTAGGTATCCCATTGTAAGAGGGACTGTAAATTGGAGGTGCATTAAAAGGAGTAAAAATTTGACTAATTAGGGACTTCATTCCATTTGAGGACCAGATGAAGGATTTGGTATTTATCCAAGGCAGAGAGAAGTCTTAAGGGTGAAATAAGCCCTCGAAGAGCTATACAGAAGAGAAATTAGAATTGTATTGCTTAATCTTAAAGAGTAGTCTTAGGATAAATGGCTGGAAGACTGAAGAAGGCAGCTTAAACTTGACATAAATAAAATTTCTTAACAGAGTTTTCCAAAACTAAAATGGGAGTCCATAGGAGATAAGGAGTTTGCCATCACTGTATGTTTCCAAACAGAATCTGGATGAGCAAGTACTGGGAAACCGTAAAGGAAATTTTTGGTTAATTGTGTAATTATCTTAGGTATTTTCTATTTCCTCCTTTAAACTCTTAGATTCTGTGATTCTGGAAAAGGAACGAAATATTTTATAGCATTAATTCTTATAACATTTAATATTTTTTTCCTAAAGATTTTCCTTCCTAATTATGGCTGAAAGAAAATAAAGTAAAAATGGGTGTTAGATTTAAATGGATGTTACTTAGAAATATCTATTCCTTTGCTGAGTTGGAAGATACAACTCCAACTTCTAAATGCCACCAATCAGACTCATTCTACTGAAGCAAACTGTGAGGAGGGATTCCTGATCCTTAGCCTAAGTCAACCTTCATTTTGGTAGTCAGAGTAAAGAGCATGAGGAACACCCTATGTTGTTGGAATCTCTATCAAACTGCTAACTTATTAGAATTGATAGATTATGAACCTTATCTGGCCAGAACCTGAAACAAGGTACTAAGTAGAACTAATTGATACAATGTTTATGTTCACACCTTTACTCATTGGAATTCACACATTTGGGAGATTTCAGGGTTTAGTATGAGATATCTGAATTCACACCTACCTTAAAGCTCTTAGGGCCAGAGAGCACTTTGGAAAGAAACCCATAATCCCTCTCTCTCATATCTCACAATTCCTCTCTCTCATATAAAACAGAGGCTCTGGGGGGAGGGGAAGTGGAACTGAAGATTGAGAAGGCTCTCTCAGAGGCACAACCAGATTCATCTTCATCTCACATCACTGTGGTGGCTGAGCTCCTGCACTTCCCCCACTGAGACCAAGCTGGTCTGAAAGACTCGCCAGAAAGCTAGCCGAGCCCCAAGTGAAGGAGACAAGAGATTCATTCCATCTTTGTGCTGGCTGGAGGCTGAAGAAAGCAGAGGCAGAGGCTGAAGGACAAAACCTTTGGATTTGGAGACATTCGGAGGGAGTTCTTGGAACCAAATAGAAAGATAGGCCTCTAAGCTAACCGGGCTATATTAGAGACAATAAAAGATCTGAACTTTTATCACCTGGCTGTGTTTTGGGTAATTATTTACTCTTAAATGAAACTAAGGCTGCCTCCAGAAAACCTCCCTGAGAAACCTGCTCTCTCTCCCAGAGAAAACCTTTATATTATTTTAAAGAAGAAAAAGAACACAACACTATGTCACTGACCATTAGGTAATAGGTAATAAACCATTAGGGTGAAAATCAAGATAAACACTGGTTTTGATGGTTTAACCAAAAGCTTATCTCATTTATGCAATGAGGTACACCTGAGATATAGGTAATATTAGACAGACTTAGGGCTGAAAGATACTTCCGGATAAAAGAAAAATCAAGTTTATTATAACTAATTCCATTGTGATCTTAACATACATATTACTGAGTGAACCCAAACAAAGGACTGTTCACTCTTAAAATCTTACAGACCACATGCATATGTAATACACCATTAAAACCAAGTATATGTACTTTTTCTAAGAGCAAATCACAAATGATTCTATTTTTCTTTTCACTTGTTTTGTATACATCTAGCCTAAGACCTAACAATTCTACATTCCCAAGTCCCTTGGCATTCCTAATTTAAGCAGAAGTGGACAAGCAATTACTGAGGGATTAAAGAAATCATTTCTTAACCCCCAAATAATCTTAGAGGGTAGATAAATTCTTTACAGGTAGGAAGCTTATGATTTTAAATCTTTTTAATCTTTGCTTTCCTAGACTGGCTGATTATTTGGTTGTATTAGTAATAATGGATATGGTCTCATGCAGCCACATCTTTAAAAAAATTAGCCTGTATGTACTTCCTAAACACACAATAAGTGGCAGGAAGTGCTATCCCAGAACTAATGTGGAGTAGGAAGGAAACTTAAAAATTCATTGCAGATAATTCATATAGTGAATATATATTTTAATTCAATAAGCATTTGTTAAATTCCTACCATGTACTCAGCACTGTACTAGGCACTATAGGATACAAAAGTAAAAGATACTGTCCCTTGCCCACAAAGAGCTTACAATCTAACTGTAAGAAAACACATACAAAATGAATCTATGGTACTAGCTAACTGTTATCATTTAGGAAGTACAAAATAATAAAATATAAACTATTAGTGATCAGTGTAAGTAATGTGAGATTAGTTAAAGAAAGCTGAGAATAGGTGATTTGAGTGCCATAAATAATGGACGTGGAATGATTTTAAGTTAGAGCAATTCCTAAGCAAGGAAAACAGGATCAACAAAGTAATACTTTTTAAAAAGGCAAATGAATATATAGATGATGATTTGAACTAGCTAAAAAATTTGAACTAGCTAAAAGATTAGATTAGCTACTTTTGAACAACTAACTGATAGAGAACTTGAAAAGGCAAACTAAGTTTAGATTATAAGGAATCCCTATAGCTTCTTGAGGGGAAATATGCCATGAAAATAATATTTAATATGTGCAGAAGACAGTAGAGGAGGACTTTAAGAGATGGGGAGAACAAAACCAAATAACTGAAATAATTCATACATGTGACAATGGGCCAGTTTGATGGGAGGCGTGGCTGTGGAAATTAAAATGAGATCTGAGACATATTACTAAATAAGAAGGTTAAGTGTGTGGCACTGGATAAAGGAGAAGTTCAAAAGAATTACAAGACTGAGGTATTAATAAGTTCAAAGGATGCTGCACAAGGTAATGAGGGAAGGAAAGGGAAAGAAACAATGACTATATCTACATGGTGAGAGGAGAAGCTAAGTTATAATTTAAGAATTTAGTAAGAAAATGCAAAGAAGAACATATAACTCATTTGAGGAGCTAGAGTCACCAAAAATGGGGTTTTTACCAATGTGAGAAATTAGGATACAATTAGTGACAACAGAAAAATTATTGAGACTGGAGTAAAGAAGATTTGTTTTCTAATATGGCTATAGACTTTTACTGAGCAATTCACTTAACCTCTGAGCAACTCAATGTCTTCAACTGTAAAACAGGAATAATAATGGCACCTACCTCCCAAAGCTGCTGTGAAGATCAACTAAGATACTTGTAAAGCACAATATCTAGCCTATAGAAGGCATTTATAAGTGCTGGTTTTCTTCATTCCAGGAAGAGTAGAAGGGAAACAGGACTGTAGATGGAAGAAGTATCCCGATTAAGAAAAAGTTCTTCATATTTCACTTAGTGGGTAAGCTAGACTTTTTTCCTATGCTTTTTTTTTCCCATCTCCTTGTTGAGGTACAAATTCTCCTCCTTCAATCATTCTGCTCAACATATCTCACTTCCCCTTAACAGATAGAAGCATTAGATGCTTTAAGGTAACTGCTTTATTTTTTTCAGTTACCATCCTAAATTCCATCTCCTATTTGCAGTTATTTTATGCTCTGCATATTTCCCCTTAATGGACTAACACAAAATGACAAAAACTTGTTTTTTCACCCTATTTCTACAAAGACCCAAAACTTACTCTAAAAGCAAAGCAGAGAAATGTAATTTTTGTTAGGTGGAAAGGCACTTAACCTTTGTGGATCTCAGATTCTTCATTTATAAAATGAGTAATCTATAACTACAGTTCCAAAGTATTATGCTGTAATAAAAAAAATGGTTTTGGAAAAGCAGTTGCTCCTAAAAGTGTTGGTGGTTGAGTAGAAGAGAACTGACTTTAAACTAAAAACAAAAAGAGAGAGCACTGCTTAAGTTCTTTTACAAAGCAAAATACAAGAAAGAGAAGCAACAATATCACAAGAAGAATAATTCACAGGATGTTAATTTAAGTAATAAAACCCATGGTCTCAAGGTAAGGATAATAACAAAGTCAACTAAAAATCCTAATGAAAGATTTTGCGGCCTGAGAATTACATTTGGACTACAGTTCTATAATACCTTACTTGAAAAAAGAGAAAAATTAAAATTAAAAGAGTAGCATTATATATGAAGAAGCTATACTTGTATGAGGAATTCCAGAAATCAGAGGAGGAAAGTTTGAGAGCATGTGGGTGGTGAGCAGAGGGAGGAACAGTGGCATTCCTGTCATGAAAGTATGTTAAGGGACAGGTCAATTCTCTGAGAGCCTCCATAGCTGTGGATCATAACAACTGAAGGAGTTGCAAGGCAGTCTTTGCTTACACAGGTGTTATAGACTGAGAATTAGATAAACAGGAGGCAGAGGGACGAGGAGAGAGGCCAGACAATGCAATGGCCTCTCAGTCAGAGATCAGAGAACAGCAACTGCCTCTCAGTCTCCTTGTCTCATCTCTCACAAGAGAAGATCCATTCCACAGGTCTGGGTTGGATCTCCAGCAGTCACTGTCAGGTGGCTCCTGTGTATTTCAAAAGCTCCCAGGAATTCCAACAAGAGTATATTATATGTCAATAAAAAGTTATTATAAATTTTTTTTAAAAAGAGCATATTATAACTTTTTTGAACAGAAGGAAAAAAATAAGTTCAAGAAGAACAACACAGGAACAGAATATTATAATTCGGAATTCTGATTATCTATGTATCTGCTAGAACTCTCTTATTGCCCAAATAAATTCTTGATTTGGCATTGATCCTTCTAGAATTAAATGGGGTAATTGGAAGGGGAGGAGGAAAGGAGAATGAAATGGAGAAAGGACACAGAGAAACTAAGATGCCATTATTTTAGACTTGATTTTTAGTAACAAAAAAATAGTGGAAAATATTTTAGAATTCATGATAGCAAAGAAGATAGCCAAGAAGTTTAAAATGCAGTCTAGATTTTGACAGATTTTCAAAGATTCAAAGAAATAAGAAAGATCCCATGGCCCAAATTCAGTAAGATAAGTCCAAAAAGGATGAGAAGATCTCAAGAATAAAATTCTGAAAACACACACACACACACATACACACACATACATACTCTAATTTCAATGAGTAAGAGGACTCTAAAGAGGCAAATGTAGACTTGCTTTGGTAGAAAATAGGATGAATTAAAAAACAGGGCATGATGCTATGAAGTATAATTATCTGGAGGACAAAAGCTCAGAATGAGCTACTAGCTAGGTAGGAAACAAAATTCTTTTTAAGCTTTGTTAGAGTATCAAAGAATGGATAGGCATACTCTTAGAGTGGATCAGATAATGAAAAATAATGGAAAGGATAAATTAATTCTTATTTTGCTTCTATTTTCTCTGCCAAGGAGAATAAAGGCTAAATTCCTAAAAAGGTTTCAACATCCTAGATAAGAATACAATTAGAAAGTTCCTGGATGCTCTGACTTCATGTCATCTGTTCCAAATACACATCAAAAACACTGGAAAAAAAAATACCAGGTATGAGTAATGAGTCATTATTACTAATCTTTCAAAGACCAAGATAATTATCTTCAAATATCTGAAGGGCTGTTAGGTAGCAGTCATTAGATATTTTCTATTTGGTCAGAGTGGAAAGAACTACAGCAATGTAGAATCTGCAGATTTAGGCTTGCAAGAAGAAAAAACTTCCTACCAATTAAACCTATCTAAAAACTGAATGCCTGTCTAAGGAGGTAGATTACTACTGGATATCAAATACAGACTGTATAATCACTTGTTGGAGATTTTTTAAAAAGCACTTTTGGTCAAGAATAGATTGAAGAAAATGACCCTGGATCTTTTCCAGCTCTGAGATTCCATAACTATAATGACATCATTTTAGAATGTAAACTCCATGAAGGCAGGTAATGTTTTCTAAACTTTTTTGAAATCCCCTAGAACCTAGTAAAGAGCTCTCCTTACAGAAGGTGCATAATTGAATGTCTCCTGAATAAATGAAAAGGGGAAAGATGAGAGACATGATAGAGCCCGCATCACAGATGTTTTTACTGTCCATCAGAAATTTCATCCTAAGGTTCCTTAGAATAAGGTTACATGTGTATCCACAAAACATTTCCTAAGCAAAATCTTTATCTTAAAAAAACTATGAAGAAGAATCTATAGTAGGTTAAGATGGCTTGGTTATGGGATTTTCTAAATCATTAATTAACAGGTAAATGTCCAAAAGGAGTTTTCTATGGTATTATCTGGCTCAAAATCAGCTTACTCTGGGACTAAGTACTCTGGGAGTAAGACAATTGACTAAGAGAAGTGAAATGGGGAATGAAGAAAGGCTAAAGCATTTGACAATGAAGTACTAGGTAAATAATGGAGAAGAACCAGTGTAACAAAAACAACCAATAAGTTGAAAGATTGAATCTAATATTCAAACAGTTTGGTAAGGGAAAATTTAATTAAGGAAGGGTGTTCCTTAAAGATGTTATTAGGAGATTTTAGTGGGGAGAGGCAGACGGAGAAGAAGGAACGTGATTTGTTATAACAGATAACCTATAAAATAAGATTAATAAAAACATACATAAGAATCTAATTTTGTCAGCTTAAATAGGGAACTCCCTTCCACTACCACAGATTACAACCCATCTTTGATGTAACAGGTAAGTTCTAGAGAACTGATTAAGCCACATATAATTAATCAGTATCACAAAGTTATTGTCAGAAGCAAGGTTTGAAGCTAAGTTTTCCTGCTCCAAGTCCAGCATTCGATGCACTATTCGATATTACCTTTCTCATATCTCCAAATGGCTGCTATTCTTTTAAAGGAATTACATTAGGAGATCTTATAATCATTCCAATAAAATAAATACTCAAAGCATTCTTGGGATTCCTTTGAAATTATGTTCAGATGCCCTATTACATGCTTTTTAATATCTTCACAGGTAGAAAATCTTTGCTCTTTTAAAGGACTGATGGTATCTGGTTTTTAAAAACAACCCAGAGGAGTCTGTATCCAAGCTACTAATGAAGAGATTATCAAATTGGAAAATAGTTTTAGGGAAAAAAAAGTAATATGCATGAGTTTCTAGCATGACTTTTAAATTGACTCTAAAGCTAACTACAAATAATAAGTTCCAAAGAAATCTTAAGGAAAGTATAAGAAAGACTTCCTGAGTTCCAGTATGGTAATTTATAAATCAATCTCATCAATTCACACCTCATATCCTGAAAACCTCAGAGATAGAGCAGTGACCCTGGTGGTCAGTCGGACTAACAGAGTAAAGATGGAGATCAATACAGTCCTAAGAATGGATCTTTAAAACTGAGGTTATATGTGGATTTTCAAAAGAGATACTGAAGTCACTGAAGCTAATAGCTAGAAATAAAGCAAAAAGAAATAATATGTACCAGCTGTACATCAACATCTGTGGAGGTTGATTAGAACATGAGAGAGGAAAATAATGATCAGAAGAAATGTATATTCTTTAGATATATTTTATCTTAGCCTCTGTTTTTTCCCAATCTGTAGCATTCGGAAGGTTGTATGGCATGGGTCTGTCCCAAGTTTAGAATAGGTGGATGGTACTGTATAACATACAGTTATCTGAACATTTACCAAAAAACTAGGCAAAGATTTCAACTCACCTATTTTTCTATATTACTCTTATCATTATTACTTTGATTTCACTTTCTTTGATAACTTCATCAAAAGTAATGGACATAATATGTCTGTGTATCCAAAGGAGTCAACAAAATGACATGACAAAAAGAAAAGACCCTTTGGGTATGGTTTTAAAATATAGCATTCTGAATTCAAATAGCAATAAAGAATTCACAAACTGTGGAAACAATCACAGAAGCATTACAATAAAATGTAGGTATATTAGCATGAAAGAATTAAGTGTTTTTCAAAGTTTTCCTATGATTTTATAAAGCTTGAAGTTTTTCATGAAGCCTCATTGATAATCTAAATACTGTACATCCAATTAGAAACATGACAGTAATTTCAACAAAGAATATGAAGGAAAACAATGGGAAAGACAAAATGTGGTGATGAAAGAAATAGTAGCAGCTTTCAAATCCATAGCCACTTAGCCAGAACGGTAGTTAAATTCCTTGGGTGGTAAATAAGCAGCTTATTCAAACATTTTTCAATTTCAGAGAATAAATAGGCAACTTAAAAGTTCAATCCCATTACATAATGGGTCAAAATATCAAGTAAATTTTGCCCAACTTGCTCTGAAGTGTAGTATAATGTAACTATACCATATAGATTCTATGATACTAGATACTAGATAAGATTATAATGGTGACTAACTTACTTTTCACTCATTTACTACAATGACAGGGACTCTCTCCAGTGTAGTTTCAATTCAAATTTAACAAACATTTATTAAGCACCCTACTAATTTTGCAAAGTACTCTTCTTCTAGGCTCTGAGGAATGGCAGCTAATTCTCTAATGGATGAATAATGCTTGAATTGTGACTGAAAGCTTTCATACATATTATGTGGATTCAGATTTTTCTGCACTGTGTATTCTCTGATGTCGAATAAGGCTTGACCTTTGAATAAAGGCCTTTCCACATGCACCACACTGATAAGGTTTCTCCCCAGTATGGATTCTCAGATGTTGAATAAGACCTGTGTTTCCATTGAAAGCTTTCCCACATTCTTTACATTTATAGGGTCTCTCTCCTGTATGTATTCTTTGATGTTCAATAAGACCTGACTTCTGACTGAAAGCTCTCCCACATTCACCACATTTGTAGGGTTTCTCCCCAGTGTGGCTTCTCTGATGACCAATGAGGTGTGAGCTCCTCCTGAAAGTTTTTCCACACTCATCACATTCATAGGGTTTCTCCCCAGTGTGGATTCTCTGATGTCCAATAAGGTGAGAACTATGACTAAAAGCTTTTCCACATTCATTACATTCATAGGGTTTTTCCCCACTGTGTATTCTCTGATGTAGAATTAGGCCTGCACTCTGACTAAAAGCCTTCCCACACTGATTACACTCATAAGGCTTTTCCCCAGTGTGGATTCTCTGATGTAGAATAAGTCCTGTGTTCTGACTAAAGGCTTTCCCACACTCTTTACAATGATAGCGTTTCACTTTGTTGTGAATATCCTGATGTGAAAGAAGGGCTGACCTATAACTGAAGGCTTTACCACACACATTACATTGATATGGTTTTTCCCCAGTGTGGATTCTCCAGTGTCGTACAAGGCCCGAGCTTTGGGCAAAGCTCTTCCCACATTCCTCACATTTATGTCGTCTTTCTCCTGTGGGGGGGTTTCCTCGCCGTCGATCTATCCTGCCTGTATATTCACTAGCTTGTCCATGATCTTTACTCTCAGGAATATTCCCAATGCGTTTGGCAGTTTTCTCTCCATTTGGTTCCATTTCAGAAGATATTACCTGTTTTTGAGTAAGATCCCTGTTCTCACTCCTGGTCTCACCACCTGAAACAAACCAAAGAAACCAAATAACACTAGAACACTCAAATGGCACAGGGCTTGATAGCAAAATGGCATCATAATATAAGAAAAGAAATACCAAGGTTCAAAATACCATGGGATAACAGTGATGCAAAGGTAGCAGACAGGGAACAAAGCTCCCAGCCAGACTTAATCAAAGAAAATAACAAGAGTAATTCTATTCATTTACTCATTCCTAATGCTTGTTCAAGATTTTATCTTTTTTATCTTAGCATGAAGGGAAGAATAGAAAAGAGTCTGGAAAAATAAGAGATACTCTGTTAAATTAATGTGTGCTGTTTAAAAATGTTTTCTAACTATAAATTGTAATCTAAGAAACTACTAAAGAACAGTAGACAAAAGATATGTTCAGCATGCTCAGAGCAACAAAAACAGATTAGGATCTAAAGTACGTTTAGGAATTTGGTGTTCACTACTTCTTAAAGGAATCTATCAAATGATTCTTGCAATAAGTGGGGAGCTAGGGTCAGGTCACTAAAAGGTATATGTTCAAAAATGAAGAGATCATCAATCTAGGAGGAAAGCTTAAGCTGGAAGCCCAAAGGGGGAATGGAGGCTTTCACTCATGACTCCTAACCTCCAGAAGCACAGGAACCAATGCCAAACTAGTGTAAAAGATATAAAACCAACATAACCACAAAGATCAGAACCAATTACTAAAAATCCAACTTGGTAAGTGCAATATGGGAGAAGAAGATGAGTTGAACTGGGGAAACTACTGTCTTAAGTCCTAGGTTTCTACTCTCAGACCTAAAAGTTGAAAGAAGCAGATTGCAGAAGCTGATCTATAAATCAGTCTTACAAGATCAAATTCACAAGTGAAGTGAATTAGAATTCATAGATTTATGGGGTACTGTCTTCCTTATTTCCCATTCTTCCTTAAGTGTCACCTCCATGAAAGGTCTGATACTGTAGAAAAAATAAAATTGTTCTGTAATAAAATTCCAGCTCTTATCTGTGTGACCCTGAGCAAGTACCTTTCTTGGCCTGTTTCCTCATCTATAGAATTATGGAATAAAAACCAGATTACCACAGGCCCTTTCTAAGTCTAAATCTATGATCTTAAAGCTGGTAAAAGGCTCAAGTGAGAAAAACTTGGACTTTGGTTTGTATAAGGACTGGAGGAAGAGTATCAAAAAGAATCAAAGGGATGGAGAGTTGCTAAATGGATTTCTATAATTATGGCAAGAAGATCTAGCAAAGATAGTAAGAATGAGAAAATACCAAGAACAATATAAAAAAAGATAAACAATGGTAAATAAAATTTGAAATCTATATATCAAGTATCTGTCAGGGAAGTGGGAAGATGGAAAAGGTGACAGTAAGGAAAAAAAATCCAGAAATTTGTTTCCAAACAGAATCCAACCAAAATTAACAAAATATCCTTTGAAATATGAGAGCAAGAACATGATATAGGCGAGCATGGCAGTGATTAGAGTACTGGATTTGGGAATTCAGGAAAACTTGAGTTTAAATCCTACCTCAGACACTTACTGTGACTTATGGAAAATCACTTAATCTCACTCAGTTTGTTTTTTTATCTGTAAAATGGGAATATTACCTACTTCATGAAGCTGTTATGAGCAACAAAAAAGATAAGCATGTTATTTTAGGATCTTACAAGAGTCTTTATATTTTAGTTACCTGAGGCTAAACTTAATTGAGGTCTGCATATATACATACATATATAGCTACAATCCCATGGTAAGTCAATAAAATTTTAAAATATGCTAATCTGCTATTGGTCCTTACCCAGGGAGTACATGTGACCATAATTCTCTGGCCTGCCGTCACTACAGAGGTCTTTCTGTGCTGGATCAAGAAGTCCCCACTCCTCCTGGATAAGAGACACTGCCATGTCCTCAATCTTCACCAAAGTCTGGAACAACACAAAATCCCCACTGAGGCCTTTTGTCCCAAAAGTTATAGTCCTACTACTTTAACCCAGAGTAAAGAAATGAACTAGCAGGATCAGAGTAGAATACTGAGAGAATCTATCTGATTGTGTTAGGTTGAAATGGGGAGAAAAATATAAAAGGTAACCATCAGAAAACCAGAATGGTTATCTCCAGGAAGAAGTATTTAGAGTGAATACCCTAGGTGAAATCTACTAGCAGATCCAGGATGATGGCAAATAATCAAGTAGCAGCTATGGGATTTTAATAAGGGGTAAGCAGACCACAGCTTACCTGGAACCCAGCTGTGAGAAGTGCAGCTGCCATCTCCTGGTCTCGGGGGCTTCCCTTCTGAGATGAAGCAGGAGCCTGGGAAATGGGCAAAACTAAGAGAAGAAAAATAAGGCATAAATGGTATTAGCCTTGTCCTTAGGTCTCTCCTCACTAGGATCCAAACTTGTGGGATTCTGAATTAATTACCCACCAATTTCAAATCTGCCTCTTATCTTTTTAAAATGTATACTGGATATTTTGAAACTAGTCATATCTAAGGGTTTTCCTACTCTATACTTAAATGCTCTACAGACATTTATGCTTTGAACAAGACTTCAATTTCATTACTATTAATAGCATGTAACAAATAGCTCCTACTCCTTGTGTCTCAGTGTAATATCTCTTAGTTCCATATCTGTGATCAATTTGTCCAATTAATCAGGGAACTTGCAGAATTAATTTAATTTATACTAATGTTGTCTGGAATGTCTCTTTTGACCTCCAGTGCCCACTTTCTATCATAAATCTTATTGCCAAAATCAACACAGGTCTACCCAGGTTCACATTTCAATCTTCAGAGCTTTTGACTAAGGAACTTCAGATTAGGTAGTTTAAGAAAGAGTGGAAGGGTAAGTGAAAACATATGGTTTTATGGTGAAAAGATGTAACAAAGATAATGAGTAAATGCTAAATATGTTCTACTGCAAAAGTAGATTAATATAAACAGATAAGGTGAGGTCTTTGTGGTATTCTTACTGCATTTTTGAACTCAGTAGGTTATCAACCTTCCCTAATTCCCTAATGTGATTTTATTTACATAAAGTGTGTGTGTGTGTGTGTGTGTGTGTGTGTGTGTGTGTGTGCATGTGCACACAGTCAGTAGAAAAGAAAGAAATATAATGTATTTATCCTTAGGTTCTTTGGGGGATAGTCTACTTTGAAGCAGAAAAAAAGGTACTAAGCTCCTCTCTGTGGCATAAAGAAATCTTTAGGAAAGATTAAGGCAACCTACCATCTTTTCAACTCCTCTACTTTATTATTACATCTCTATCAGTGTATTATATACACTCTTCAGTTCTACCTCCTTTTCCCACAAATTATTCAAATTAAAGCTGTTATGTCTCCTTTGTTCTTGGTAAGCTAAATGGTTTAAGACAGTGGTTCTCAAAGTGTGGTACAGTGAATCCTGGACGGTCTCTGAAATCCTTTCAGAGGGTCTACAAATTCAAAATTAGTTTTTTTTTTTCTATTTATGATAAATATCTATTATGTAATCCATATAAACAAAACTCTTTGGATATATTCTCAATAGTTGTTAATACCGTAAAGATACTGAGAAAAAGAGTTTGAGAACCACTGGTTTAAGATCATCTAGGAAAGGAAGCGGCGATCACAAAGAGAGATACATGGTTTCATCAATTACAAATCTGTATAAAGTAATCTTATTTCCTTTTCGGAGGGGCTACTAAAACTAGTACACCAGAGAAATACTACATAGTTAACAAGATTTTTGCTATTCTTATGGAAAAGCTGGGGAGGCAGTACAATTGGAAAGCTTCAGAACTGGCTGAATAGTTTGACTCAAACAACTGGTTCCATGTCAATTGGAAGTTATGGCCTAGCTCTGTGCAGCTTAACATTTTCATAAATAACTTACCTAAGGTCACAGATAATAAATATCATCACTGTCTTCACTTTATAGAAAAGAAAACTGGGACCTAGAGATGTTAAGTGAAACGTCTGAGGACATACAAGTGGCAGAGCCAGTATTTATATCCAGGTCTCGGACGCCAAATTCAGTGCTTTCCAATGTACCACAGGCTTATCCAATAAGTAAATAAAATAATCCTGAAAAGGATACCTAATAAAGTGGATGATAGTTAAGATTTTTAAAAATCTTGACAGGCAAACTTGAAATCTAAAGCAAATTTAATTAAGATAAATCTAAGTTAAAAAAAAAAAAAAAAGCTTGAGGAGGCATGGTAGACAATAGTTTAAAATAAAATTCAGGAGTTTTAATGAACTACCAACAATATGATAGGTCAGTAAAAAAAGTTACTATTATCATGGACTGCATTGATAAGAACTGTTTTCAAGAATTCAGTTCTGAACATGTCACCTGAGGAAAACATGAACAAGCTGGTGAGCATGCAATAGAAACCAGTCAGAAGAGTAAAGAGTCGTAAATTCATGCCACATAATGATTAAAGAAACTGAGGGTATTTAGCCCAGAGACAATAAGATTTTTGATTTCAACTACATGAAAAAGGAATCTGACTTATTTTATTTGGCCCCTGAGAAATCAAATTAGGAGCAACAGGAAAGTATTTTTAAAAAGTAAATTTAGGCATGCCATAAGGAAAAACTAGGCCAAAATGTAAAACTATCTGACAAGAACCACTTAGTATATACAAGTTTCTGTTTCTGTTCTGAAAGGAGGGACCTGCATTTCATTGTCTTCAATATTCTAAATTTTAAAGAATTTAGTTTTTTGCAGTAAAACCAGACAGTAGAATGTGACTGATTTTTCAGTAGTCAATTAACTTTTCAATACATTAGATTGTCTAGTTAGTTTAAAAGGTAATACATCAAAAAGTTATCACACTGAAAGAAACATAATAATTATATAGATCTCAGCTTTGTAATTTCAGAGTAGCATTTAATTCTCCTTATCACCACAATATCCAATTTCAAAGACTTTTCCTTTAAGATGACCACATGAATCGATTTTTCATTTTTATATTCAAAACTATACTCTATATATAATCACTGCCCTCTACAAGACATATTATTTCTAATCTCTCTACATTTCAACCCATATTCACCTGGCTAGGGAAATGATATTATTCATATACTGTATCTATGATCTTTCATTCAGTCAGAAGTCTATAAGCATTTTTAAGGCTTAATTTCCCTAGCTTCCCACTGTAAGTGTTGAATAAAATTATTTTGTCTAATTGATTAAACTTATTATAGCACTTTAATTCATTTATATAATAGGCTTTTTGCATTTTCTACTTTTATCATGCTCTGTCCAGGATAGCTATTTTCTGCTAAAGATTAATTCAAGGATTATATAACTATGCAGATTTAGTTTATTAAAAGCTGGTTTATGTTCTACATACACAGTATTTCGTATGAATTTTTTCTCATCTCTAGAGTTAGGTTGTGGAATAAATCAAATATTACTCAGTTTTTCCTATGCATCCACATATTTTTTTATTAAAGCTTTTTATTTTTCAAAACATATGCAAACATTAGCCCTTGCAAAACCTTCTGTTCCAATTTCTCCTCCTTCCCCCACGCCCTCCCCAAGATGGCAAGTAGTCTAATATATGTTAAACATGGTAGAAATATATGTTAAATGCAATATACGCATACATATTTATACAATTATCATGCTGCACAAGGAAAATCAAATCAGAGAGAGAAGCAAAATAAAATGCAAGCAAATAACAACAAAAAGAATGTGATGCCTCTAAGTCATCTAAATCAATTTCTTAGAAAAATCCTGGTGAGATTTTTTAAAGACAAATAAAATGGTAAAATGACAAAAGAAAAGTATGGGAATGGGAAGAATTTTTAAATCTGAAGACTTAATTCAATTAAGAGAACTTAAATTGAAAGTGGGAAAGGATAGACAAAAGTACCCAAATACAGTTACTAAACCTAATATTGTAGTTTTTAAAAAAAATATTTCTTTAGATATGACCTAAGTATCACTCAGACTTGATTGGATGGGATTAGAATATGGGATTGGAGAGGTATCCTTTGTATAAAAACAGAGAGAATAATTTAGCAAGATAACACTATCGTATGTGTTATGTTATGTTATGTGTGAAAATTCATAAACTCAAGGAGAAAAGATCATGGTAGAGAACATTTGTATAAAGATTAAAGTAAGACAATAAATGGCAAAAGTATATAATAGGGGCAACTAGGAAAATCTTGAATGATGAATTCACTGCCAATAATATCTAACCAATCTGTGGGCTTCGTGGTTGAAGAGAGCTGAAGCACTGCTGATTTGCCAAGCAAAAATGATAAGTAAAGGGTAGAACAAGTCCAATCAATCAATTAATCAATAAATACTTATTAATGATGTGCCAGGAACTACAGTAAGCACTGGGAATACAAAAAGGGGGCAAAAGACAGTCCCTTTCCTCAAGAAACAATCTGAGAAGGAAGACAACATGCAAATATATACACAAATATATACAAAATAAGCCACATACAGGATAAATAGAAAATAATTAACGGAGGAATAACACTGGAATTAAGAGGAGCTGGGAAAGGCTTTATGTAGAAGATGGGATGTTAGATGGAACTTAAAGGAAGCCAGGTAGGTCTGTACTCAGGTTGGAGGAGATAAGAGTTTTCCAGGCATAGGGGACAGCCAGAAAAAAAGCCTGGAGTCAAAAGACAGAGGAGTGAATTGTTTGTAGAACAGCCAAAAGGCCAGTATTATTGAAGTAAAGATTATGTAGCTAGAAAAAAAGGTATAAGAAGGTTTTATAGATAGGAAGTAGGTTAGGTTATAAAAGGCTTTGAATGCCAAATAGAACATTTGCTTTTTGCTCTTGCAAGCAATAAGAAACCACTAGGGTTTACTGAGTGAGGGTCTGACATGATCAGACCTATGTTTTAGGAAAAATCTTTTTGGGCAGACCCACCAGCAGAGTATTGCAATAAGCCAGAAGTGAGGTGATGAGGGTTTCACTAGAATGGTGGGAATGTCAGAGGAGAGAAGGAAGTGTAATCAATAGATGTTGCGAAAGTAAGATCAGTATCCAGGATGAATCCAAGATTATAAACTTAAGGCATTAGGAGGATGGTGTTGCCATCCACAGTAACTGGGAAGCTAGTTACAGGAAAGAACTTAGAGGGAAAGATAAAGTCTATTTTGAACATAATTGAGTTTAAGATAATAACTATCTTATAATTATTCATAGTTATTATGTTATATAGTTATATAGTTATTATAATAGAAATTCAAGGTTGAAGGTCAGCAGAAAATTTGGGTAGCTACTCTCTAGGGTTGTTGTGAAGATAAGATAGAAATAAACTAAATTACTTTTCAAATCCTAAAGCAGCATAAAATGCTATTATTACTATCCTATTTTCTTCTCTAAACCTTTTTGTGCCAGTAAAAATATAGAAATACATATAGTAATAAGCTAATAGACCTCCCTCTAAAAGACTTTTACATTCTTACTGTTATAGGGCAAAGGAGTAGGGAAAAGGGAATTTGCAATGAAATATGTATTAGGCTTGCAAGGAAACATGTGCCAACATAAAGAACATTATGCTGAGACTAACAAATTCAGGAAGTGCTGTTTGAATGCTACAAATAATTGCTGAATTCAGGAGCTAAGAAAAAAAGATGTTGAGCATTATTTTGCCACATGAAGAAAAAGGGGAATTCTTTCCCAGAATAAAAGCCAAAAAAATCTAATGTAATCTTGGGCTTTACTAGGAAGGCAGAAAAAAAGATGTTGAGCATTATTTTGCCACATGAAGAAAAAGGGGAATTCTTTCCCAGAATAAAAGCCAAAAAAATCTAATGTAATCTTGGGCTTTACTAGGAAGGGCATAGCTTCCAGAAATAGGGAAGCAATGTTTCGTCCTTTCAGACTTCATCTAGAGTATTATGTTCAATCTGGGCAAGAATTTACAAAGGACTGGCAAATTGGAGGGTATTCAGAGAAGGACAAGCAGGATAGTATAAGGCCCTGAGTTCATGAAAGACTAGGAATATTTATCCTTGAAAGAAGACCAAGGAAGGGAAAGAAGGGGGGGGGGGGATGGGGAGGTGAGGGGAGAGAAGGGGAAGGAGGAGAGACAGTGAGATGAGGAAGAGGAGGAAAAAGGGGAAAACTGAGGGAATAAAAGTAAATGATACTTGAATTTAAGTATCTGAAATATTCCCATAGAGAAGAATGATAAAATTTGTCTTGTTTGGCCCCAGAACACCAAACCAAGAGCAATGGGCAGAAGTTGCATGAAGACAAATTTGGGAGCGTGGTATAAGTAATAACACTTGAGGAATACGGGAGGAATGATGCCTGTGAACAACACAAGGTCAAGGTGAGAAGGCAAATAAAGTTATTTATAATTTTGAGGAAATAGGACTCAGCATAGGTTATAATATTTGTTTTCCCCATGGGTTACAATATTTGTTTCCCCCATAGTTTATGCTGAAGTAATGTAAAGAATATAAAATTTTAAGATCCAAATTCCTTTACATTATTGTTTGGTGACCTGGGGCTACAAAAAGGTAGAGTTAAAATGCTTATTTACACTTGGTCCCCTTCTCCAGTACTGGTTGTTCCTTCTTTCATTCTCCTGACAAAATAGGCCAGTCTTTACTGACTCTTCTAGATCCTTCTTTATATGCCATCACCATTTAGCAAGTACTCCTCTTTTGAGGTACATTCACTTTATCTCACACTTTTCAGATCTTATCTTCTGGTCATTTTCTGACCCTTCCCTTCTTAAAAAGTTAGTCCCTAACTCACAGACTTCCCTCTTCACCTCAAACCCTGTTCCCCTCCTAAGAACTTTAATATATTATCTCCTCTTATTGTGGAAAGAGTAGGAATAATGATGGTGATGCCCAATACAAAGACAATGGAATCAATGAACATTTGTAAAATACAGAGAAAATGGGTGAAGAAGTTCAAAAATAAGCACAGACAAGCAGGATAGTTTTGGAAGGCAAAACACTAGTGAGTTTATTTTGTCCCTTTAAAAAACCCAAATTGTATATAATAGAGAATCATATAATAGAGATTCATACATAATCTTATTTTTTGTCCTTTATATATGGACATAATCATGTTTTGCTGATTTTTTTTGTCAAGATCTAAATAACTAAATAAATTTAAATATTATGCTCTCTATTAAACACCTCAACTTCAACCCTAATAACCTGTCTTTATTCCGTAACTACAGCCACTATATATCATCCCACAAACTACAGCCAAAGTAATTTTCCTTATATTTTCTCTTGATCTGTTCTTCAGATTCATTGTTCTTATAAGATTCACATTCTCTTCTATTTTTTTTTTTCATTACAATCTGTTTTGTTATTTCTTGGTCTCTCATAGCATCACTGGCTTCCCCTTGCCCAATTCTAATTTTTCAAAGAGTTATTTTTATCTTTGAGACTCTGTAGCTTCTTTTTTACTTGGTTAACTTTTTTCCCATAATCATCTTGTTTTTTTTTTTTATTTTTTTTATTTAGTTTTTTTCCACATTGTCTCTTATTTGATTTTTAAATTCTTTTTTGAGTTCTTCTATAAATTCTCTCCAGGCAGCCATTTCATATTACATTTTGGGATAAAAGCAGCTCTTTTTACTTCAATATCCTCCTATAAAGATGAACTCCATTTTCTCTGTTCCCATAAGTTTCTATGATTGGGCTCTTTATTCTTTCCCAGGTTGTTTTTTTTGTTTTTTAATAAGAAGTTTTAGTGTAAGCACCTCTAATCCTGGAGTGGGGGGATGGAGGAAGGGTGTCTCTGGCTTTTCTTCAGCTCTCCCATGAGACCAGGAATAAACCTAAAGCTCTACCCTTCAGCAAGTGCTTGAAGCCTGCAGTGTCCCTGGCCCCCTGCCACTGCACTCACTAGATGTGCGGGTTCTTTCTAGCTCTAGGGTCACTCCATGACATTTTTAATTGGTCAAACTTCTAGCCATACTTAGCTAGCCCCAGGGCTCCCACTTGGGGTTTCTGTGGAGCTAGCCTGGAAGTATTTGCACTTCACACAGGTTAAAAATGGCCCCAGGTCTTTCTTCAGATTTTCTCAGGTTATATTACAAACACCCAGGTTTGGCCTCAACTTTTCTTGATTTTTCTCACCAATCTATGTTTGCCCGGAAGGGCAAATTTGTACTATTTGTAAAGGAAATCTGGAGAGCTTGAAATTTACCAATCTATTCTGCCATCCCAGAATCCTCCCCCAAAATCATTTTTCCTTAAGCAGAGATTTATCCAATGGACACTTCTCCCCCAATGGCCACATGCCCCCAAAAAACTTCATAAAAGAACTCAAAAAAGACTTTAAAAATCAGAGAAATTTTTTTTTAAAAATAAGAACTATCCAAGAAAAAACAAGATTATGAAAAGAAAATCAACAAAATAGAAAAGGAAATCCAGAATCTTACTGAAGAAAATGACTCCTTGAAAATTAGAACTGGACAAGGGGAGGGACAGAAAATAAGATACACATAAACATAATAAAAAACAGAAGTAGAACTTTTTAGGTTAAAAATAAGGAGGAAAGATAAAGTTAAAATGGAGAAAAATTGGCAAACCATATGCCAACCATATTAATCAACATTGTTTTAGACTATTTAAAATAACTAGATAGTATAGGGTTGGAATATTGTTGTGGTATATAAAATGATGGCCTGGTTGATTTAGAAAAATATGGAAATTTGGACTTGTGAACAAAGATGTTATCCATTTTCAGAAAAAGAATAAAACAAGAGGATAGTCTTACATAGATATATATGAATGTAATGAGTATACAAGTGTATGATTATGGATATCTATGTACAGTATATAAATATTTATATATATGTGTGTGCGTGTGTGTGCATGTGTATATGTGTATAGATAAATATATATGAGTTTAATTGTAGCCTTAGGGAGAGGAGGGAGAGAAGAAAAGGGAAAAAATAAAGTAAAAAGTGCATATAAAAGAAAAAAAACCTACAAGAAAGCAACAAAAAGATGAACATTTCTTGAACACAATATATAGTATTTATTATATAGGATTTTTGGAATGAAAATTTATTGTTCATATTTTGAATCTTCTCATGTTTTGGTACACATGGCAATGTATTTTTTTTTTTTTTGCCTTTTCCTATTTTGTATTTAAGTTTTAAATAAAAAAGGAAAGCGGAAAAAACAAGACAAGTCTTACTACCAGACAGCCTGAACCTCTGACACAAAGTTGCCATTTTTTAGTCTTCGTGCAGCATCTAACATTATCTAGCAAATAAAATGATTTGAATTGACTAGTTTATCTACTAGCTCACGATATCTTAACTACAATCAGGACTTCATTGTTACACAGCAATCATTTTATTCTTCTGAATGATTCTTAAGCCATATTCCCTGTAATGACTGTTTTCTTTTCTCTCCCCAAATTCCTGTTCATCCCTCTCAGCAGAGGACTTCACCTGCTATTTTGCTGAGAAAATGAGACCATCTACCTTGACTTCTCCCCTCTTCCCTAATTCCATTCATCAAAACCCTTTAATCATTTCATCTTTCTACTCCTTTGCTTCAGTTTTTGAGCAAGAGATGGCCTTGCTCTTCCTCCACTTTTGCCCTTGCGCATCTCCTTTCCTATCTCTCAGGAGTCATTTCCTCTTTTCTCATCTTCAATCTCCAATCCTTCGATCTCTCTTTTGTTCTCCACTGCTTACAAGCATGTTCAGGAGTTTTTCATGCATAAAAACACACAAAAACTTTCAACTGGCCCTGTCATTTCCTCAAGCTATCATCTAATTCAATAACTTCTCCCTTTCTTAGCACAAGTCTCAGAAAAAGTCAACATAACATAACTTCCATTTTAATCTCTCTATTTTTCATCCATTGGTAATCTAGTTTAGCATATAGTAGACACATAATAAATGTTTAATGATTTGATTTGACTCTTCTCATCCTAATATCTAAGTAGTTTCCTCATCTAGTTCATAATATGCTTAACAGCTTTTGAATTCTGTTCATTCATCCATATCACTTCTTGCTTACAATACTCTTTAATAGTCTCTTAAATGGTCTCAGTATCTACAAGGTATCTCCCTTAACAATAATCTCCACAAAACACTAAAAATAATTTTGAACACCCATCTCACTCCTTTGCTTAAAAATTTTAAGTGGTCCCCTTCCCCCACCATTACTCTCTTCCATACAATTTACATTCCAAACTGTTAGTTTCTTAAACAGTTTTCCATCCTCTTATCTTCATGTCTTTACAAAGACTGAATGATCCACCTATCATTTTCATTTATATTTCTTAAATAGTAACTTTACTTCAAGATTCATCTCAGATGCGACCTCCTATGCAAACTAATTCCCCAACTGTTAGAACATTCTCTTTCTCCAATTATCTGGTACTTATGCAGATATATAGTGTAGATTAGCTTTTTGATATCAGAATCTGTTTCATTTTTGTGCTTTTCCTTAGCATATATTAGCATTTTAAAAATGTTAAACTGGGTTATTCATGCTTGCTCTTGATTCTCTCACTTGTTTTTTGTCCTAGGAAATTCTTGTCCCTCAAACATTTCAATTCTATCTTACTCTCAATGGTCAGTCATTTCATCTATATTTTTACTAATACCCTAGAATTGCTTGCGCCTTTCACTCTGCTGTACCGTCTTTAACAATCCTAAAACTTGGATAAACTCCGTCACTTATCTCCTTTTTTTTCTACAACTCAGACTTCTAATAACTTACTGAAAATTACTTAAGTATGCCAAATAACTATTACCTGTTTAACAGCTAACCTTACTGCTATCTTATAACCCTTTTATTCATCATTCACTGGCTTCCAATTATATTTCCCAGAAGTTATCTCATATTACTACACCATAAGTTCCCTAAAGGCAGATAATATATTTTATTCTTCTTTTATTCCATTTTACAGATCCTGGTACATTATAAAAAATCATCTATGGAACTGAAATGATAGACAAAAGACGTTAACAGACTGAGAAGCTAAGAGTGTAGCACTAGACCTTGTTACGAATGTATCATATGGCTATTCAAGCTAAAAATACCAATAAATTCAAAGAGCAATTTATTGATGCTAGTGACACAATGAGCTAAAGAAAAGTTAAAGATGTCAGAAATATATCATACGTGATATGATTTTTGCAAAACAAATTTTCACAAAATGTCTTTTAGAATCACCATGCTCTCATAATCTTTCACTTTCATCAAAATTAACTAATGAGCTACCTCCTAGAGAAAGCCTATCCAAATCCCCTGCAATCTCCTGTTGCTAATGCCCTCAGTCTTGAAATTACTTAGTATATAATTTGTATTTAATTTACTATATATATGTTGTTTCTACCCAATAGGAATATAAATTCCTTAAGAGTAAAGACCATTTAGTTTTTGTCAGTATACCTCCAATGACCAGTACATAGTGAGGTGTTTAATAAATGTTTACTGAGAGATGATTCAAAGCAATTCCAATAGACCTGTGATGGAAAGTGCCATAACATCCAGAAAGAGAGTGCCATTACATCCAGGAAAAGAACTATAGAGAGTGAATGTGGATCAAAGAATAGTATTTTCACCTTTTTTTTTTTGTTGTTGTTGCTTGTTATTTTTTCTTTCTAGTGTTTTTTTTCCTTTTTAATCTAATTTTTAATTGCATAGCATGATGGATATGGAAACATGTCTAAAACTGTATATATTTAACTTGTATCAGATTGTTTGCTGTCTTGGGAAGGGGACGGAGAAAAGAGAGAAAGAAAAAGTTGGAACACAAAATTTTGCAAAGGTAAGTGTTGAAAACTATCTTTGTATTTATTTGGAAAAATAAAATACTATTAAGTTTTATAACCCTAAAAAATAAAATAAATGTTTACTGAATTTAATTCAATTTAATCTTTATTTTAGACATGAAGAACTGAGGCTCAAAGATAGTTAACTGACTTACTTATGGTCACACAATTAGTATGTATCAAAAGTAGAACTTAAACACAAGTCCGTGATCCTAAGTCAGGCATTCTTCCTACTAAGCTGCTTTGAAATATGTATATACACATACACATACAAACACACCATCTGAACAGATTTATATCATGTATTTCAGATGTGAAAAATAGATTTCCTGAGTTAAATAATCTTGAACACACAATAATTTCTTTGTGTAATAAAACTTCTTGGTGAAAACATAGGTCTAATTTCACATAGTGTGCCCTTCATTATCAAAGTTGCACAAGATGAAGGAATAAATAGCTCTCTCCCTAACAAAAAAAAAAAAAAATCCTATTCAATATTTTATTTCTCACATAAGAAGTTAAGAGGGAAAAGATTCAGACAGGACTAAATGTAACTGAGAAATTAACTATATTTTGGCAAATTAATAACCTAGGGTATATAAACTGTGTGGCTTAAATATATATGGAAATCTTGTAGTTTTCTCCTGTTGAACTTTAAGACTAATCACATATAACATGGAATTTCAGCCTCAGTTTGTAAGTATGTAATTCTTGAAATTAATAAAAGCTATAATCATAGTTCCTGGGATTGGCCCATAAATAATTATTTTTATGCGTTACTTCTTCAAATATGGAGGGACTAAGACAAAATCTATGGCTATTATAACTCCTCTGTAAATTTATCACCTCTCCCTTCATGAATAAAATTTCATTCCTTACCTCTTTCCTGCAGAATCTGGGGATCTGAAGAGTCACACTTGAGTCCCATAGGCTGTGGCTGAATATTTGTTGGCTCCTGTGCCATTCCCAGATTTGTTCTCTCTTCCCAGGGCATTCCACTGGCATGAGCTGGCACCTGAAGATATTAGGTTCAGATAGTCACTTGAGAATTAAATGTATAATTTCAGTAGACATTATAGGAATTCTCCCCAGAACACTATACATATAACACACTCCTAGAAAAACCTATAATGCCTCATCATAATACAGAGAAGACTCTGGGGTCCTGAATATATAAGCATAAAGACCATGAAGCTGAGGAAGTGACCATCAAAGGGAGAATGGAATAAAAAAATATGGCACATGAACTTAATTGTATATAATTGTTCTATAACAATTAAAGGGCAGTTTAAAAGAAATCTAGCAAAACTAATGTGAACTGATGCAGAGTAAAGTGAGAAGAACAGGAAAACAACTTATGCAATAATAACACTATAAAAACAATTTTGTTTTCACAACTTTTTATCACTGATCAAAACTGATCAATGTAGTAATCAATCAGGATTCCAGGGGGCTGATGATGAGAGACTATACACCTAAAAAAAGAATCATTTTTTTAGACATGGACAAAATGGGAATTTGTTTTCATGACTACAAATATCTGTCACAAGAGGCTTGTTTGGGGTTTTTTTCTGTTGGTTTTGAGGAGAGAATAGGAAAAGAAGAAAGTAAATGCTTGTTAAATGAAAAAATTAATTTAAAAAAGGAATATATTTTAAAATAAAAGCAAAGTTTCATATACAATCCCTTTTTTCTTTTCTATTATGTATGGAAATGCTCCTTGTATTTGGTGTTTAAGTTTGCAATCAAACAAAACATGAAGTTGATTATATGTTAACAGACTGCTTACTAATTTTGAAGTCACTGGCAAACTGGTAAAGCTTCACAAAGTCAAAGCATTTACCAAAATTAATAATATTAAAGAAAAATATAATGAAATATAATGAAAAATACAATTAAAACAGTTTCAAAGAGGCAAAATAAGTCTACTTCACCTCAATCTAAGAGCAGAAGTAAAGTCTTACTGAAAACCATGCAACTGATATATACTCCTCTTAATCCTATAATGTAGAAAAGAATGCAGTTAGCCACTTCTGAATGAAGTAATTTACTTCCTCACATCTTAAGCCATTAGTTCTTTCCAAAAAGTTAACATTTAGGCCACAAGACTTTTAAAGGCTTTTCCAATGGAAAAAAATAGGGTAATATCAAAGAAACAAAGTGGAAGAACATTGATGGTTGTTTCTTCAAATGTTATATACTTTAAAATCTCGTCAATACGGCAAGTGGAATAGATCACACATCATCTGAAATTTAGTCCAAAAAGTTCCTTTTGACATTATCATCAAAAAAGGTACTGTAGACTTCTAGATCATCTGTTGGGCCACAAGAACCAATCAGCTTTCTAGGCCAGTAGGAATTTTTATTTTATAACTTACTCCTTTACAGATCTCAACATTTTCAATTGTTTAAAACATGCTTTCAGATTAATCTGGCACTAATATATATATATATATATATATTTTTTTTTTTTTTTGCAATAATCTTGTACAAAAGGATTACTTTCTACAGGGCAATCTTTACTAGAAGATACTGTTTCTTACAACATCATTTGGGCTTCCAGGAATAAGTATAAATTTTGAAGGTCCAGAGCAGCCCAGAGTATCTAGTAACCTGGCTGAATTATCACCATGGAGGCAGAAAAAATAAATACAAAGGAATAGAGTTAAATACTGCAGAATGTTGTCTTATGCAAAGACTAAAGATAACAGAATTTTATCACAAGAAGAAATAAACTGAGCACCAGAAAAAAAATTTTTAAGGTCTAACAATTTTGGTGATTGTTCTAAATTGCTTACAGAGTGGTTGTACAAAAACTCTTATCAAATATGTGTGCTTGCTCCCTCCAAAAATTGTAATCTTTTTCCCCCATCTTTGCCAATCTTATGAATGAGGTGGAAGCTCAGAGTTATTTAATTTACATTTTATTATTATCGATCTGAGGCATATTTTGATATTGCTGATAACTCGGTCTGTATTCCTCTGAAATTTGTCCATGTTCTCTTGGAAAATAGCTACAATTCGTGTATGTGTGTGTGTATATTTGCAATGATTCCTTAAATATCAAAGCTTTATAGGAAAAAATTTATATATAGTTTTCCCCAGTTAACTGTTTACTTTGTAATTCTAGCTGCATTTATTTGGTTTCTATAAAAACTCTTCAGTTGTATTCAATGAAAACATGTTTTACCTCATAAGATCTCTATTACCTTGTTTGGTTAAGAACTCATCCTCTAATCATACTGATGAAGGACATCTCTTGCATTACTTCTAATTTGTTTATGACAATTTTAAAATCTAAAATTTTACATCCATTTTGGGGGTTTTTTTGCCTGATGGTTTAAAATTGTGATCTAAATATGTTTTGTCAGATTGCTTTCCAATTTTCCTTTAAGTTTTTGTTTAATAGTCCTTAAACCAGGGGTTGGGAGTGCTTGAGTTTCTTATATTACTAGGTTCAATTACTTCTGGGTCTTGTGTACCTAATATGTTCCACTGATCAACTTTTCTATTTTTTACCAAGGATGATTACTGTTTTGTATTATAATTTAAAAATCTGTTTCTGCTAGGCCTCATTCATTCCAACTTTTTCTCTGTCAATGTTTTCTTTGGGATTAACACATTGTTTAGTAAATAAGAAGCATTTAAATGAATGTTGACTAACTAGGATTCTTGATCATAGGGCCCCTCCATATGAATTTTGTTATTTTGTATTTAATTCTATAAAATGATTCTTTGGTGATCTAATTGGTACAGCAGTGAATCTATAAATTAATTTAGATAGTATAGTCATTTAAAAATTGTATTAGCATGATCCAATTCAATATCTATCCATTTGTTTAGGTCTTTGATAGGTGTCTCGTAGCACCACTTCCTCTCTCCACCATGTAGAATAATAGCTAGTTCTTTGCCTAAAAAGAAGATATCCCTAAGATTCAATTGGCTCAAATTCACAGGTACCAAAGATCCAGATTCCTGGTGACCTAAGCCTGGGCTGATATGACTTCCTGTTAACCTTAGGGCCCACCCACATGGAGCTGAAGCTCTTTGGATTGTCACAAAGTCTCACAAGTTACCATACCCTGAACCTGCTGACCAGACATATTTCATATGCAAAGAAGGCTGCATCTCTCTGACCAAAGAGTTGCATCTTGTTAAGAATCCTTTGTATGCTCTCTCTCCTCATCTCTGTCTCCTGGCCTTCTTCAAGTTCTAGTTAAAATGTCACCTTCACTGAGACCCTGCCTTTCTTACTTTCCCTTGATGTTAGTATCCTCCATTTAATGATTATCTTCAATTTATCCTGTATCTTTCTCATACACAGCTGTTTTCACATTGTCCTCTCATTAGAATATGAGCTCCCTGAAAACAGGAAATGGCTTTTTTTTTGCCTTTATTTGTATTCCCAGCACTGAACACTGTGCCAGGCACATAGTAAGCAGGTGCTTAATAAATTCTTGCTGAATGGAAAAAGTAAAAATCAATTTTTTAACTGCTTAATGACTTAGAAAAATCTCGTTTTGGTTAAAGATCTGTTAAGTCCAGTGCCCAATGTATTATATAATCAGTAATTGGAATACTTTGGCATCAAATAATACAAGTATGAAAAAGTGATCAAATAGCCAGCTATACCACTGAGGCAGCCCTTAGTAAATTATCTTATGGTGGTACAGAGAATGTAATAGAAAAAAAAAAATACCACTCACGTGGAGTAATTAGTTCTCATGATGCTCAGAAGGCTGACAGCAAAGGTGAAAAAAGCAACAAGGACTTCTGAACAACAATGCAGCCTGAAAAGAAACTGCCACCCCTGAAACCCCATATGCCTACTTCAACAAAACCCTAAAAATGACCAAATGTCAAGTAATTGTCAAACAATGAATAACTTAAGTAACTAACTTATTCTACCCCAGAAAATGCACAAAATATTAGCCAGAAAATCACAGACAACTGGAAATAAGATCCAGAAGAAAAGTCAGCACAGATGAAAATCAGAAGCCATTCAGTGTGACTAGGGAGAGCCAGAGAAATTTCAAGAAGTCTTGTTTCTCTTTTATTACTTTTGTAACATGTAATATAAGAATAGCTTTTAGGCATCTTACATTTTCTTCCACCTTTTTCCATCTTCTGACTTTGTCCCATGCTAACAATCTGTATGAGATGGCTGGTATTAGGCCAGTTCATGCCTAATATTTCAGTATCCTAGCAGTCCATTCCTGGTCCTGGATTTAACCATTTATGTTTTCTGCCTTGCTGTGGTCCTAACAGGTCCCAAAGGGGTATTTGGGATTATACGTGTCTCAAGCCTCCTATACATGCTCACTGCAAAAGTGCCATTATCCCTGCCTGCTACAGTATATTCCCATGTAATGACCTATATATGAATACTAGTTCTGTCACCTATTTCTGTTCTGACCAGCTATGAACTAGTTCAGGTAACTAATTACCTTGTAATTTATCCTCTTCAAAGTAATGATTACCTTCAGGCCTGTTTACAAAAACCTCAGGCCATACCTTTAAAACACAATCATATTAAAAGTGAAAAGCTTACAAGATTCCACTGTGCTTATTGGTTACTGAATATTTTAAAAGCATTTAATCTGGTAAAATAAACTGCTTTTTTTTAAGGTTCCTCTTCCAAAAATGGAACTCCTATGCATATATCAAAGTCAAAAAGGTTCTTTGAAAGATGCAGTGACAGGAATAATATTGAATCTCTGATTATTAATATCAAGTGAAAGAAAACTGGAAGATATATGCTTGCCAAATGTGTTTGCTAGTGCCATGGAAGATGTTCAAATGGAAACAGGATTCCCTATAGATGATGAAGTATTCCTGATGATTCTGTTTGTAGATAGATGCTTTACTGATTACACCAAGCCCAGAACACTTTAGGGCCTCCTAGATAAGATCCAAAAATATTCAAGAGTTTGAACTACACAAACAGGAAAAAACAAATCTACCAAAAAAATTCTTATTTTCCAGAGTTGCATAGAAAAATCTATAAATCTGGTTCATCAGCATATATAGCGTATCCCAAAAGTTTTAATGCAATTTTAGGTTTAACTAAATCTAAATGAGTTTAAAACTACACTGGGATTTTTATATATCCTGAACAGACACGCCAATTGGTCAATGAATTTGATCCAGAATTGAACAAGAAGAAAACAGACTAGAATGCATTTGGGAAATTGCAATACTTTTAATTATATCAACCTCTGCCTTGGGACAAAACAAAAGGCCCAGCATTTTAGCCCCAACATTTTTCATTAATGCTACATGGCTACAAATCATGAAATATCAGTCAAGCAAGAACTAAAGCTGCAGATAATCCAGAGCACAATGCAGAATATGCATTAGATAAGAATGAGTTGTATTAACATACCAAAAAGTATATTAACACACCACAAAGAGCATAAAATTAATTGAAAAAATGTACCAATGGAAGAAGTGGATCAATCCTACAAGAATGGCAAGCAAATGGCTAGCCAATATGCTCCACTGGTACTCATGCAATGAAAAGAGATCTCAAAGAAGGCTCTCAAGAATGTTAGGTGAATTTTCTGTGAAAGATTTGTAGGAGAACTGGGACAATAAAGAATTGCAAATCATAAAAAGGTATGGATAGGTTATAGTCTACACCTAACAAAGTATCCCAGGACATTGAGGAAGTTAAATAAGACAAAGATTAAACATTTCAGCATAGCCCAGTGTATATTAAATACCACTGCTTTGAAAGTGGCCCCTTATATTTGTTTAGATATACAATTTTTTTTTCTGTTTTGGGAAAGAAAGTAGAAAAGAGATTTACATAGAACAAGTAAAGTCAGCAGTTTTATGAAAAGAGTACTTGATTGGTGATCAAGAGATAAGGTTTACTCTTAGATTTAGCATTAATCAGAAACAGGAGCCTAAGAAAATCAATTAGCCTCTTGGCTAATTTGTTTGTTAATGTGTCATTTATTTGTTAATGTGTCGATGGAGAAACAGCTTCAAAGGAGTGCTATAAAGTTAAAAATAGTATGACATCTATAACAGTACTCTGATAAAATTAATTGTTTTACACACACACACACACACACACACACACACACACACACACACACACACACACATACAGCAGCTGGTATTACAGAAGTCAAGAAGACCTGAATTCAAAACTGACCTCAGACACTTCTAGGTATGACCTTGAACAAGTCACTTGACCATTTGCCTCGATTTCCTCAATTATTAAATGTGAATTACACAAGTTGTTGTCAGGATCAGAGGAGGTAATAGTCCTTAAAAAGCAGTAAGTACAGTTTCTGGCACATGCAGGCACTATATAAAATGCTTACTGTCTTTCCCTTCCATGTGTCCCTCTGTGTGTTTACTATATTGTTATTACTATCTGCAACCTAGAATATATGACACTAACATTTAGCAAATCTCAACTTGCTCAATTAAGATCAAAGTTCCATGGTCCTTGACTTATAAAAAAATACAATTGCTTCCACTTACCTCTTGTCCTAGTATATTAATATGTCTCTCCAAATCCTCCAAAACAGTTACCACCTCCTCTCCACTCTCTAGATGATGTTCCTGCACCAAGGTCTGAAGTTCCCCAGGCAGGATGGACAGGAACTGCTCTAGCACCAGCAGTTCCAGGATCTGCTCCTTTGTGTGCAAATCTGGTCTTAACCACTGATGGCAAAGGGCTCGAAGCTGGATCAAAGCTTCACGGGGCCCTAGTGTCTCCCTGTAGCAGAACTGTCTGAAGCGCTGGCGGAAGACCTCCTGGCCCTGAGGGTTAGGCTCATGGAAGCTGGATTCCTGGTCCCAGTTGTGGTCTTCCTCCTCTACTTTTACTATTACAAGACCTTCCTCTGGAGCCTGGACCAGAGGAGATAGGCCTACTGTCTCCCTTGATTCTACAGCCATCTGGAGCTGGAAGAGCTTGGGAGAAAGTAAAGTAAGCTCTTTAATTGGGTTCTTTTCACAGGAAAGATCTTCTTGAAATTCTCTTCTCTCAAGGTGTTGTTTCTGAGATATAAGAAAATGACATGTTGCTATTTAAGGTTATTTAGAAAACAATTTATAAAAAAATATTAATTTAACAAAACTTGTTACCCAATCTAGCCCTTTTGGTCAGTCACTTCAAGGATGTCCTTGTTATCACTGAAAATTATTCCCCTTCTTGAATTCTCATTATGCCAATCTTTACCCTTTGGCAATACACTGGTAAAAAACTAATACTGTACTAGTTTGATCCACTATATATTCTTTAATCTAAAATGGGGCATCACTACTTCTCTGAAAAACTTTTAATTTGTGTGAATGGGAACCCTTTCATATTCCCCACAGAAGTGGGTCCAAACTTTTTTTTCCACACTGAATAAAGGCCCATCAACTTCAACTACTTTCTTTCTCTTCAGTCTCAAAGAAAAGAAGTCTTCTTTTTTCCATCTCATTCTTATTCTGAATAGCCATTCCCAAACCCTGAGATTTATGGAAGAAGGCCTAAGGCTGGAGAAAACAGAATTCCATGGGCAGAAAGGAGGAAGAAAAATGAAAGACTGAAGAAAGAGGAGAGGGGCCAGTATGGCAACAGTATCTTAGAGGTAATGTGTTTTTAGAAAAATAAGAATGAAGAAGCCTAAATTTGTTTTATTTTACCAGTGTCTCCAGTCTAGAATCAAGCATAAAACGGGAGGATACTAGGTCATTGTATCTACAGAGCCTTATATGGCCTACTTCTGGAAAGCTACATTTATTTTTTAACAGCATTTTATTTTTACATTACATGTTCAAATAAATTTTAACATTCATTTAAAATTTTTGAATTTTTAATTTTCTCCCTCACTTTCCCTCTCCTTAAAATGGTAAACAACTTGACATTAACCTGAGTTTGCAAAATATATTTCCATATTAGTCATTTTGGGAAAGAGAAAACAGACCAAAAGAAAAAAAAAAGAATAAAGAAAAATTGATAAACTTCAATCAATTGAGACTCCATCAGTCCTTTCTCCAGATATAAATAAAAAGCATTTTTCCTCATGAAATATTTCACTTTTCATCACTTCATGGAAGTCTTGCTAGGATCATCTTTTTTTTATAGTAATGTTCCATCACATTCATATATCACACAACTTGTTCAGTTATTCCCCAATTGATGGACATCCCCTCATTTTTCAATTCTTTGCGACTACAAAAAGAGATGCTATAAATATATTTGTGTATGTAGGTCTTTATCCATTTTTTAAAAATCTTCTTGGAATACAGACCTAATAACGGGATCAAAGGACATATACACAGTTTGACTGCTCTTTGGGCATCATGCCAAATTGCTCTCCAGAATAACTGGATCAGTTCACAATTCCATCAACAATGCATTAGTACTCCAATTTTCCCACATCCTCTCCAACATCATTTTCCTTTTCTGTCACATTAGCCAATCTGACAGGGATGAAATGATATCACAGAATTGTTTTAATCAGTATTTCTCCAATCAATGGTGATTTAGAGCATTTATTCATATGACTATAGATAGCTTTGATTTCCTCTGAAAACTGCCTTTGACCATCTGTCGATTGTGAGAATGATTTGTATTTTTATAAATTTGACTCAATTCTCTATATATTTGAAAAATGAGGCTTTTATCAGAGATATTTGCTGGAAAAAAATTGTTGGGCACCTACATTTAGCACTTATTAGAACTGAGAGCCAAATGATAGAACAAAGTTTTAGGAAAGAAGGTGACATAGGTAATGTGATTAAAAGCATCAATTGATGATATATTGATTTTAGTATTTGTGTAGTGGTGATTTTTTAATTAAATTGAGTATATAAAGTTTATTGATCAATTTGCAATTTAATATACACTTCAAAAACCTAGATTTCTATGATTAATCTTGCTAATTTGTACTTCAATCAGCAATTTCAGCTGGCTTCTTAAACTAGAATATTTTAAGTTAGATATTTTTAGTATCTTTAGTATTTTTAATATTAGTTATAATTTATAGTTATATTAGTTATAATTAGTACAAATTAGATATTTTTATTATCTTTTAGTATTTTAGTGCAGCTATATCCAGAGTAGGTACTTTGCCTGACTAGTTTGCACTCTAATTGGACCTCTAATAAATTCGAGAGTATAAATCAAAACTTCAAACATACCTGTCCTTCACCAATAGAATGTGAAAGAAGAGACTGGATTTTATCTTTGTAACCCCTCAGTTTCCAGCACAATGTCTTAATGCTTAATTAAGCTGAATCCTCTCAAACCTTATGCAATCTATCTATTACCCACTTTCTCACTCATGTTTTTAATCTTCCTCTCAGGCTCTTTGCTCTGTCTATAAACATAATAAATCATTTTATAGCATTTCATAAACCAAAAGCATTTATTTTTGTTTTTACTTAGTATCATTCCAAACAAGTTCAAATCTTTCTTTCCTAAAAGAAACCTTCTCTTGATCTTCACACTTTTCAAAATGTGATCATCTCTCTTACCCTTCTTTTATCACCAAATTTGTAAAAAGAACAATCTATTATACAAACTACCTCACTACTCACATATTCCTTAAACCAGTTCAATCTGATTTCTACTCCTCACATATTATAGTAAATGTTCTTTTTAAGTTAGGAGTAACCTTATATTCTCTAAAATCATCTTCCCTTAACAATATTTATGACTGCAATATTTAATACACTCATCCCATGGCTTCTTATATTTTCTTTGTTCTCCTAACTTAAACTCAGCAAATGCCCTTTCAAATATCAAGCATTCCAAAGTAGATTTACTCAAACATAACCTGCACTGTCTTGCCTTTGCCCCTTGGATGCCATTTCCTCTTCCAAAAGAATCCTTTCTCCTAACTTCCATTATTCAGAATCCTACTAATCCTTCATGGCCTGCTCAGATTTTACCTTTTCCATGATGGAATTGATCAACTTAGATGATTTTCACCTTTCTTGAATTTCTATAGCATACATTTCAACTTTTACAGATAAAAATCTTCATTTTGTGGTAGTAATCATGTACTTTCTAAATTAGTTATTTATATATAACTCCTTTACCAGATTGAACTCCTTTAGAAAATAAACTAACAACTTATATTTACAAAGAAACATAAATATATTTTGTTTTGCATAATTAATTTTTCATTTTAAATGAGCTGTAGTAGAATGAATAAATAAAAGCTGGGTAAAGTGATCAAGAGTTAAGAAATTCTATTTATGTGGATTATAGGTCTACTTCTTTTCAGCATTTGGCACTTGAGAGAATCAGATTAATAAGCCGAAGAATACACTTATTAATCTGCAAAGAAGACGATGACATTGAGCACTGACTTTATTGGTAGTAGTGCAAGGTAAGGACAATAAGCAGCATGTGGGAAGAACAAAACTTACTAAAAGGCATTGAAAATCACAAGCACTTTGAAAGGAAAGATTGGAATTATGTGGGCTTAAATTGGGGAAAGAGGAAAATTTTTGCAGAAAGAGTGGATTTAAAGAAGGGGCAAGAAGGCAAGAAATTTAATAATTACAATGGCATAAATTGTTTTATTATTTTTTAATTTAAAAAATTTTTAGTATTAATTTCCTTAATACACATTTCTGTAAGCAAAATACCATGTTTATATAATTGGACTTAAAACAAGTTAAAATTCAAAGATCAAAACAACTAGTAATTTCTCATCATAATAGTTTCTCCATAATACCAATTACAAAATATATTAAAATTAAGTATTTTAAATAAAGAACTCTGATGATGCTATTTTAAAGAATGCTTAACAAACCATTTAAAACTATTTAAGTTTTAATTTAGTCAGAGCATTAGTACATCTAATTGATTTTTAAATCCTGCATTAGCATAGGCCCTTGTTATCAGTCATCTGGTTTTACTACCTGCCCAACAGATTAATCTTCTTAAAAATGCCATTTTTAAAAATCATTTCACAGCCCAATTTCAAAAACTTACAATAGTGCCCTATTCCATATTGGATCAAGCTCAAAAATTGCAAATCCAGGCTACATTTAACCTTAAATTAGCTCTATCTTACCCATCCAACTTCAACTGGCCTCCCACTACAGTAAAGAAATTCTTTCATTTCTCCCCCATAACACATTCCATGTCTCACTCCTCAAAGGAGTTATTTCAAATCTGTCCTCAATTTTCTTTCACAGAAGCACCTAGTGGTACAGTGAACAGATAAGCCAGGTCTGTGGTGAGGAAGACCAGAATTCAAATGTGATCTTAGGTACTTATTAGCTGACTCTAAGCAAGTTACTTCATTTTTGTTTTCCTCAGTTTCCTTAGCTACCAAATGGACACAATAATAGTTCTTGTGAGAACCTCATGAAAAATTTGTAAAACACTTAACACAATGCCCCACACAAAGGAGTCATGTAAATGCTTATTCTCTTCTCACTCACCTTTCCTTTTCATTGCCCTGGCCACCTTCTTATGTGTCCTTAATCCCATCTTCTCCAGTCTCCAACAAATTGCAACCTCAATCATCCTCTGTTCCTTTCTCCCAGCCTTCAAACATACTACAAAAAATTTTCACTAGACCATAACAGTTTCTTGATTTATCTTAAATCTCTTTTCTGTATCTCAAACTCTTAGAAAAAGTCACATATACTTAATTATAAGAGCAACATTGACCTTGGAATCAGGAGGATCTGAGCTCAAATCCAGCTTCACTTACTCGATGTGTAATCCTGGGCAAATCACTTAATCCTAACTGCCTCCCAAAAGACAAAAACAAAGCAAAACAAAAATTCATATATGGCGGTAGATATAAACACATGCAGGTATATGTTATGTGTACGCAAACATCTGCATACACACCAAAAACCAATTATAAACTTAATTATGTTACTAAATAACTATGAAAATCACATACATCCCAGTTTTTTTAAAAGCATTACCTTTTCTGCAGATACAGAAACAAACTACTTTGAGCTAATTATATAAATTGAGGAAAATAGGTGGAAATGGAAAAAAACAAAATCATCTTTCTTTTTCAGACTATGAATAAAGAGAAAGTAAAAATCAAGCTGCAATATTTAAAATTTCTCATATTGACTAAACTAAATTAATGCTTGGTTATCAGTAATCAAACTGAGAAATTTTACTTTTATTAAACGTGGACAATTATAAAGTATATATCCTTTATATTAGCAACAAAGTCCAGCAGAGAGAAATAGGAAAATTTCACTTAAAATAATTATAGACAATATAAACTACTTAGCATCTACCTGCCAAAACAAACCAAGAACTTTATGATTTTATAAAGCACTTTTCCCACAAATAAAATCAGATCTAAACAATTAGAAAAAACTCATGGGTAGACAAGTTCAATATAATAAAAATGATAATTCTCCCTAAATCAATCTATTTATTCAGTACCACACTAATCAAAAAAAAAAAAAAACAAAACAAAACAGAGAGAACTAGAAAAATAATAAAATTCAATCTGGAGGAACAAAAGCTCAAGGCTGTCAAGTGAATCAATGAAAAAAAAATGTGAGTAGGTGGTCCAGCCATGCCAGATCTCAAATTGTATTATAAAGGAGTTAATTATCAAAAACAATCTGGTATTGACTATGAAATAGAGTGGTACATTAGTGGAACAAATTGGGTATAAATTACATTACAATAAATGATTACGTAATTCAGTATAAGATAAATCCAAAGATCCATGCTTTTGGAATAAAAACTGGAAAACAGTATGACAGAAACTATGTAAAGAACAATATCTCACACTATATACCAAGATAAAGTCAAAATGTGCACATGATTTATACACAGTGATACCACAAGCAAATTAAGAGAGAATGGAATAATTTATCTGTCAGATCTATGGATAAAGGAAGAATTTAGGACCAAAGATTTTAAGTACATTACAAAATGTGAAAGAAATTTTGATTAATAAGATTAATCAAAACAAACAAAATCGATGCAATCAAAATTATGATGAAGGTAGAGAACTGGGGGCAATTTATGTAACCAGTATCTCTGATAAAGACTTCATTTCTCAAATACATAGAGAACAGTCAAATTTACAGAAACAAAAGCTATTCTCCAATTGACAAATGGTCAAAGAACATGTACAGGCAATTTTCAATAGAAGAAATCAAAGCTATCAATAGGCATATTAAAAAATGCTCTACATCTATATTGATTATAGAAATGCAAATTAAAACAATTCTGAGGTACTGCTCCATTCTTGTCAGAATGACTAATATGACAGAAAAGGAAAATGTTGGATGTTGAAAGGTATGTGGGAAAACTGTTGGTGGAGATATGAACTGATCAAATCATTCTGGAGAGCGATTTGGAACACTGCATAAAGTGCCATGGATTATGCTTTGATCCTTAACTAGATCTATATCCCAAAGACATCCAAAAAGAAAGGGGGGAGGAAAGGACCTAGTTCTACAAAAATATTTAAGAAGCTTTCTGGGTTATCTAAGGATTAGAAATCAAAGAGATACCCATCAATTGGGGAATGACTACAGTTCTAGAATATGATTGTAATGGAATATTATTGTGCTATAAGAAATGGCAAACAGGATTTCAGGAACATCAGTAACTTACATGAACTGAAGCATAGTTGAACAGAACCATAACATTATACACAGTAACAGCAAAAACTCTGATTGATTTAGCTATTCTCAGCAATAAAAGTCCATAGGATTAATGGGGAAGCATATTATCCATCTTCAGAGACAGAATATTGACTGAATAAAAAATGAAGCATGCTATTTTTCACTTTCATTTTTTCTTTTGATTCTTCTTGTACAAAATAACTAATATGGAAATCTTTTACATAATTGCACATACATAAGCTATATGTGACTGTTCATGTGTGAGGGGACCAAAGGAAGGGATAGAATTTGGAACTCAAAACTTTAAATAAAAATATTAAAAATTGAGAAATATCTATCTCCTTGATTTCTTAAAATAATTACACGATATTGAAGAATAGTGTAATGTTATTCGGTGAAGTAAACAATTTAAATAGCAGATTCTTTCTGGACATAACTGAAAACAATGCCCAAACATCCATGATTACCAGTTAAATTAGTGGTGGTTCCCTCATAATGATGTCACATTTCTTGTTAGCTTTGATCCACTAGATGGCAGGAGGGGGACAGGGAACTTTTATAAGGACTTAGAGAGTCTATTTGATAGCTGCTCTGTATTTTTGGTCCTTCTTTCTTCACTTTGCATTATTTTACATCTTAACATATTTCTTATGCTCCATTTAATCTAATACATTCCTTATATTTGATTTAATCACCTAATTAATATTCTATTTCTTTTCTATGAAAATTTCTAATGAGAAAATTTAACTATATCATTGCAATTAAGTACTTTCTTAGCAATTTACTTATAGGGAGCCATTTAAAATATTGAGAAGTTAAGTGAATTGTCCAGCATCACACACTCAGTACAAGTCAACAGCTAAGATTTTAAGCCAGATCTCTCCTCTCTCTGTTCATATGGCATAGTTTATCTCACCATTTCCTAACTGCTGCACAATTGGGTCGTGTGTATATGTGTTCAATGCATGTATATAGGTATATATGTTTAAGGACATACACACATAATAATGCTATAAGAGGCATTGGGATATAGGGAAAAAGGTGCTGAACTTGGAATCAAGAAAGTTGACATCAAATGCCACACTCTA